>NW_006408577.1:5334704-5335380 GCF_000296735.1 Chrysochloris asiatica
GTACCATCTGCAAGTGTGGGTGTTCTTGTGCATATGCCCTCTCTTCCTATCGGCTGGTAGCTTCTCTCTCCTCTCTAGTCCTCTGTGGCCACGCCACTGACTCTGGGCCCAAGATTCCCTGGGTCTCCCCATACTGCTGGCCAACCAGGTCTCCATCTGGATCCATAGAAGCCCACCGAACATTGTAGGGTGTAGCTTGCCGCTTCATTGCTGCTTTTACCTCTCTTTCCCCTATCACCGATGAGTGTGGTCACCAGTCAGAGCGTGTATTTCCATTGAGACTTAGTCTTGGAAGGGGGTTTGCACTGAGGGAACCCGACCACTTTCCTTGATGTTTCCTGGGCAAGCAACTTGTTTGTTCTT
Organism: Chrysochloris asiatica; assembly: GCF_000296735.1. Classification (NCBI taxonomy): domain Eukaryota; kingdom Metazoa; phylum Chordata; class Mammalia; order Afrosoricida; family Chrysochloridae; genus Chrysochloris; species Chrysochloris asiatica. Next base: position 5,335,068 of record NW_006408577.1, read on the forward strand.
GTAGTAACAGTCTATCTGCCTCTATTGTTTTGCATTTTTCCCTGTAGGTCTTTCTTTCTTTCAAGAAGTATCTTCTGTTCTTCTAGCCGCTCCAGGCTGGTCTGCTTGTCCTTTCAAGTGAAATTTCCCATCTCTGGAGATCTGGATGTGGTTCAGGCTTCTGCCTATAGTTTTATGTATTGCAAAGGCTCCTCCTTCACTGGGCACGTTGTACCCCCATTTTAGGTATTCCAATCAGTTATAGGCAGAAGACGGACTTACAAGCTTTCTATGGTGAGATTTCTGACTATTCCTTTCTCTCCCTCTCCAGGGT
>NW_006408577.1:5338472-5348780 GCF_000296735.1 Chrysochloris asiatica
TCATAGACTGCCCTCCCAGAGTCTCTGAGTTTGTTCTTATAGTTTTGTTTTGTTAACAACTCTTCTTTCTGTTGACTTCAGGGAGGTGATGCCACGTATGTCAGTCTCTGGTTGTTGTCTGTTCCTGTTGTTTATCAGTCCACAGAATTCCCTTTAGGATCTTTTGTAGTGCAGGGTTGGCTTAGGTAAAATCCCATAGCTTCTGTTTATCCTGGAATGTTTTGATTACACCATCATATTTGATTGATAGCTTTGCTGGATAAACGATTCTTGGTTGGCAATTTTTTTCTTGCAGGGTTTTATATATGTCTCCCCATTGCCTTCTCGCTTGCATGGTTCCTCCTGAGAGATCTGAGCTTTATCTGACTTGCTTGCCTTTGTATGTGACCCTTCTGTTTTCTCTGTCTGCTTTCAGAAGCGTCTCCTTGTCTTTGAGTTTGGAGAGCTTGACTATGATATGTCTTGGTGATTTTCTTTTGGGGTCTACCCTTCCTGGAGTTCGTTGGGCTTACTTGGTATGTTTATCTTTTCACTTTTCAGGATGTTAGAGAAATTTATTTCCAATAGTTCTTTGACTATTTCCTCTGTGGACTTGTGTTTTTCTTCTTGTTCTGGAATGCCAATAATTCTTAAGTTATTCCTCTTCATGTTGTCCAACATGAATCTTAGACCTTCCTCTGAATTTTTTATGCTTTTTTGTGTTTCTTCTTCTATCTAAGTGGCACTGAGAGACCTGTCTTCCAGCCCACTGATTCTACCCTCCATCTCATCCATTCTACTCCTCTGCCCTTTCAGAGTGTTTTCTATTTCTGTTATTTTGTTATTGATCATTTGGACCTCTTTCTGTAGGTTTTGAATTGTTTCCAATGCTGTATCTATCTTGTTTGATTGCTCCTGTAGCACTTTCCTGACTTCTTCCTTATTTTTCTGAACTCCATTGTAAAGTGTTTTGAAACATTTTGTAATCATTTTTCTGAATTCTTCCTTAGGCATTTCCAAGGCCTGCCCTCCTTCCAGAATGGAGTCCAGGTCTACTTCTAGGTCATTTGTCTCAGATACTTTATCTTTTTTCTGTACATGTGCTGATGTGATCATCTTCTTTTGCTTCTTGGACATGTTTAGTGTTTATCTGTGTCCGTAATACTTAATTGAGTATGTGTTTTGGTAATTTTTTATGCTTTCTGATTCCTTCCAGGAAGGTGTCATCAGGATGTGGGCTTCCCTTTATGCTCCTCTTATTGCTTAACTCAGAGTAACTTTCACAGGTGTTACCTGTTTCCCTGGTATATGGCAGCTGGCATTGGTTCTTGCCTGGCTTTTGTGTTTTATAAAGTGTGATTGCAGCTTGTCCATTTGGCAGCAGTTGCTGATTCTTCTTGTATAATATAGGGAGATACAGAGTCCTCCAAAAGCAAAAGGGAGGCTACGTAACAGCCAAACAACACCAGTCAGGTAAAAATCAAAAACAAGAACAAAATCAAAAATGAGAGAAAGAGGAAAAAGAAAAAAAAAAAAAAAACACAAGAAAATAACACAGCACCAACAAAAACAAGACTGAGTACAGCAGTCTCTAATCACAGAAAAGGGAGAAGAGGGAGGGAAGAAAAAGATGGGGTAAAAAAAAAAAGAAAAAAAAAAAATCTGTAGCTTAATAGAAGTATGTCTTTAATGTCCTAAGTTCCTGGCTTCAAAGGTGTCCGAGAGGTTTTGTCTTTAAAGCCTCTTTCAGTCACTTCTGCCCTCCTCTCCTTGTTGTTGATAAGTGCTGTCGAGTCAATTCTGACCCATAGTGACCCTGTATAGGGTTTCCGAGGAGCAGCTGATGAGCTTGAACCACCGACCCTATAGTTCAAAAGGCTTTGCAGTCTGGTGCAATAACCCACAGCGCCACACCAGGATTCCTCTCTTACCCGTGATAAAAAAACAGGCCAAATAGATCAGTGCCTCAGCTTGGGCTGAGTGTGTGGATTCCTGGCAGAAGAAACCACTTGGCTCAGGCACTCCCTGTATTCACCAGAATGGAGGTGGGCAAACAGTGAGCGCACCAATTACCTGACACCAAAGAAAAAAATAAACAATGCAAAACTGACAAAGTCCACTGTGCACCTTTTTCCCAAGGTTCCCGTGGCGTTTTTCCATGGCATGTCTGCGGCCCCTTTTTTGTCTTGCCACCTCGTCTCGCCCAAGATGTGGGCTCAGGCCTCTGAGCACAGCCCGGCAGATTCAAAAGTACACGATCTTTCACTTCAGCTCACAAGCTATAAGCCTTCAAACCTTTAAAACATTCCTATCTCTGTGGGTCCGAGCCTTGGAGCTCTGTCCTGGTTCTTTTTTGCCCGGTATTCCACGTTATTGCTGATGGTGACCTTCACAACACCTCCACCTTAGCTGCCATCAAGCCTCACCCCTCTACTAGTAACTTATTTTTGTTGTTGTTGTTGTTGTTTTTAGTGTTTATCATGAATTGAGTGATCGTTTACATGGGAGAACATCAGCTTTACAGTCATCCTATCATGCTTCATTTCATTGCAATGATTATAATCCCCACCATGCATCATCAATCACCCAAAGGGTACACACCACAAGCCTGCCCCCTGACCGTCAGCTCACAGTCCCTCTCCCTTCCTGAGTCCAGAGTCCTCAGCTGCTCCAGCTCTATATGTCATTGTCTCTGCTTCCATCTCTGGTGTTACTGCTTCTCTGGATAGGGTCCTGCACTCTGCTCTTTTCCCTCGATGAGTCCCAGGGTCCTCCGCTCTTGTACTGCAAAATCAACCACTCCCCTCCTTTTGTTACAAAACGTCTACTTTTACATTTGCAACACTCCACAGACAGTTCTGATAGCAGTTACTCACTATTGAACCACAAGAGTCTTATCCCCATGTCCTTTCACCAGCCCCATCCAGACAGGTTTGAAACCACTCAGTGGTGATTCTACCTTCCCTCACAGCCTCTGGAACTAAGCTCCCTTTTGAAGGCTTGTAAGCCAGTTACTTTGTGCCTTTGTAGTGCCCCCATTTTGGGTAGCCAATGTGAAGAAAACAAAAATCCTCACCACTGAACCAATAAACAACATTCTTATCAATGGAGAAAAGATTGAAGTTGTCAAGTACTTCATTCTTGGATCAATTATCAACACTCAGGAAAGCAGCAGACAAGAAATCAAACGACATATTGCATTAGGCAAATCTGCTGCACAAGACCTTTTTAAAGTGTTGAAGAGCAAAGATGTCAGCTTGAGGACTAAGGTGCGCCTGACCCAAGCCATGGTATTTTCAATAACCTCATATGCATGCAAAAGCTGGACAGTGAATAAGGAAGAACGTAGAAGAATTGATGCTTTCAAGTTAGGGTTTTGGAGGAGAATATTGATAGTGCCATGGGCTGCCAAAAGAACCAATAGATCTGTGTTGGAAGAAGTGCAGCCAGAGTGCTCCTTGGAGGCCAGGATGGCCAAACTTTATCTCTCATACTTTGGGCATATTGTCAGGAGGGACCAGTTGCTGGAGAAGGATATCATGTTTGGTAAGGTGGAGGGTCAGAGAAAAACCCCCAACAAGATGGATTGGCACAGTGGCAGCATCAGTGGGCTCAAGTGTGGCAACAATAGTGAGATTGGCCCAGGATCAGGCAGTGTTTTGTTCTGCTGTGCATAATGTCACTATGAGTCGGTACCTACAAGAGCAACAACAATGTCTAAGTTAACCATCCCTGTCAACCCTGTGTGTTGAAGATGGTGGGGGTGGGAATGATCCTCGCTATAAGGATTCATTCCCTCCTTTGAGCTACTTACATCCGTAAGTATAGGTCAACTTTGTCAAATTGTAGTGTTTTACCCTTTTTTTCCCCTCTTCTTTCTTCCTCTAGTCGAGTTCTGATCAGCCATTAAAGCCAGGTCAAGCGAGTACTGTCTGCAAGTATGAATGTTCTTGTGCATTTCCCTTCCCTTCATATTCAGGTAGATGCTTCACTCTCTGCTCTAGTATTCTGTGGCCATGCCCTTGTCCCTGGGCCCAGGAGTCTCCAGGTCTTGCCATATTGATGGCCAACCAGGTCTCAACCCAGATTGACAGGAGTCTAATGAATGTTGTTGGGCTTAGCTCACAACTTCATTGCTGTTTTTCCCCTACTTTCCCTTATTAGTAGAGCAACGTGATCACCAGTAAGACCACATGCCTGTTTGTATATTCCCCTTGAGTGTCAGTCTTGGAAGGGGTTTTTCCCTGAGGGGACCCGACCGCTTGCCTTGATGGCTCCCTGGTGAACAACTTGCTTGTTCATGTAGTAGTCATTCAGACTGCCTTTACTGTTTTTGATTTTTCCTGTCGGTCTTTTCTTTCAAGAAATACCTTTTGTTCTTCTAGCCACTCCAGGCTGATCTGCTTGTCCTTTCAAGTGGAAATTTCCCATCTGAGAAGATTCTGGATGGAGACCAGGATTCCACCTATCGTCTTATGCAATGCAAAGGCTCCATAGGAAGCCCCCTTCACTGGTCAATTTCTAGCCCTATTTTAGGTATTCCAAACTAGTTAACTTTTTAAAAGAAACTTTTCCATTCTTTTGAGTTTTGGTCCAAATTTTGTTTGCAGATGTCCAAAGGCTTCTGTTAATACTTTTCTATGAGTTCAGTACCCATCTCACACAACTTCGAAACCCAAGTCTCATGAATTATTTCACTGGTAGAGTCATGGCTGATTTCCCTATTGTACAGTATCATTTCACTTGCACACTAAATGTTGTCGTCAGCCATGGACATGGACAGGTGTTTTAATATAACTATGGTGCGGATACTTTATGGCTCTTGTGTTTCTCTGTGTGTGTATGTATGGTGGTAGTGCTGGTTATGTGCTGTGGAGTCAGTTCCAACTCATAGCGACCCTGTATAGGGTTTCTGAGGCTATAAGTCTTTACAGGAGCAGAAAGCTGCATCTTTCTCCCACAGAATAGCTAGTAGTTTTGAACTGCTGACCATGAGATTAGCAGCCAGTACTACGCTACTAGAACATTCTTTATCTGTATCTGTATTTATATCTATCTAGGTAGGTAGGTCTATAGATAGTTAGATAGATAAACACACACACATAAAATTTAGTAATTTTTTAGAATGTGTTTTAGTATTCTTGGTATTGGTCATTCATCATCATTGTAGTACCTGAGAAGTTTGACCCAGAACCTCAATACTGTATGTATCTAAGGATCCTGATCCAGAAACTTTTCATATACAGTCTTAAATAATTTATTTTAAATTTTACAAATGATTTCTTGAATTATTTCTCCCGTTTGTTTTGTTTCATAACTTTGGTTGTGGTTTTTTTCTTCAGAACTCCTAGACTTCCTTTGACTATCTTTAGTATTTGTTATCTTGTCTTAATTACTTTTAAATAAATGAAAATATTATTTCTACACTATTTATGCATTCATTCTTCTTCACATTGTTTTTGTGATTTATAATTGTTCTTAGTGTCATCGAGTCGATTTCAACCCATAGCAATCCTGTATAGAGTTTCTGAGGAGCGGCTGGTGAACTTGAACCACTGACTTTGGGGTTGAAACTGACTTTGAGGTTCAGCGCATTAACCCATAACACCAATGGTGGTATTTCATAGTAGCATAAGTAGGAATCTGGTAAATTTTCTATTTCAACTAAACTAGAATAATTAAGGAGTAGTGGGGTATGTTTATGACAAATTATTTTTGTTATGCACATTTATTCTTTTGAAAAAACATTTTTTAAAAAAGCATATGAGTGAATAGACTCTGGACAAAAATTTTATTGCCAATGTGAGGTTTTTTGTTTTTTTTTTCAGCAAGTTTTATAAAAATAGCAATCATTTTAATTTGATTATTTTGCTGTCATATACATTGAAAAATGTCTTTGGCAACAAGATTGAGTGGAAATAATAGTGGGAATGCCTTTTATGATTTAGAAATTCTTTTGAAACTGAAAGCTCTGTCCTGGACATTGATTATATATAGGGAAGATAATGTTGTGTGCTGTCCTTGTCCAGCTCTTTGAGCTGAGACCTGAATCCATGAGAGATGGTGTTTCAACAAAATTTAAATCATAATGTCTATTCTACTCAGCATTGCCTTTGATAATAGGCCAAATTTATCCAGTCCCGTAACTTTGCGTTAATTTACCCCATTGCTTAGGAACATCACCAACATCTAAGGCCCACATCATATGCCGTACACGAATTGCCTAGCCAATCCCTGCTTGAATTCCTGATTCAAGATTGTGAAATCTAATAAAATGGTTGTTGTTTTAAACTATTAAACTTTAGGGCTGTTGTTACTTATCTAATAGCGACCTTATACACAACAGAACAAAACACTGCTAGGTCCTGCACTACCCTCAAAATTGTTACACTTGAGTTTATTGTTGCTGTCACTCACTGTGCCAGCCCATCTCATTGGGAGTCCTACTCTTTGCTCTGACCCTGTACATTATCAAGCATGATGTCCTTCTCCAGGGACTGGTCCCTTCTGATAACATGTCCTAACATGTCCAAAGTACTAGAGATGAAGTCTCACTGTCTTGTATTTCAAGTGGCATTCCTGACTGTTCTTCCAAGACACATTTGTTTGTTCTTCTGGCAGTCTGTGGTACTTCTCCAACAGCATAATTTTAGGATAGTAGGTTAGCTACTTACTTGGACAAAGGATAAGAATACAAAATGTATAATGTCTTATTTGTGATCATGTAGATACATACTTAGAGCAGTGGGACAGAAACTCCATCTCTTGAATCAAGAATGCAGTGTAGAGAATTGTAGTATACTTTCTTTAGTATATACGTTACTTGAGTTTTAAAAGCTCAAACCACTTAAGATACACTGGTATAGAGAAAGAAGTATTTTAAATCGATCTCCGGGGTTCCAGTCACAATTCTATAATCATATCTGTTCATTCCATTTTGGCCCCCTGTATATACTGTATTGCATTTATAGTCCAGATATACTGTATCAAAATTTATATTTTAAAAAGACTTCCAGGTGATTATTGTAGATACTGAATTATATTCTGGGGTGGAAAAGCAAATTATCAGCAGAGGGTTGAACTGGAATGAACAGGTTTGAAGCCCTGCCTTGCTAATTGCTGTCTGGTGTGTTCCGAACGCTGTATGGGGTTTCTGAGGAGCGGCTAGTGGGTTTGAACACTGATCTTGTGGTTAGGAGTCCAGTGCTTAAAATTAATTATTTAAAAACAAATATTGAGAAAATGTATTTAAAAAGTAATGTAAAATAATTATTTTTGACTATATAAAGTAACTTTGTAATATACAAAGTTTATCTCAACAGAAATCTCTGGGTATAAGCTAGCTATGAATAGTTGAGTAGCATTAAAATTTGCTTATTTGTTTTCCCCATCTACTTTGTGCCATTGTCTAGGCTATGATGCAGAGTAATTCTTGGGACAGAAATGCATTTCTAGCTCAGAGGAAGCGTATGTATCTTTTAGCTCCCAGTTTCTTCAAACTGCAAGAAACTTCTGGGCAATAAATACTGGGTTAGAGATAGTGACACTGGGAGGGGCCCAGACTTTTCTGAAGAAGTGGATCAATGAGATAGGTTTCTTAAGAGTTTCTGGTTCATGTCTTAAACTCCCAGCTTATTGGTTAACCAGTGGAAGATATTTTATAAATTTAAACCTTGTATCTTTTCCTGGTTGTTTCTTGCAAATGGTTAAGTCTTGCAGAAGCAGTTTCTCAAGCTGTAATTTCCAGTGGAATTTAAATAGTTATATGGTCTATTATAAACAGCATTCATGTTCCCAATATGTGCCTCCATCTTGTGGTGACTTAACAGAAGTGTCCAGTATCAAAAGGTTTTAAGGTAAATTTAACAGAAACTGGAGCATTTGAGATAAAAAGCAAATAGTGTATATACTTTGGGAAATACTTTTTTTTTTCACATCTTAGTTCCTTTCTGCCTTTTTTGAGACTTGAGTTTATATTTATTGTATGTATTTACTTTTTTATTATACAAAATATCAAAAATATTTTGGGATGGATTGTTGTTATATGGTGTTGAGTTGGATCTGCCTCATAGTGACCTTGTACAACATTTCCAAGAATGATTGTTGGGTTTGAACGGCTGACCTGTGGTTAGTACTTCAATGATTACCCTACAGTGCCATACTAGGGTTGTAGAATATTGGGAAGGAATAGACATTTATTCAAGGGTTTCCTTTGAGCCATACAAAAAGGAATGTTTGACTTAGATGAATTGAAATGTTGACTTAAAAATAGAATCAGAGACATGGTTCAGTAGTCAAGAAGCGTGAGAGGAACTTGATCTGCTGTTCTTTCTTTGAAACAACATTTGAGCTAAGAGTGAACTCTAGAAGCAGAAAGTGGCTACAACTGAGAGACTTTCAGCTTTGGTAGTAGAAAGCTGAATATTGACATCCTTCATATCAAACACTACATTTTGACAATTTCAGAAACTTTTTACATTTTCTGGATTTAAACATATGCTGTTTCTTTTTCTGGAAATTAATATGATTTGGAGCAATTTAATGAACTTAAAAGTTATTTCAGTTAGGGACAAGTGGCACCTATATCTGTAGTATAAATCTGGAATAGGTGCAATCAGAATGCTCCTTAGAGATGAAGAGATTTCATCTCATGTACTTCACACATGGAATTAGGGTGGACTAGCCCCTGGAGGAGGACATCATGCTCGGTAAAGTAGAGGGTCAGCAAAAAAGAGGAGGTCCCTTAAGGAGATGGACTGACAACACTTAACTGCCAACAGTGGGCTCAAACATAGTGATGACTGTGAGGATGGCGCAGAACAAGGCAGCATTTTGTGCTGTTATTTATCAGAAACCAACTTAACAGCATCTAACAACAATCCCTTAGACCTGATTATCTTTCAAATTCATCAAAACTGATGGCTGTGAACTGTCAATGAAATCTGACAACATATTTATACAGGAAAATTCAGTAAGAGACTATTCTAACATTTCTCAGTAAGTTACATAGTAAAACCAACAACTGAACTGTTAAAACTAAATACATACTAGAAAATGAGCACTAGGAGAACTGAGTAATTGTAAAATATTGGAGGAGAAATTTCATAAGTTTTTCAAGATTCATTGTAAAAGACTAGAGACAGAATGGATCCATACATTTAAATTTTTGTTTTTGAAAAACTGTATTGAAACAAAACCTAAATTTGAAACATTTTGGAAAATAAGATAGGAGATTGTTTTCTGGCAGATTTAACATAGAAATGCGCTTGTATGCAAAGTCACTAAGAAAAACATTTTCAACTCCACATGCAACATTATTATATAACTCATCTTAAAAAACAATGACTTTTTAAAAATATGACTTAGATTGTCTGAAAGAATGTTGAGGTTTCAAGAACATGTAATACAAGAATGCTCCATTTGTGTAATTCCTTCAGGAAACCTCTGACCACCTCACCCTTTGCCAGACTTTTATCTTACTTTTATGGTTCTTTATGTCCTCTCAAAAACCATCTCTGTTACTGTACAAGAAAAGCTAAGGACAAGTTAGGGCTGTGTTTATCTTATTCACCATTAAAGAGAGCACAGAAAGTGCTTAAAATATTTGTTGAATAAATTAGTGAATGTCCACATAAAAATCGAAGCAACAGAAGTGCACAGGAGCACAAAACTTACCTTTTCTGTAATTAATTCTTCATTCTCCTTCACATTTTTTGCTAATGCAATGTTGCTGAACATCAGAATCACCTTTTTCACAAATCTCAGTGACTTGGCATCATGACCAGAGATTGATTCATTTGTACTGGGAAGATGTCATGAAGGACTTTTCCTATGATCCTCACCTCAGACCATGTCACATATGCATCCTTCTACAATATCTGTGCATTTCAGCCACTTCCCTATAGAGTCCACCAAGCCAATGGAATGAGTCACTAGAAAGTCCTTTAAGGGAGTTCAAAGGCTAAATGGATGAGAAAAATGAGCCACTGTTTCTTGCTATGACAGAGCTCACTGTATGAAGGGGCTTCAAAAGTTTTGTGGAAAAAAGGTATTGAAAGATAATGGAATTTTCCCATGAACTTTTAGAAATCCCCTTGTATCCATTATATTTTAATGTAGTGCAGTGAAGTCTCTTTTTTTTTTTTTATCATGATGTTATTTATTTATCTAATTAAATGGTTTTATTTTGGATTGAGTGAAAGTTTACAGGGCACATCATCAGCTTCACATTTGTCTGTGGATATCCAGGCCTCATGTATGAGATTACTAACAAGCATTACTGAATAATCAGATGAGGGACAGTTTGCTATGTCTACTAGGTAGCTAAAG
>NW_006408577.1:5351200-5363367 GCF_000296735.1 Chrysochloris asiatica
ATCATTAGTGCCTTCACATTTGTCCCTAATTTTTCATTGATGACCTTCATAATTCTGGGATTCACATTTAGGTCGTAGTGAATTGCTTCTTATGGCTCTTCTACCCACAGTCTTCGAACTCCCACCAAGCAACGATTTTGCCCTGCTGCCTTTGGGTAAGATGAGATTGAAAAAGATAGAATTATATGATTTAGTTTTGAGGGTTTTCAGAGTTGGCACTCGAAGTGTATAATATGAGGCATCTCAGAAATAGGAATGGGGTATGGGCATTCCACTACTATAAGAAAAAAGTCAGAAGTGAAACATGTCCTTTGGACCCCAAGATACATGTGCATTGAACATCTTCAACTAAGGGACAGAAAGCAAGTTGGAAAATATGGCCTTGGTGATAGAAAGGATGCTGGAAATCGCATGATAGAATTTTGCAAGACCAATGATTTAACCATGTTAAATACCTTTTTTTAAACAGCATAAATGGCCACTATATACATGGACATCACCAGATGGAATACACATAAATCAAATTGACTATATCTGTGGGAAGAGATGGTGAAAAAGCTCCAAATCATCAGCCAAAATCAGGGCAGGGGCAGACTGGAGTAGACCATCAATTGCTCATATATAAGTTCAGGCTGAAGGTGAAGAAAATTAGAGTAAGTTCACAAAAGTCAAAGTATGATCTTGAATATTGTGAAGTGCTGACAAGTTGGTTCTGACTCATTGACCCTCTAGGATTTTCAAGGAGCAGCTGGTATGTTTGAATTACTAACCTTGTGGTTTGAAGTCCAGTTGTGACTTTACAGCATCACACCAGGAATCTGACCTTGAATATATCCCACCTGAATTTAGAGACCATCTCAAAAACAGATTTGATTCATTGAACACTAGTGAACCCAAACTGGAAGAATTGTGACATCATACATAACAGAAAGCAAAAGGCCATTAAAGAGAAAAGACCAAATGATGCCAGAAGAGACTCTGAAACTTCCTTTGACAGTTGTTAAATGCCATCGAGTCAATTCCGACCCATAGTGACCCTGTATGGGCTTTCCAAGGAGCAGCTGGTGAGCTTGAACCACCAACCTTGCAGTTCAAATGACTGCAGTCTGATGGGATAGCCAACAGCACCACACCAGGACTCCTGACAGCAAAAATGCTAAAACAACTGGAAGAAATGAACTAAAAGAGCTAAACCAAAAATTCAAAGTGCAATTTGAGAAGACAATTTGTAATGGAATGTATGAAAACCTGTAGTTAAACAACCAAAAGGGAAGAATACACTCAGTATTTCTCAAGCTGAAAGAACTGAAGAAAAAATTCAAGTCTTGACATGCACTAATTAAGATTCTATGGGTAAAATATTGAATGATGCAGGAAGCACCAAAAGAAGATGGAAGGAATATACAGGCTCTTTACCAAAAATAATTGGTTGATGCTCACCCATTTCAAGAGGTAATATATGATCAAAAAACCAGTAGTACTAAAGGAAATTGTCCAATATACATTGATGACATTGTCTGAAAACAGGGCTCCAGAAATTCATGAAATACAAATTGAAATGTTTTCACAAACTGTTGTAGTGCTAGAGGTCCTCTGTCATCTATGCCAACTGATTGGAAGAGATTCACATTGCCCACTCCACAGAAAAGAGACCAGAAGGAGAGTAAACGGCAGAGTATGCAATGGAAGCATTCTCAATAAACAAACAAGAAAAAGTTCAAAAGTCAATCATCAGCTGGAAAATTGATGCTTACAGTTTTCTGAATTCTCAAGCACCAGTATTAGAACACTATCAGGAAAAATGTTCAACAATCAACAGTGCTTGAGAAAAAGAAATGATTATTTAAAGAGTCAAATATGGGATAGTACAATAATATTAGTGTAGACACAAGGTCCAAGCCTAAATTTAGTTACCCCAAATATGTTTGCATTTTACACACACACACACACACACACACACAATTACAGAGAGACTTTCAGGTAATTCAAATTATGTGGTGAGAAAAGGTCATGTTTCCTTTTAAAGACATCTCTATTCCACTTTGATCACCCACTTCTATAAAAAGACATCATATTCAATAACACTTCTAAAAATGATGTGTCCTCCCCTCCCCCAGCAAACAGACAAATGAAAGGCAGTTTAGTCTAATGAGGGTGGACTCTGGAGGCAGACTCACCCATTAGCTGTATGATATTGGGAGTTGATAGTGCTTATCACCCATGACTGTTTAAAAGATTAAATGAGTTAATGTATATAAAATGCTTAGAAAAGAACTTGGCAAGTAGCAATTACGCAAGTAAATGTAAAGGAAGGTTTTTTTGTTTTTTTGTTTTTTTAATTGTGAATTGGGTGAAGATTTACAGGCAAGATCATCAGTTTTACATTCAACAAATCATACACTTTGTTTCATTTCAATAATTGCAGTCCCCTCCATTCAAACACAATTATCCAATAAGGAAGTTATTTTTAATATTAAATAAAGACTTCCTCTTATTAATGGGGTATTATGGCACTTGAGTATTTTTATAGTTCAAGAGACAGTTCGAAAAGAACAAGGGAGTGTTGTGTGGCTTAAAGTCAGGAAAGGTGTACATCAGGGTTGTATCCTTTCACCATACTCATTCAATCTCTATGCAGAGCAAATAATCCCAGAAATTACTATATGAAGCAGAACACCAAATCAGGGTTGGAGGAATTATCATTAACAACCTGTGATACGTAGATAACAACTATATTTGCTGAAATCTAAGAGGACTTGAAGCACGTACTGATGAAAACCAAAACTATAGTCTTCAGTATGGATTACACCTCAAAAGAAAACAAAAATCTTCACAACTGGATCAAAAACCAATATCACAATAAATGCTGAAAATAATGTCAGGGCTTTCATCTTCATAACTAGACCAACAAGCAACATCTTGGAAAATGGAGGAAAAATAATAAAAGTTGTCAAAGATTTAATTTTTAAACTGTAGTCTATGCCAAAGAGGTTTTTCCAAAGTTTGGAAAAAATGTTTTTGCAGGGATTACAATGTGAAGGTTAAGAATATATCTTCTTATGCAAGTATGTACTTCTTTCTTTCACAAATTGATGTCCCTAGTTTCCTTTATTCCATTCAGGATTCTAGGACTGAGACATTGGAATTTGTGTTAGGATTCTTATTGCCTTTATCTTAAAATTTGAGTTACCATCTTTTTAATATGTTTTTTAGAAGTTTGCTTTTTTTATACCAATTATGGTTTTTTGCCATTATAGACAATAGATGTTCTATCAATAGCTGAAAAATTGATATTATAACTTATTTTACCCTATCTCACTCTTCCAATAAGAAAACCTTGCATTGCTTTTAACTTTTCTAAGTGTGCTGCATGAACTGCTGGGTCTGAATCCTGAAATGCTTGCTAAAAGTGAAGATTATGAGTGCATCATATGTCTGCTGAGTTAAAATTTCTAAGAATGATTGGTGTAGGAATCAGCATTTTTAGAAAGCTACACAGGTGATTTTAATCTCCACTAATGTTGTTAAAGAACTATTGGAAAGGATAAAATCTGGCCTAGCACTTTCAAGGATGATCCTAATTTATGTATTCTAGTTTATTTCTCATTAATCCTAATACAACTATAAGCAATTAATCTGTCTATGTTGTACTCAATTTGCCTCTGAGACTGGTCATAACAACCTTATAATGCCCAATATGCCTGTTTTTCCATTACCTAGCCTTAAGCCCATCTTTATGAAACCTTTCAAGCTATGTTTTACTGAACATCTAACCATATGTCAAGTTCCTCATAAAAATGTTTAGTACCTATAAAACAACCAAGGTATAAAAACTGTTCCCATTTTACAAGTGAGGACACTGAGACTTAGATAAGTTAAGCAGCTTGCTCTAGGTCATAGAAGCAATGAGTAACCGAATGGGTGGGAAACTTTGGTCTGTCTGATTGTAAAACTCCGTTCTCCTTCCAGTGGTGGCTTTCTCATTGGCTTTGCAGGACCTGTTGAGGCAGCTCCTATAATCAGAGCATTTCTGCTTTAGTTGTTTATCTGCACAGGAGGCCTTTAACACAAGGTCACTTTTAAATGCAGTTTAAATGCATTTGGAATTCACTTTATGATGTGAATAAGAACAGTTAGGGTACTCAATTGGAAATTTTTAAGACCATTATTTAACTGTTCTAGACATGTCAGCTGCTCTAAAGTTAGGCCCAAAGCCTCTTGCTATCTGGAAACATATTTAAAAAAACTCCTATCTTTTAAAAATCACGTATTGTGGTCATACTTACACTTAGTAGGTGTTCATTAAATATCAGTTCAAATTCCACTGAGTCCAGACCAGTGAACCATGTGCTTTCATTGAGTTGAACACACTGGTCCTACAATACTAGAAATTTTGAGTATTTTGAGGGTAAGGATCGTCAGTGATTTTTAATGTTTTTTGGGTATTTAGAACAAGATGGAAACTTAAATGCAAAAGTTTTAGTTATTATTTCATATATATCATAAATTGACTAGATTAGAAAAAATTTTCAGAATCTTTCCATGCAAAACACAAAATGAGCACAAAATAGCCATAGAAAACATTCACTAGTAAATTAATATAGCATAATGCTGTAGTGCAAAATAAAATTTGAGTATATGTTTTTCCTGCTAAATAATTTAAAACTGGCTTGTTAGTTACAAAACAATAGTACTACCTATTGTTTGTAGTGTAACCCAAAAAAGTCCATGTTTGTCATATTACAAAAAACATTCAGCTCAAATGACTGGACCTCCTCCTTCATAAACAAATCTATATGATTAATAAGTTAGTTATTAAACCTTGAATTGAAAAGAAACAATAAAGTAAACATTTTTGGTCCATTGAGTACAATGTTAACTCAGAAGTAAGACTCTTTGGTGAAACTACATTTTTTAATAATATTTTCAGTGTGTTACTTGACAAGAAAGAAAGTTTTAAATAAGGTTGTGACACATAACTATTAATAAACAGTGAAGTCCTAACAGCATTGACCAATAAACCTCTGTGTATTGTGAATTAATGAGTTTCTTTTCTTTCTTGAGGGAAACAAGTTGTTATACTTCAAAAAATGATGAGCAAAACACAGGCCACGTCAGTATGATAGAAAGCCATTTAAAGGAGTGATCTTTAAAATGGAATATATAAATGATCTCAACATAATCACTTGGTAAAATATTTGGGATTTTAGCTTAGAGAGCAGGCATGCATATTTATTGATTTATTTGATTTTTTTTCAAATTGTGCCCTTTGGGAAATCATCTCAGTGCAGAATTAAAGAAAAAGACACAGATGACGTCAAAACATGAACAACTAAAGCAATCGTAGATTGAAATTAGGGGCTTGAAAGAGTCACTCTTTTAATGCTATACCACAAGGGCGCTTCAAATAGGTAATGGAAGAATTCCATCATCTTTCAGTTCCATTTTTCCACAAACTCTTTGAAGCCTCCTCATATTATAGAAAGTTAGGTAATTTCCAACCCAGTTCCAAACTGTACAAAGCAAGTAGAAAACACTGATTATAGTTGTTGGTGTGGTGTAGAGATAACATTTATCCCAGGGTTCGTTAAACCAATTATTTTTAGTAAACCATAGTTCCATATTATTCCAAGGCTTCTGTTATAAAGATTTATGCCCAGAAAACACTGATCACATATTTTCTTCTGTAATATAGCGGCTAGTTATAGTAGTCAAAAGAAGAGAATATGATGGTCGGAAAGACTTTGTCAGAGTGGAAAGACTGTTTCGTCTGGTCCTAGAATATGTGAGAAAGAGGAAGTCAGACATGGGTGTTTTTACCTTACCATTCCAGGTTGATGCCTTTGTGAGAAAGTGCCAACACAGAGCAGTTTTTGTCCTATTCTCCTTTTGTTTGTATGAAGCTGCTACTAGGGGCTATTTGTAAACATGCAACGATAATATGGCAGTGTTGTATGAAAGTGGCTGCAGTCTGAGACACCCTTCCTGGTTCTCACAGTCCAGGTATGTTTGTATGGAATATTTGGGAATGTGCCCATGGTGGTTTATTTCAATAGTGGATGAGGTCATTTATTCCTACAAGTAAGACAAGTTAATACCACTATTATTCAAGTTTACACACTAACCATTAAAGCCAGTGATGATGAAATTGAAAAATTCAACCAACTTCTTCAGTCTGAAATTTATCAAACATGCAGTCAAGATGTATTGATAATTGCTGGTGATTGGAACTCAAAGATTAGAAACAAAGAGGAAGGATCAGTAGTTGGGAAGTATGGCATTGGTGATAGAAATGATGCTGGATATCACATGATAGAATTTTGCAAGACCAATGACCTCTTCATGGCAAAAACCTTTTTAAAGGAACATAAAAGATGGCTGCACACATGGACCTTAACAGATGGATTACACAGAAATCAAATTGACTATATCTGCGAAAAGAGATGGTCGTAAAGTGCCATATCATCAGCCAAAACAAGACTAAAGGCAGACTGTGGAACAGACTTTCAACTGCTCATATACAAGTTAAGACTGAAGGTGAAAAAAATTAAAACATGTACATGAGAGCCAAAAGATGACCTTGAATATATCCCACCTGAATTTAGAGATCTGAAAACAGATTTGATGCATTAGACTGAAGACCAGAAGAGTTGTGGGATGACAACAAGAATATCATATAAGAAAGCAAAAGGTCACTAAGAAGACAAGAAAGAAGTAAAAGACAAAAATGGATGTCAGAAGAGACTTTGAATCTTGCTCTCCAGCATAGAGATACTAAAACAAATTGAAGAAAGGTACAAGAACTGAACAGAAAGTTTCAAAGGTCAGCTCAAGAAGACAAAGTCAAATATTATTTTAAAAATGTGCAAAGACCCGGAGTAAGATAACCAAAAGGGAAGAACACGCTCCAGCGTTTCTCAAGATGAGGGAAGTGAAGAAAACAATTCAGGCCTTGATTTGTGGTATTGAAGGACTGTATGGGTAAATATTGAATGATGCAGAAAACACCAAAAGAAGATGGAAGGACTACACAGTCACACTACCAAAATGAAATGGTCAGTGTTCAATCATTTCACGAGGTAACATATAAGTAAGAGCCAGTGATCCTGAGGGAAAAATCCCAAGGTGCAATGAAGTCATTGGAAAACAAGGCATTGGGAATTGGTGGAATACAAATTGAAATCTTTCTACAAACTGATGAAAAACTGGAGACACTCACTCATCTATGCCAAGAAATTTGGAAGACAAGTACCTGGCCAACTGACTGTAAGAGATCCATATTTGTGCCCATTCCAAAGAGATGTGACCCAACGGAATATGGAAATCATCGGACAATCTCTTTGATATTCCATGCAAGTAAAGTTTTATTAAACAGAAACAGCTGCAAGCATACACTGACAGAGAACTTCCAAGGTTCAAGCCAGATTCACAAGAGATTGTGGAACAAGGGATATCATTGCTGATATCTGATGGATCTTGGTTGAAAGCAGAGAATACCAGGAAGATGTTTACCTGTGCTTTATTGACTATGCAAAGGCTTTCGATTGTGTGTATCATGACAATCTATAGACAACATTGAGAAGTATGAGTATTCCTGAATACCTAATTGTGCTCTTTAGGAATCTGTACACAGACCAAGAGGCAGTTGTTCGAAAAGAACATGGGAACAATGAATGGTTTAAAATTAAGAAAGGTGTGTGACAGGGTTGTATTCTTTCACCATACTTATTCAACCTGTATGTGGTGCTGTAGTTTAATGTGCCAGACTGCAAGGCCATTTGAACTGCAAGTTCGGCGGTTCAAGCTCACCAGCTGCTCATTGGAAACCCTATACAGGGTCGCTATGTGTTGGATTTGACTCGACGGCACTTAACAACAACATTCAACCTGTATGCTGAGCAAATAATCTGAGAAGCTGGGTTATATGAAGAAAAATGTGGCATCAGGATTGGAGGAAGACTCATTAACAACATCTGTGATATGCAGATGATGCAAACTTGCTTGCTGAAAATGAAGAGGACTTAAAATATTTTCTGATGAAGATCAAAGGGCACAGCCTTCAGTATGGATTGCATCTTAATGTAAAGAAAATAAAAATCTTCACCACTGGACCAATAAACAAAGTTCTTATCAACGGAGAAAAGATTGAATTTGTCAAGGACTTTATTCTTCTTGGATTAACCATCAACATTCACGGAAGCAGCAGTCAAGAAATCAAATGACGTATTGCATTAGGCAAATCTGCTGCACAAGACCTTTTTAAAGTGTTGAAGAGCAAAGATGTCAGTTTGAGGACTAAGGTGTGCTTGACCCAACCTATGGTATTTTCAGTAACCTCATATGCATGTGAAAACTGGACAGTGAATAAGGAAGACCGTAGAAGAACTGAGGCTTTTGAATTATGGTGTTGGAGGAGAATATTGGAAGTGCTGTGAGCTGCCAAAAGAACCAACAGATCTATGTTGGAAGAAGTGCAACCAGAGTGTTCTTGGAGGCCAGGATGGCCAAACTTCATGTCTCATACTTAGTACACATTGTCAGGAGGGACCAGTCGCTGGAGAAGGATATCATGTTTGGTAAGGTGGAGGGTCAGAGAAAAAGAGGAAGACCCCCAGTGAGATGGATTGGCCAAGTGGCAGTATCAGTGGGCTCAAGCATGACAAAAATTGTAAGGTTGGTCCAGGACTGGGCAGTTTTGTTCTGTTGTGTATACGGTCGCTATGAGTCGGTACTAACTCGATGGCAACTAACAACAACAATTCCTTTTGTATGGAAAGTACTCCATTTACACTTTTTTTTTTTCCTCTCAAATGTCACCTTTCTAGTGTAGTGTTCCTTCACTGCCATATTTAAAACCACAATTTCTACCTATATTCTAGCATTTCTTATCCTTTTCCCTGCCCTTTTTTTTCCCTGTAGGTTTTATGAATTTCTTACATACTAAATTATAGGATTCTACCTTGTTTTCCAACTCCTAGTGTGGTGCTGTAGGATCAGCACTGGACTGCTAACTGTAAGGTCAGGGTTCAAATCTACTCGCTGCTTCACAGAAACCCTATACAGGGTTGTTATGAATCAGAACCGACTCAAGGGCACTAACAACAACCACAACTTTGTTTTTACAGTGTTCCATGGGACTAATTCTGACTTATAGTCATTATACAGACAGTACAACTTTCTATATGGTTACTATAATACATAGAACCCTGTAGGATTTCCTGGATTGTAATTTAAGGTTCCAGATTGCCAGGTACGAAAACTGTGGTGGCCATGTCTGACTTCCTCTGGCTTCACAAGAGGAAAAGAGAATCAAAATCAAAATCAGCCTAGGACTGGTTCCTATGAAGTGGATGTCAGAGAAGCCTCCACCGTACAAGTTTCCTTACCTATTCTGATAGCAACCATCCTTCCCACATTACTTTCTGTTTCACATCTGGGTTCGAGAATCCATTTCAGTGGTCACACAGAGCTCATAACAATATTACAGATTATGAGGTTTATTAGGGCAGTGAACAAGTTACAATTCAGGATCAGAAAGAGCTCAGGGTGCAGCAGTCTCCAGTCAGGAACGTCTCTTCTCTGCTGTACTGCAGGCGTACCTCGCTCTTGTCTTCAGCCTTTCAGCTGTGGGACCCTTTAGCTGCTGCCCTGCTCTGACAAGTCTTGCAGAGGTTTTTAAGCCATTCTGTAAATGCCCACAATTGAGTAGCTTTGTAAGATTGACCAGTCTGTAAGTAGAGGAGCCAGTTTTATTTACAGAGCCTGTGCAATTAGAGACATTCTGAATCTGAAGGCTTTCTATCAGTTTTAACTAGCTATTGAGAGGATACGTCTTATCCCAAGTAACTTATTGATTGGTCTTAAAGCCAAACTAAAACCAAGCTCACTGTTTTCTAGTTGATTCCAATTCACAGAGACCCTATAAGACAGAGTGGAACTATTACTTACTGTCTTTCCGAGACTATAAATCTTTACGAGAGCAGACAACCTTATCTGATTTGAACCACCAACCTTGTGATTAACAACTCATCGCACCCACTGTGCCACCAGGGTTCCTTGGATTTACCTTAAGAAGCTTAGAGAGGTTTCTTAACCTCTATTTGCTCATCTATGAAATCACAGAAGTGGATTTATTGAAAAGCCTCCTAATAAAAAGAAACTTACGAAGTTGAAATATGCATCCTTAAAATTAATTTCCAATCAAAGATATGATCATTCTGTTTTTACTTCTTGTCAATCAACTTTCAAAAACTATAAAATGTTCATTACAATAAGATATTGAATATTAAAATTCCCATTGTATTTTTAAGGATAATCTGTATATTTTACTGACATAATTATCTTTTTAGACCTCCAGTTGTTAACTTGTTGATTGTAAATTTTCCATTACACTTTTGAGCACTATTCAATTTTACATATACCCTTGTATTCCAAGAAAATTAAAATAAATGTATGTCACTTGTCATGAAAGAACACACAGGCAAATAAACAGTGTATGACCACATATTTCAGTAGATTAAACTGAGCTGAAATGATTTCTCATGCTGGCACTGTAATAGGCTATTGATCTCAGATTGCGTTTTCTGTTTCTTTATAATTGAATTTTGTTCCCAAACGAAAAGAACATGTTCATTTTCAGGTTGCATTTAGTGAAATAAAACTGCATCTGGGATCAGTTTTATCATATGCTCAGTGGAGGACTGGAATCCTGGTGTGGAACTATAGGATAAGACTGTTGACTACAATGTTGGAGATTCAAACCCACTAACTGCTCCTTGGAAACACTATACAGGGGTGCTATGAATCAGAGCAGACTTGAGATACTTAACAGCAACAATAGAGGACTTAGCCTTTTTAAAAAAAGAATTAAATATGACATACTGTGAAAACTTAAAAAAAAAAAATGTATTATCTTCTTGGGAGACATTTTTTCCCCACCAGAGTTAAATTTTAGATCTTAATTGTGGCTTTGTGGGTTAATGCTCTGGACTGCAGAGTCATTTGAACTGCAAGGTTGGCGGTTCAAGCTCACCAGTGGCTCCTCAGAAATCCTATACAGAATCGCTATGGGTTAGAACCGACTTGACGGCACTTAACAACAACAAAAATTACTGTAGTCACAAATTAGAATATTCACAAAACTATATAGAATTTTCCCCTATTAATAGACTAATGAGAGATATGTAATTACATAAATTAATCCATTTCTAAGGACTAAAGGAAATAAGACAAAGGGCTTAATAAAATTATGACCTTCAAAATATATTTATCTGCTAAACAAGAGGTGATCTTCCTTCTTAGGCTAACCTTACTTTGATACTTTAAATTGTAATGGGAGATTGATTTGGTACAATTTAATACACATTTTGTTTTAAAACATTGGTTGCAATCCTCTCAATATAACAGTGTTATCTTCTCAATTCCCCTCTGTGATCCCCATTTCTATTCATCTTTCTTTCCTGTCCCTTCCTGATTTTGGAATTCTGCTTTTGGGCAAATGCTGTCCTTTTAGTCTTGTATCGATCAGATCTTTGGAATGTACTGAGGAATAGAACTTCCTGAAGTTTATTATTCACTTTATAGATATTTGACTGAAAGTTGAACCCTGGGGGTGGGTTTAGTTCCAGGCTGGAAGTGTGCCTAAGGGCCACATTCTCGGGATTCCTTTTGTCTCTATCAGATTAGTAAATCAGTTTTATGATTTTGAATTTCTACATATTTTTTCCTCCCACTCTGTCCAGGACCTTCTATTGTTGATCCTGATCATATCGTTTGTTAGTCATAGCTAGGCACCAAGTTCTTCTTCTGGCCTCAGGGTTTATATGCTGTGGTTTGTTTGGTCCATTAGTCCTTTGGACTAATTGCTTCCTTGAGTCTTTGAGTTTTTTCACTCTTCTTTGCTCCAGACTAGGAAAGACCCATAGTTGCATCTTACTTGGCCGTTCACAGCCTTTTAAGATCAAGTTGCTACTCAATAAAGAAGAATGTAGAACACTATCTTTATGGACTATATTATGCCAAGTGACCTAGGAGTCTCCTGAGACTATGACCATTACTCTTCATGCTCAGTATCTCAATCCTTCAAGGTGTCCAACTTGACGGCCCAACAACAGTGACATGTCCTGGTGTGACACTGGTCTGTTAATCACAAGGTTGGTAGTTCAAAC
>NW_006408577.1:5367237-5373285 GCF_000296735.1 Chrysochloris asiatica
CTTCATCAGTAAATGTTTCAAGTCCTCTTCACTTTCAGCAAGCAAGGTTGTATCATCTGCATATCGCAGGTTGTTAATGAGACTTCCTCCAATCCTGATGCCACATTTTTCTTCATAAAACCCAGCTTCTCGTATTATTTGCTCAGCATACAGGTTGAATAAGTATGGTGAAAGAACACAACTAAATGGCACCTAACAACAACAACAATGTAAAAAAATTAATGGAATTTTTCAATGAGCTATTTTTCTATGCCACTTTCCTCTGAACAGTCACATCCCATTGTCTTTACTACAGAGATGAGTGTTCAATATTCTTTGGTCATGAAAAGGTTAAAAGGGGTGCTATAATGATGAAAAGTCATACAGTCTTTTCTTTTTAATGAATAGCAATCAAAAGAAAAAATATATATGAGTCTGGGCTGTAGCAAATGAGAGATTTTTGCTGTTGGCATTTCCTTGCCTCTCCATACTTACCTTGAACTTGTTGTTGTTGTAGTTGTTAAGTGCTGTTGAGTTGTTTCTGACCCATAGTATTCCTGTACAGGGTTTCCAAGGAGTGGCTTGTGAGCTTGAACCACCAACCGTTTGGTTCAAACCAACTTTGCAGTCCAGTGCATTATCCCACAGTGCCACACTGTGAGCACAATTAAGCGCCACACCAAGACTTTGAATTTAAGATCCTCTATTTTCCTTCCTTGTCTTCCTTCTTCCTGTCTCTGTAGATCCCTTTTCTACTTCATCATAGCTTCCTTCATCCTTTCTCAGTGGAACTTCTTAAAAAGGAAGTATATAATTGTCATTATCTGTTACTCAGTTCTCAACCTACTTCACATTGCCTTCTGGCCTATTCAAATGATTCATGCCAAAGTCACATTTCATACAAACCACATATAATTAGTTAAAACTTTTTTCATAAATTCCTTTTTATGCTATAGCACAGTACACAATTATTTGCTGAGTAGTTCAGTTTGTATTAGCTAAAGAATAAATTAAACCTGTCAGTCAGATTGGATGGAACAAGAAACAGCTTTTTGTTATTAGCAGGAAACAGGAACTTGTACAATAAAAATATTATTTTTGTGTCACTTGAAGTATTATTGATGGCTGCATGTTGTGGGGCTATGCAAGGTGTTTTCTCTATAAATTTATTTTAGCAGAGATTTTGTTTGAAGATAGCTTGCTTCCTCCCCGCCCCCCCCCCCCAATTTCTTTTGGCTGACAATCACAATAGTTGAGCACAAACATAATGAAGCCTTGTTCAATTTGAGACTTCCCTATAGTAACATAATCATATTTAAAAAATTTTTCGCAGACATTTCATCATTTAATCCTCAAACAAGTGTTTGAAGGATATTTAATTTTCTCCCTATTTACAGATGAAAGAACTGAACGCAAAGAGGAAGATAAATTACCACGTCCTCATTGCCAGAGGGTGTGAGTGTGTATAAGCAAATCAAATCAGATTTCCTGACTCCAAATTTAGAACTGTTTATGTGGTTCCCGGATGCCTAGATACTGTACACACAGAAGAGCAACAATATGCATATAATGACTATTCCAAGGAAATGTTTATCTTTATTGACAGTTTGTTCAAACATTTCATGATCAAACACTTCCCACAATTTTAAGCTATTTGGATGCTTTGCCAAAATGTTAGATATTGAATAAGTTTATAAATATTAAATGAATTTAGATTGGCAATAAGAAGCTGCCATATACTTTAGTAGGTATTTTTCTATGCCACCTTCCTCTGAACAGTCACATCCCATTGTCTTTAATATAGAGATGAGTGTTTAATATTCTTTGGTCATGAAAAGGTTAAAAGAGGTGCTAGAATGACAAGAAGAGTAATTAAAAAAAAATGTTATCTAAAATACAGTTAACCTAAAATAGTCACAATAAAAGTTACTGGGCAGAGGAGGCAGCAAGATGGCAAACTAGGCAGAAACACTGCATTCTCTAATAATACCCACTAGGAGGCAGTTGGTGAGAGCTAAACACACAACAACATACAGTTTCTGTTCACATGAGGTAGAGCCAGAAAGTATTTTGAGGAAGAAAAGTCATTGATTCTTCTTGGATCAACTATCAACACTCACGGAAGCAACAGTCAAGAAATCAAATGATGTATTGCATTAGGCAAATCTGTTGTACAAGACCTTTTTAAAGTGTTGAAGAGCAAAGATGTCAGCTTGAGGACTAAGGTGTGCCTGACCCCAGCCATGGCATTTTCAATAACCTCAAATGCATGCAAAAGCTGGCCAGTGTATAAGGAAGAGCATAGATGGATTGATGCTTTTGAGTTATGGTGTTGGAGGAGAATATTGAAAGTGCCATGGGCTGCCAAAAGAACCAATAGATCCATTTTTGCAGAAGTGCAGCCAGAGTGCTCCTTGGAGGCCAAGATGGCCAAACTTTGTCTCTCATACTTCGAACATATTGTCAGGAGGGACCAGTTGCTGGAGAAGGATATCGTGTTTGGTTACCACTACCCACTGCTCTGAAAGGAATCACATTAAAAAGTCCCAGATCGAGTGGGAGAAAATGTGGCACAAAACTCAAAATTATGAAAATGACCAGGCTTATTTGTTAGAAAGAGACTGAAGGAACCCAAGACTGTGTCCCTTGGGCAATTGTTGAGTCTCGAACAAAACTTACCCTTGTGCCCTATTTTCAGCCAAGTGGTAGATAGATATATAGCGGAGACAACAACACTAGTAATGTATGCTCACCATGGAATAGTCAACCATTTAAGATTAAAAGAACAACATTTACTTAAGGACAAAGTTCAAAAGCATTGGGAGAGAGGATGGAATGGAAATAACCACAGGGTAGAAGTGGTATAACTTGTTACATGGAAGGGATTGCAATCATTGACGTAAATCAAAGTGTATGATTTCTGGGATGTGAAACTGATTTGTTCTGTAAGTCTTCACTCAATACACAACAAAAAGTTTCAAAAACAAAACAAAACAAAAGGCTTATTGGCATTCTTGGCTCATTTATAAGTATCTGGTATACTGTAGGATAAGCACTGAACCGCTAACCTAAAGGTTGGAGGATCAAACCCACCAGCTGCTACTAGGAAACTCTATTCAGGGTCTCTATGAGTTGGACCCAACTGGACAGTGTTTACAAAAAACAACAACAAAATGAAATTATTAAAAACTATCTGAAAGACTGATATATAAACAATAAATTCCAATTTAGGTTTCCTAATCTCACTGTTGGATTTCTGGTGTGGTGCTGTGGGTTCATGCGCCAGAATGCAAAGCTGGTTGAATTGCAAAGTTGGTGGTTCAAGCTCACCAGCTGCTCCTCGGAAACCCTATACAGAGTCGCTATGGGTCAGAATCGACTCGACGGCACTTCACAACAACAACAACAATTTCACAGTCAGCAATTCGAAACTACCAGCTGTTCCGCGGGAGAAAGATGAGGCTTTCTGCTCCCATAAAGATTTACAGCCTCGGAAACCCTATGCAGTGTCGCTATGAGTCGGAACTGACTCCACGGTACACAACAACAACAACAAATACAAAGATGAAAATCATAGATGCATGTTCACTCTGACTTGAAAAAATCTGGCTTTGTCTTTCACTGTTAAAATTTGTATTAATAAAATCCTTTTCAAATGCTCTGTCCTTGAAATGCACAGATTAATGGAAGTAGTTGAGATTAATTAGAATAACTGCTTGCTCAGCGGGAAAGTAAATTCAGGGAATATGGTTCTAAAGGGAACTAGCACAAGTAAACAGCATGAGCAAACCCTAATTGAATTAAATAAACCTTTTAGTGTTGGGTATACTTAAAGTGGGGGAAGAGCAGTGTATTTGAAGGTGGGGGGAGAGATAGGAGTGTGATTGACAGCCTGGCAGTGAGACTGTCCCTGACTAGAGCAGATGAGCATGTATAATAGGTATAACTGTAGAAACTGCTCTATGTGGCAGAATGCATGTTAGATGCAGGTTGGTGGTTCACAAACACTAGTCACTCCTGGGAAACTATACAAGGTTCCTATGAGGTGAAACTGACTCGACAGCACTTATAAAAGTGACACAATAGTGACAAAACTTTGTTATATAATCTTCATATTTCTCAGATGATAACTGAACTCAGAGAATATCAGAATTATTCAGACAAGATGATGAAAACCTTGGAAGGAGAAGAAAGAATGGAAGGAATGGAGATGGATGGAAGAATGACAGAATGATGAATGAAAAGAGAAGATAAATAGATGAAAATGATGAATGAAAACAGAGTGGAACGAATGAAAAATATCTACACAATCATGCTGTGACCTGGGATGGTTTGCAATAGCTGGGAGTGCGCATTGCTGTTGCTCTAATTCATCTCTTAACAGGTGCTTTGGGACGTCATATCAACCGATGTCTTGCTGTCTTCTTTATCAGGAACGGAAACCAGAAATGCAATTTGTCAAATCTACTATGATAATCATGTTTTTATTAATTTTTATAAAGCAGGACTGATCTTGAGCAAGATCTTAAATGTAGCAAGAATGTTTCCTTTAATAAGTCTCATTAAAAAGTCACAGAAAGTTTTCATACATGGATTTAAAAATTATAATTAACAGGAATTTTAGTATTTATACTGATATGATAATATTCTTGACTCTTACTATTGTTATTTAGCAATTGCCAGGTTTTACTGTTGTGCTTCCATAGTTTCTTTTCTTTTTTTAAAATTTCAATGACAGTATAATCAAGTACAGTTACATTGTTGTTGTTAAGTGCCATCTAGTCAGTTCTGACTCATAGCCACCCTGTATAGGGTTTCCAAGGAGTGTTTGGTGGGTTTGAACTGCTGACTTTGTGGTTCGCGGTCCAGTGTTTATCCTACAGTACAAGTTAGAGGAGCTGTTATAGTTGTAGAAAAAGAACAAAAATGCCTTATGACTTTGGAAATTATATTTTAAGTTTACTTACAAAAGGATACCCTGTTTAGGAAAGAAGGTGCATTTTTTCCTTTCAAGAAGGGCACTTATTCATAATTAGTTAATGACAAATGTGTGTTCTTTGCTGTCTTTGCTGAATGTTAACCTATATATTTTTAATCTGTTTCTGGACTTCTAAATGTCAAACTCTAGAAAGGCTAAACTGGTTCACCGTACTGCTAGGTAATATGTAGTATTGTCTTTGCTGTAGGACATTTGAAATGGAAAAAGTTCACTCATCATACGTACAAAACCTTGGAATATGAATGAATGCCTGAAAGAAGAAAATTTCAATAAGTAGCTGTGGAGTTATTTGCAAGAGTTTGCAACATAATAACAAGAAAAGGTTTGCAGTTTTATCATAAAGGAAATGAGTCATTTAATTTTACCCTTAGTATTAGCACACTTTTTCAATACCCAGTAAGAAGTCTGCAAGTATTTAAATGACTTAAGCAGTTATTAAAAGCAAGTTGCAGGAAATAAATGGTATTTGTATAAAACGAAGAGTGGGTTCAACCTGCCAGTGCTTAAAGATTTCCATGAGAGTAAATTCTAGTTCTGATCAGGATTCAGAATTTGGTAACCTAATTGTTACCAAAGGATTTTAATACCTTAATCCCTTTGTGATACCTCTATTTGTCACTTAAATATTTTTTAAAGGAAAAGAAAAAATGTTGATTCCTGCCTATGCTTGTGACTGAAAATTTTATTGTTATTATAAATACTCATGGCTTCAAATAACTGTTTGGTTTACAGTTTAGGTATTGAAATGTATAATGTTTTACTTTTAGTTTACTGTATTTGAAATCACTGGAGAAGTAGAATAAATTGTTCTTCAAATAAAAATACTTCCTTTCTTTGACATTTATCAAAGGTGTTTCCAAATACAAAAGGTATGGCTCCAGACTCATACCTTTTTACTCCAATGTGAATAATTTCTGAGTAGATTCTAACCTTCCATAGGAGCAGTATGTAGAGATTTAAATGAATTATTAAGTTAGAAGATAGATTTTAAACTCCTCATACTGTGTTTGTTTGTTTTTTAATTAAATGTTTTTATTTTGGATTGAGTGAAAGTTTACAGGGCACATCAT
>NW_006408577.1:5374015-5383437 GCF_000296735.1 Chrysochloris asiatica
ATGAATATCCACAGACAAGTGTATATTGTTCCACAACCTCCTAAAATGCTCCTCATACTGTTTTACCTGTAGTAATTACATTACTAAAAACAAATATGTTACTAAACTCCTAAGAGTGTCACAAAGTGAAGACTCTTAAAGGAGATTCCTGAAGGTATATAAAATAATTAATAAAATAAAAGTTACAATGAGACAGCTTAATCACCTAAGTCAACAAAATTTATACTGAAAAGATATAAATATTAACTTTAATATACTTAGATTACCATATGTAATTATCATTTGAAGACAAAACAAAGCATGGTTGAAATACCTCATTTTATTTAAGTTTATTCAAACAAAAGTTATATGCAAAGATTGTCTAAAAACATTTTGAGGCACAATTCTAAGTGTTTATATATATTTTTAGAACAACCTGTTGGGTGGAAACCATTATTATTTCAACTTTATAGATGAGGGAATGCAGGAAAAAACAGACTAGAGTTACAAATGGGATCAGTGTCTACTTAGCATGTAGTGACATGGTCTGGTTTAGAGCTGTGTTACTTCTCATCATCTGTAGATCATCTCTCACTAGGTACTATAATTTTTCCATGCCCCTGAATTGTTCTTTCTTTTTTTCCCCCCAGCCTCTCTCCACTTAAATGCTTAATGAGTAGAATGTCCTCTAAGTTTTGAAGTCCTGGTGTGGTGTTGTGGGTTAAAGTGATGGATTGCAAAGTCTGTTTGAACCACAAGGTCAGTGGTTCAAACTCACCAGCCGCTCCTTGGAAACCCTAAACAGGGTCGCTATGGGTCAGAACAGACTTGACTGCACTTAACAACAACTGAGGATTTGCCCTGATTTTTGATAAAATTTTCAGCACCTTCTCTCTTAACTTGTTTATTTGTAGACTGCTGCAAGAACCATAATATGCAAGTATTTACTAGGACTTAAAGTGCCCTGGTGTAGTGCTGCAGGATAATGTGCTGGACCTCAAGGTCAGTTTGAGCAGTAAGAGTGGCAGATCAAACCCACCAACGCTCTTTGGAAACTCTATACAGGGTTCCTTTCAGTCAGAACTGACTCGATATGGCACTTAACAATAACAACAATTAGGATTTAAAGGAGTGCTTTCTGGTCACTGCATCCACTCTTGTGCAAGAACAATAATTTTAAATATAAATAGGATCATGTCACTTTTTTGTTGAAAATCCTTATTAACTTTTCCCTACACTTGGAGGAAGACTCATTAACAACCTGCGATATGCAGATGATACAACCTTGTTTGCTGAAAGTGAAGAGGACTTGAAACATTTACTGATGAAGATCAAAGAGTACAGCCTTTGGTATGGATTACATCTCAATGTCAAGAAAACAAAAATCCTCACTGGACCAATAAACAACATTCTTATCAATGGAGAAAAGATTGAAGTTGTCAAGGACTTCATTCTTCTTGGATCAACTATCAACACTCGTGGAAGCAGTAGTCAAGAGATCAGACGACATATTGCATTGGGCAAATCTGCTGCACAGGAACTTTTTAAAGTGTTGAAGAGCAAAGATGTCAGCTTGAGGACTAAGGTGCGCCTGACCCAAGCCATGGTATTTTCAATAGCCTCATATGGATGTGAAAGCTGGACAGTGAATAAGGAAGATCGTAGAAGAATTGATGCCTTTGAGTTGTGGTGTTGGAGGAAAATACTAAAAGTGCCATGGACTGCCAAAAGAACCAATAGATCTATTTTGGAAGAAGTGCAGCCAGAGTGCTCCTTGTGGAGGGTCAGAGAAAAAGAGGAAGACCCCCAATGAGATGAATCAGCCAGGTGGCATCATTGATGGCGTCAAGTGTGCCAGTGGTGGTGGAGTTGGCCCAGGATGGGACATTGTTTCGTTCTGCTGTGCATGGGGTTGCTATGAGTCGGTTCTGACTCGATGGCACCTGACAACAACAACAACAACACTTGAAATAAAATCCCATCCCAAGTCTACAGGATCCAGAGTAAACTCAAATTTGCCTTGCTCTCTGGTCTCCTCTTGTGCTGTCTGTGCTCTTGTCTCCATATATGAGTCTTCACAGTCATTCTTTTTGACTCTACTCTTTCTCTTATGTAATTAATTCATTAGTTCCTTTTGCATGCTTCCCATCTCATCTCTCTGGAGAAACATTTTTGACCTCACTGGCTAAAACACTTTCCCCTACTATTTTCTCTTATAGCACTCAGTGCTTTTCCTGCAGAACTCCCATCCAGTTAATGATTTTATATTTATTCCTTATTTACTTATTTTATGTCTTTACTTATAAATTTATTTACTTATAAATTTATGTCCATAAAATTATATGGTCACTCAGGGCAGGGACCCTGTCTGTTTTGCTCACCAATGTATATTCAGCATTTAGCACACTCTCATGTATATATTAGACTCTCAATACATATATTTCTGGAGGGTGATTATATTCTTACATATTTGTTGTTGTTGTTAGCTGCCATTGAGTCAGTACTGACCCATAGCAACCTTATGCACAGCAGAACGAAACACTGCCCGATCCTGGGCCAACCTCACTACTGTTGCCACGTTTGAGCCCATTGATGCTGCCACTTGGCCAATCCATCTTGCTGGGGGTCTTCCTCTTTTTCTCTGGCCCTCCACCCTACCAAACATGATATCCTTCTCCAGTGACTGGTCCCTCCTGACAATATTTCTGAAGTATGAGAGACGAAGTTTGGCCATATTGGCCTCCAAGGAGCACTCTGGCTACACTTCTTCCAACACAGATCTGTTGGTTCTTTTGGCAGCACATGGCATTTTCAATATTCTCCTCCAAAATCATAAGTCAAAAACGTCAATTCTTCTACGGACTTCCTTATTCACTGTTCAGCTTTTGCATGCATATGAGGTTATTGAATATACCATGGCTGGGTCAGGTGCATCTTAGTCTTTAAGCTGACTTACATATTAAAATCACTTTATTTCAATGATTGCAATAGGAATAACCTTTGAAGACTAACAAAGTTCCAAATTTGGGCTGTTTCAGAGGTTGTTGTTGTTAGGTGCTGTTGAGTCAATTCTGACTCATAGTGATCTTGTCTAGGGTTTACAAGGTTGGTGGATTTGAACTGCTAACCTTATGTTTAGCAGTCCAGTGTTTATCTTACAGTGCCACACTAAGACTCATTTTAGAGGTAAATGTGCAAAATCTTCAAAAACAGTTCAGGAAGGGAGTATGTCCTTGAAGACTGTGATGTAATTTTATGATATTTCTGTCCTGTTTTTGCTTCATTTTTTTGGTGTTGACTATATAACTTTTTAAAAATAGGGAACATATATAAAAGAAAATCATCTTAGAGGACAAAGGACTTCTACTTTTATAAAAGTCAGTATAATAGCAAGTCTCAGATGTGCGCTAGTTATATGAGCTGTCAGAGTTAGGGCTCTTGCTTTTTTACGAAGGGAGGTGAGAGTTTGCCATCCTCTGCCTCTCCCCAGGCAGCCATAACTGTGAGGCTTCTGCTTGCATTTCACTATGAAGTTCCAAAGTACACTGTGTTGTTGTCCTGCATGGGCCCCTTGGCTTAAAGGAGTTATCCTTTGAGCTGTGTTTTCTAATATAGTAGATGCTTGCCAAATAAAAGAATTAGTTCCACATTCACATTAGCTTAAAAGTCATAATAACTCAATAGTCACAAGTACTTAATAGCCAACGGGGATCAGAGGCTAAGCTACAGATCTAGAACAGTCATCATTGCAAAAAGAGTTCCACTGGATAGCTCTAACTTCAATTGTGATTTGTAAACAGACATTAACAGGTTACTTTTTCAAACATGAGTTATGGTAGCTATATCGCTTTAATGACATCTAAATGAAATTTACAGTCACCTGGGATCAGCTAGTAGAGCAATAATCCATGTCTAATTATCCTATACTTTTGAAGGGTAATGAAGATGGTAAAATGCTAACTGTATAAAACACTGTGGAATTGGAGGTGCTTGATGTAGACATAAAGAGAGAGAGATGATAATTACGTAGTACTCAGAGGAAAGGGCAACTGGGTTACAGGTCTGTTGTGCTAGAATTTAATTGGCTGATCCTGGTTGGCTGAACCATTTCCTCCCTTACCACTCCTGACTTTTCCCCAGTAAAAGAGGTTTTCTAGATGGAAAACAATTGTTATGGCAAGGGCCTAGAAGTAGTTAACAGTTTTGTAGTACATAAAATCAATCTAGACATTGTGTAGTTGATAGTGTTAGTTGCTTGTATTGTATTCTAAGAAATGAAGATAAATTGAGGCAAAGAGATGTGTGAGGACTTCAAAAAGTTTGTGGAAACTTTTCTTTTCTTCTTCTTTTTTTTTTTTGCAGATCTCTAAGAGGAAAACTAGGGATAAGTTTAAAGGGTTACACCTTGTGATACTTCATATTGAACAAAATCTCAATAAATAACTAATCTGTTACCATCTAGTTGATTCCAACACATAACGACCCTATAGAACAGAGTACAGCTACCCCATAGGCTTTCCAAGGTTGTAATCTTTTTTATGGGACTCCTGGTATAGTAGCACTGTAGGATCATCATTGGACTTCGAACCACAAGTTCGGCAGTTCAAACCCACCAACTGCTCCTCAGAAACCTTACACCGGGTCGCTATGAGTTGGCACAGACTTGATGGCACTTAGCAAGAGCAATCTTTATAGACCCAGACTGCCACATCTTTCTTCCATGAAGCGGCAGGTGGGGTTGAACCACTGACTGGTTAACTTAATCACTTCACTGCCACGTTTCCTAAAACACAAAAGAGGTAGTTGAGTAAATAATTATAAGTATTAGATTACATAATTATTTTTAAGTATTAGATTACATAATCAGTCTTACTTGCTTTAAGTAAGCATAAAAAAATTCTTATCAAGTGAATAAATATCTTTTCCATTTATAACTATTCATACTTAACCCATAATGACTCAGTGAATGTCTTTTTGGCTATAATGGCCCTTGAAAAGTGTTACCATTTTGAACAATGAGTTTTTAATTTTTATTGTAAAAGAGCTTGTTCAACCCGAAATACACTATAAAATACTATAAAAACTGTCATTTCACCATTATAGTTTAAGGTAAAGACACATTTGGCAACTTAATTGACATAACCATTTCTAGTCGTAGCAAATTTAAAAATGTATGCCAATTGTATGAATTGACAGCATTTTGCCTGTGTGCATACTCCAAGTGAGAAGAACAAAGATAAGAAGAATCTTATATATGAGTTTTCAAGTTGGTTATGTCCTCCTACCCTTAGCCTATATTTTGCCATTAACAAGTTTTTTTTTCCTTGGGTTATATTTTTATTTTTAAGTTCTTACACTTTTGAGTTATGGTGTTGGCGGAGAATATTGAAAGTGCCATGGGCTGCCAAAAGAACCAATAGATCTGTTTTGGAAGAAGTGCAGCCAGAGTGCTCCTTGGAGGCCAAGATTGCCAAGCTTCGTCTCTCATACTTCGGAGATATTGTCAGGAGGGACCAGTGACTGGAGAAGGAGCTTATGTTTGGTAAGGTAGAGGGTCAGAGAAAAAGAGGAAGACCCACTACAAGATGGATTGGCCAAGTGGCAGCATCAATGGACTCAAGTGTAGCAACTAGTGAGGTTGGCCCAGGATCGGGCAGTGTTTCGTTCTGCTGTGCATACTAAGGTTGCTATGAGTCAGTACTGACTCAATGGCATCTAATAACAACAACAACAACAACATTGTTGTGTGCCATCGAGTAGGTTCTGACTAAGCAACTCTATGTAGGGTTTCTGAGGCTGTAAATCTTTACCTGGGCAGAAAGCCTCATCTTCTCCTGTGGAGTGACTGATGGATTCAAACTGAGGACCCTGTGATTAACAGCCCAACACAAAACATACTACACCACCTTAAGTGCTGGTTAAGTGCAAACTAAGGAGTTCCCAAATTTGCAAAGTTACTGAAAAAATTTTTCAAAACTTGGAAAAAAATACAAGTGAAATAATACTATGTTTTATATACAGGCTGTATGAAGGGGTTTCAAAAAGTTTATGGAAAAATGGAATTAAAGGATAATGAAAATTTTATATGAACTTTTTGAAGCCCCCTTGCATTTGTTTACTTTTTTTTCTTTTTAAAGTTTTTATTGTGAATTGAGTGATAGTTTACATGGGAGAACATCAGCTTTACATTCATCCTATCATATTTCATTTCATTGTATTTGTTTACTTTTAAATCATGATTTATCACTAATGTAAGCATGTTTTCTTTCAACTAATAATTTTTCTTACTAAGAAAATTGTTTGAATATCTTGTGTTGCGATAAAACACATAAAAAATTTCCCATTAAATTTAATGAAAGCTTTTAAAAAAATTAAAGCTTTTTACTTAATGGCAGGTTTTTCAGGTACTAATGAAAGTCATTAATTGTACTTCTAAGAAATCTGTACCTAGACCATTAGAAGTCATTAATTGTACTTCTAAGAAATCTGTACCTAGACCAAGAAGCAGTTGTTCAAACAGAACATGGGAACACTGAATGTTTTAAAATTGGGAAAGGTGTGAGACAGGGTTGTATTCTTTCACCATCCTTATTCAACCTGTATGCTGAGCAAATAATATGAGAGGCTGGGTTCTATGAAGAAAAACGTGGCATCAGGATTGGAGGAAGACTCATTAACAACCTGCAATATGCAGATGATACAACCTTGATCGCTGAAAGTGAAGAGGACTTGAAACATTTACTTATGAAGAATAAATAGCACAGCCTTCAATATGGATTACATCTCAATGTCAAGAAAACAAAAATCCTCACCACTGGACCAATAAACAACATTCTTATCAGTGGAGAAAAGATTGAAGTTATCAAGGACTTCATTCTTGGATCAACTATCAACACTCGCGGAAGTAGCAGTCAAGAGATCAGACGACGTATTGCACTGGGCAAATCTGCTGCACAGGAACTTTTTAAAGTGTTGAAGAGCAGAGATGTCAGCTTGAGGACTAGGGTGCGCCTGACCCAGGCCATTGTGTTTTCAATAGCCTCATATGGATGCGAAAGTGAATAAGGAGGATCGTAGAAGAATTGATGCCTTTGCGTTGTGGTGTTGCCTCAGGAGAATACTGAAAGTGCCATGGACTGCCAAAAGAACCAATAGATCTGTTTTGGAAGAAGTGCAGCCAGAGTGCTCCTTGGAGACCTGGATGGCTAAGCTTCGTCTCTCCTACTTTGGACATATTGTCCGGAGGAAACAGTCGTTGGAGAAGGATGTCATGCTGGGTAAGGTGGAGGGTCAGAGAAAAAGAGGAAGACCCCCAACGAGATGGATCAGCCAGGTGGCATCATTGATGGCATCAAGTGTGGCAGCGATAGTGAGGTTGGCCCAGGATCGAACATTGTTTCGTTCTGCTGTGCATGGGGTCGCTATGAGTCGGTTCCGACTCGATGGCACCTGACAACAACAACAACAATGAAAGTCATTAAGCAAATGATGTTGTTGTTGTTGTTGTTGTTAAGTGCCATCGAGTCGGGTCCGACCCATAGCGAACCTGTACAGGGTTTCCGAGGGTGTAAATCTTTACGGGAGTAGAAAGCCTCATCTTTCTCCCGCGGAGCGGCTGGTAGTTTCGAACCGCTGACCCTAAGGTTCGCAGCCCGATTCGTAACCACTAGATAGGTGTACTTAAAAAGGAAAGAAGACAAGAAAAGAAAGAAAACGCTTTGATTGGGCCACATAATAACTAGCAAGTCATGAAGAAGACTGCAATTTATGATTCCATCCCTGTAATTTAGAAGGCTTGACTATTTTGTTATTGTGTTTTTCCCAGTGTTTATCTAGCTTGAATTCTTTTGTCATGAAGCTGTCAAATTTCCCAGATGCTCTTCTAACTGCTACTTTTCATGGAATTCAACAAGAGAGGAATAAGCTAGATTTTGCTTACTTAACATTATTTTTCACTCCAATTCACTAACCTTTATTAAATAATACATATGGTTGAGATTCTTTTATTATTCCTCACATTCTAAATTACTCACCACAAATCCTTGTTTTCTGCTGGTGAATAAAAGTTTGCCCTTACCAAGTTTTGCCCTGAAGCTATATTTTGTCTCCATCTTTAATAAGTGTTCAAAATAATTTTGAAAAATCTCATGCTATTTGTCAATTCAAATGATTTTTAACTACTGTGACATGGGACTATTTTTAAACACAACTCCATGACACTTAACAACAATTGACTATTTTACTGTGGTCACTTATTTATCTTTCCAATACAACACTCAATTTTATTGATCTTCTCGAAGAGCCAACTGCTACTGTTGCTGATTCTTTCTATTGTTTTTCTGTTTCTTTTATTTCTCTTTTGAGACCCTTTTACTGTTCTTTTTCTGTTTGTTTGTGTTGTAGGGTTAAGCTACTGATTTTTACTTTTTCTTCTTTTTTGATATATAGATTTATTATTATAGATTCTCCTCTGAGCACTGCTGTTACTATTTCCCAAAGATTTTGATACGTTGTGCTTTTCGATCTTGTTTGATTCCAAGAATTAAAAAAAAATTCATTAAAAATTTTCTTCTAATACTCAATAATTTTTGAGTTATTCAGTTTCCATGTATTTCTCCTTGCTCTTTTTGTTACTGGTGTTTAGATTTATACTGTTACGATCAGAGAAGGAGCTTTGTATTATTTTATAGTTTTTGAATATATAAAGGCTTGCTTGGGTTCTAATACATCATCTATTCTGGAGAAAGATTCATGTGCATTGGAGAAGAATGTGTGGTGTGCTGCTGGTAGGTGGTATGTTCTGTGTATGTCTGTGTTTGCCTCATATTATGGGTTGAGTTGATTGATTGTGTAATGTAAGATCTTTTGTATCTTAGTTGGATTTCTTTCTAGTTGTTCTGTTCATCATCTAAAGTGGTGTGTTAAAGTCTCCTACTATTATTTTTCTGTAACCATCTGTTTCTCTTTCCAATTCTATTAGTTTGCATTCTGTATTTTGGAGCTCTGTCACTGGGTATATAAATATTTATTATAGTTATGTACTCTTGTTTATTATTGCCACTCCTGCTTGCTCTTTTTTGAATGTTTTATTATGAATTATGTGATAGTTTAACATGGGAGAACATTAGTTTTACATGCATCCTATCATATATCTTTTCATTGCCATGGTTACAATCCCCTCCATGCATCATCAACCAGCCAAAGGATATACCCTACAAGCCTGCCCCCGCCCCCCCAATCGTCAGATTGCTGTTTTTTTCCTCTTCTTTCTTCTTCTGGTTGAGCTCTGATCATCCAGTCATTGAAGCCAGGTCAAGTGGGTATTATCTGCAAATGTGAGTGTTCTTTGCATATGCCCTCTTTCCTTATCAGATGGACGCTTCACTTTCCACTCTAGTCCTCTGTGGCTATGTCACAGACTCTGGGTCGAAGAGTCCCTAGGT
>NW_006408577.1:5385942-5392921 GCF_000296735.1 Chrysochloris asiatica
ATGGAGGTGCGCAGACAGCAAGGGACCAATGAACAGCTACCAAAAGAGAAGAATGTCCACACCTTTATCTCAGCGGTTCTGCCAGACATCTGTTGCCACTCTGATCCTTTCCCCACGTTGTCTCACCCAAGATGGTGGCTCTTGGAGCAGCCGAGCATCCCGGACTCGAAAACAATAGATTTCTTGCTTCTGCCACAAATTCCTCCAGCTGTGCGCCTTCCAACCTTCTAACTATTCCTTTATATGTGGTTCAGAGTTCTGGGACCATCCCCTGAACCTGCTTGGTTGGGTATTTTGTGTTGTTGTCGGTGGAGCTCTCTGCTATACGTCCACCCGATCCGCCATCTTGCTTGTTCTCCTCCCCAACTGATATTTGTATCTTGATCTTATATCCTGCCACTTTGCTGAATCTTCCAATGAGGTCTAGTAGCCTTTTTACTGAGTCTTTGGGGTTTTCTATGTATAGGATCATATTGTCTGCAAATAGGGAGAGTTTTACTTCCTCTTTTTGTGCCCATTTTTAAATTGGGTTATTTGTCTTTTTCTTGTAGAGGTGTTGTAGTTTCTTATATATTTTAAAAATCAGTCCCTTGACTGATGTGTCATTGCAAAATATTTTTTTCCATTCTTTCGGTTCCCTTTTTACTCTTCTGGTGAAGTCTTTTGATGCACATAAGTTTTTAATCTTTGGTGTGTTCCACTCATCTATTTTTTCTACTTTTGTTTGTATACTTTTAAAAATGTTTAGTAGTCTGTGTATTCCCAGAATTAGTGTCCTCACATTTGTCCCTATTTTTTCATTGGTGGTCTTCATAATTCTGGGATTCACATTTAGGTCTTTAATCCATGTTGAGTTGGGTTTTGTATAAGGTGTGAGGTGAAGGTCTTGTTTCAATTTTTTGCATATCGCTTTCCAGTTCTGCCAGCACCATCTGTTGAAGAGATTATCACCTCCCCATGTGATATATTTACGTGTTTTGTCAAAAATCAGGTGGTTGTATGTAGATGGGTAAATTTCTGGATTATCGATTCTGTTCCATTGATCTATGTATCTTTCTTTGTACTAGTACAAAGCTGTTTTGACCACTGTAACTGTGTAGTAAATTTGGAAGTCAGGAAGTGAGAGGTTTCTAACCTTATTCTTCTTCTTAAGCAGTACTTTGCTTTTCCTGGGTCTCTTTCCTTTCAATATAAATTTGTAATAGTTTTTTCCATCTCTTTGAAGAATGCTCTTGGAATCTGGATTGGGATTGTATTATATGTATATATTGCTTTGGGCAGTATTGAGATTTTCACAATGTTGAATCTTCCTATCCAGGAGAATGGTACATTCTTCCAATTTTGTTCTGTTTTGGTTTCTTGCAGCAGTGTTTTGTAGTTTTCTTTGTATAAATCTGTCGTCCAAATGATTTTTGTATGTTGATCTTAAATCCTGCCACTTTGCTGAATTTTCCAATGAGATCTAGTAGCTTTTTTTCTGAATCTTTGGGGTTTTCTATTTATAGGATCATATTGTCTCCAAATAGAGAGAGTTTTACTTCCTCTTTGCCAATTTGGATGCCTTTAATTTCCCTGTCTTGCCATATAGCTCTTGCTAAGACTTCCAGCACAATATTGCATAGGAGTGGTGACAAAGGACATCCTTTTCTGGTTTTTATTTATATCTGGTTTGTATTTATATATCCTTGTCTGGATTTTATTTATATATAAATAAAAACACAAAAATCAAAGGAGCCATAAAGTGACTTTGCTAATACAAATTATGGGGGACAACTGGATTAGTTTTAACAATGGATTATAAAGCTACTGTAAAACACCCTGAAATCTCCCACAAATCACTTTTTTCTATAAATGCATCTTTAAATAAAAGTTTTTGTCTGAGGAACTTCACAGAATCATTAAGATTGAACAGGAAAAAAAAAAAAAGTTACATATTCCAAACAATTTACTGAGCTTTGAAGCCTCATACTTTGAGTTTTAAGTGATTTATGGTTTTTTGTTTTACAAAAAATTAAAACTATTCTACATATTAATTTGAAGGTCATGAGGATTTCTTTCTTTTTGTTAAAGGATGCAAGGCACTCCTCTGGGTTTCATCATTTAAAGGGATAATAACACAACAATGCTACAGTAGTATATTATGTTCTAGTTAGAACCATTCTGGACAAAAGAGGAAAAAAACAGCGTAGATGACTTTGAAAAGAACAGTTATAACATTTGGCTTGTACCAAAAGATATGCAAAACAGAAAGTCATGTGAAATATAACACTATCCTTTTTTTGGAGAACACCTGGTACTATGAAATATTTTCCTTTGTTAAACTTTGTGGGTTTTTTAAATAATAGGATAAACAGATTAGGAAGGTAACAGAAAAGGAAGCAGTAACTGGATCGTGTTAAAGAGTTCTATAATGTAATGTAATGTAATGTAATGTAATGTAATGTAAGGATCAAGAAAACAAATTTAAAT
Organism: Chrysochloris asiatica; assembly: GCF_000296735.1. Classification (NCBI taxonomy): domain Eukaryota; kingdom Metazoa; phylum Chordata; class Mammalia; order Afrosoricida; family Chrysochloridae; genus Chrysochloris; species Chrysochloris asiatica. The sequence goes on from NW_006408577.1 coordinate 5,388,412, forward strand.
ACAAGGGTAGTTAAGGTATTGAGTGATACGAAAACAAAAAAATGTAGCAGGCTACTACTATTAATGTTTCTGCAAGAAGCTCCATCATTAAATTAAACAAATTATTTAAAAATGTAATATATAGAATACAAAATGAATTTTTAGCAAACTTTAGTAAATTCTTTTATAAATTACTCTAATTTTATAACAAATCCCCCGTAACTTACATTTTGTCTAAAGTAATAACTATATCATACAAATAAATTTCAAGTATGGAAACTGCATTATTGTAATAATACCTCTTTGCAAGTCAAAAATTTTTGGCTTATACTAAAATTGTAGTTTGAAAAAAGAAAAGGACTAAAATCTTCAGTGCCATCTATTGCAGAAGTCCAAAATCTTCTTAAAATGTTGCCCAACAAGTTACAGAGAAACATGTTTGAAAGCAACATACAATTGAAAAGAAACTATGTGTGTTTTGTCATTTCACATTATTACTGTCTCTTAAGTATTTCCTCCTGTTCAATTAGAAATTCATATCCTCTATAACGCTGCTCTGGAGTCAGCCATTCTGTGCAGTTGCCACTTGCATGTTTCCAAATTCTTCTTCCTCTTCATGTGTTCTCTTCAAACTACCTTTCGTACCAGAATGAACAGACAAAGATCTTTCCATCTGAAATGGTGACATTATCTGTATTGTTAATCTTGCTAAGTAGATGGCTTCATATTCCTGAAGTTGATGAACAAATCCAGCATTAGGATCAATCCAAAATCTTCTTTCTTGAACATAAGCATTGCATCTCTGTACTTCATTCCAAATGTTTCTATTATGTATGCAATAACAAAGGCAGCACTCCTGGAGATCCCTGCATTTCCATGGATGAGAATTTTCCCTCCAGTTTGTAAGCTTCCCTCAATAAACTCTATAGTCATTGGAAAAGAAAGTATTATATTTTCAACTCGATTAGCTGCAATGTCCAAGACTAAATACCTAAATAATTATTGAAAGTTTGGTTAATAAAGTTTGCTTCAATATTTTGTCTTATGCATATTATGTGGGTTATTCCATGTTTCTGTAGTATAGGTAGCTTGCTTTTCATAGCGGAAGAATATGGGCCTAAAAACAATCCAGATAAAATTTCCTGCATCTCTTGCCTCATAGAATAGGTCCACTCCTCCGTGTCTTCTTTGCACTGTGGGAGGGAAGGGAACTCCAACTTCATGTCCTCCATGGTGCCCACCCGCAGGCCGGTGGGTGGGGTGAGAGGGCGAGCTTGACTCTCCAGCTGGCTGTGACCGCGAAAGGAGAGCCGGTGGACCGGAGGGCTGGAGCCTGAACCTCAGGCTTACAACTAACACTCGCAGACTAAAGGCTCCTGGAGACTTCAGCGGTGGCAGCGACGACAACCAGGATGAGGACGGTAGGGCGGCTTGTACCTGGTTGCCATGTTTCTGCCTTCTCCAAACTACTTATATCTTTTTTTTTTTTGAAGGTGTGTCTCTTGTTGGCAACATATTGATGGATCATTTAAAAAAAATCAATTTTGTCACTCTCTGTGTTTTGACTGGTACATTTAAACCATTTACATTCAGTATGATTATTGATAGGTGTGAATTTACTTTTTTGTGTGTGTGTTGTTAAAGGTTTCTTTGTTCTGTTTAATTTTCTTTTTGTTTATGATTTTCTTTTGGTATCTTCGATTGTTGTTGATTTTGTGTTTATAAAGTGTTTATTTTCTTATATTTTATTGGATGAATATATTTATTTTTTGTGTGGGTACTCTGAAATTTACCTTTATTTAAGTTTAAACACTGTGTTATAGCTTGGTAGCTCCTTGATTTCACATAGAAGTTTTATAACTACACTATTTATTACCACTTTTTGTTTTTCAGTTGTCATCATTTATAGATTGGCTCCTCTGGTTTCCTGTTTTTAGTTGTGACATTTTTATCTGGATTGGTATATGGGTGATGCTTTCATTTATCTTAATCTCAAATTGTTGTCTGTTATTCATTGTTCTTTGGTCCAAAGTACTGCCTTTAATGTTTCTAGTAAGGTTGGTCTGGCTTTTACAAATTCCCTAATATTTCTGTTTTTCTGGAAATGTCCTAGCTTCACCATGGTATTTGGAAGGCAATCTTGTTGAATATATGATTATTAATTAGCAATCTTTTCTTTAGGATTTTTATATTTGTTATCCAATTGACTTCTTGCCTGCTGAGAAGTCAGCAAAACTTAGTGTTACTGGTGCCGTTTCATTTTTCACAAGCTGTTCACAGAATTCTTTCCTTGTCTCTGGTTTTGGAAAGTTCAATTTTGAAATGCCTTAGTGACTTTCATTTGGTCTCTATTCATATAGGGTTCATTGATCTTATTGGATGGAAACCTTGTCTTTCATGATATTGGGAAAATTTTCTGCCAGTAAATCTTAAAAGATCCTCTTTTTGCTTCCTCCCCCTGACCCCTTCTTTTTCAGAATTCTTACATAGCTCTCAGACTTTCTTCATTCCTTTTTTCTGATGGCTCCTCAAACAAATTGTTGTTGTTGTTAGGTGCCATTGAGTCGGTACCAACCAATAGCTGCTACTTTATGCACAATAGAACAAAACACTGACTGATCCTGGGCCAACCTCACTACTGTTGCCACGCTTGAGTTCATCTATGCTGCCACTTGGCCAATCCATCTCGTTGGGGGTCTTCCTCTTTTTCTCTGACCCTCCACCTTACCAAACATGATATCCTTCTCCAGCGACTGGTCCCTCCTGACAATATGTTTGAAGTATGAGAGATGAAGTTTGGCCATCCTGGCCTCCAAGAAGCACTCTGGCTGTACTTCTTCCAAAATGGATCTATTGGTTCTTTTGGCAGCCCATGGCACTTTCAAGATTCTCCTCCAACACCATAACTCAAATTAGTATCAATTAATTTATCCTCTATTTTGCTTTTCTTCCATTGTTTCATTTCTACCTCTGTGTCCTTCCACTGAGCTACCTACTTCTGATATTTTGTTGTTAATCTTCTGGATATCAAGTTGTTGTTTTGTTATAATTTCTGATTGTCTAGTTATTTTGTCATTTTGTTTTGAATAATTTTCCTGAAAATTTCTGGAATTTTGTCTGCATTTACAGAGAAGAAATGGAGAGTGTGGCCAGGCTTGTGCAAAGTAGCCTAATCAGCCTCCACCTCCAGGATGGGTGTGGCAGGACTTGTGCAGAGCACGTCATCTGCTCGTCAGTGATAGGCAATGGCTGTGGTTGGGCTTGCCTGCCCTCATCAGCTCGGACTTCCTGTGTCTCAGGAAGGTGGTGATGGGCAGAGCAGGGCTTGCACACCTTGACTCTGTGTGCCAAATGCAAATGGAATACTGGGTGACTGAGTCACGTGGCAGGTCCTGGGTCAGGGATGCTTTAGTTGTTACTCTGTTAGTTGGCTTTTTATTGGGTGGTGGTGGTGGTAGTGTGCCATGGAGTCGGTTCCGACTCAAAGCGACCCTGTATAGGGTTTCTGAGGCTTTAAATCTTTACAGGAGCAGAAAGCCTCGTCTTTTCCCCGTAGAATGGCTGGTAGTTTCAAACTGCTAACCTTGAGGTTAGCAGCCCGACTCGTAACCATTATGCTACTTGTTGTTGTGATGTGCTGTGGAGTCAATTCTGACTCATAGCCACCCTGCACAGGATTTCCGAGGCTGTAAATCTTTACGGGAGCAGAAAGCCTCATCTTTCTACCACGGAACAGCTGGTAGTTTCAAACTGCTGACCTTGTGGTTCGCAGCCTGATTCGTAACCATGACGCTACCTAGCTACTGTATAAATGACTGGGTACCTGCACCAACCAACAGTCCCTTCACCGATATCCAGCTCTCTCTCTTCTTATACTCACTAGAGGGACTGACGAGTGCTCACTGTTTCTCCCTGTTACCCCTACAGTTGTGCATTCCCTGTCTATACTTTCTCCTTCTCTAAAGAGCAGATGACTCGGTCTGTTTTGCTCCCTCTAGAGGCACTTCTCTGTAGGTCCCTGGTTTCCCAGCACAGGGATGACCCGCCTCAGGATGCATCCTGCCATCTTTATTGGTTCAGGTACCAGCTGTACTCTCTTTGTGACTGTTTTTCTGGGTTCCTCACTCCAGGTTGTTGATACTGTCCTACAACGATCACACTGCTCTGCACCGGCAGAGAGGACACGGTGGATCAGTGAATTTGTTTTTCTACTGGTCGTGTTCTGCCTTTTCTTCCAATCAGTTCGGTCTGTTTCTTCAGCTCTCTATTTGATGCTCTGTGATCTAAAGTCACTTTTGTTTCTATTTTACTCAGTTTCTCAAGTCTTTTGTGTCAGTGGATCATTATGGTGTAGGTATATCTAACGTGCCATACTGACTGAAAGTCTACATCATTATATTTTAGTAGGTATTTTATTTACTGATATTTATTTACAGAATTGATTTGAGGGACATTGTTATTGTTGTTAAGTGCCGTTGAGTAGATTCCGACCCATAGCGACCCTGTATACTGTTTCCAAGGAGCAGCTGGT
>NW_006408577.1:5393616-5394815 GCF_000296735.1 Chrysochloris asiatica
GTTTACAACAAGGCTGACTGTTAAAACCCACCAGCGTCTCTGAGGGAGCAACATGAACTTGCTCCTGGAAAGATTTACAGCCTCGGAAACAATACGGAGCAGTTCTACTCTAGCCTACAGAGCTGCTACAAACTGGATTTGACACAATGGCAGTTGGTATCAGTGCGTTGTTGTTGTTGTTGTATCAGTGCGTAGTGAATAGTAAATTAAATTGTTAATACCCTGTTTCATATTACCATGAATATTGCTTTGTTGTTAAGTGTTGTCAAGTCGATTCTGACCCATAGCGACCCTGTATAGGGTTTCCAAGGAGAAACTGGTGAGCTTGAACCATCGACCTTTTAGTTCAAACGACTTTGCAGTCTGATGCATTAGCCCACAGAGCCACACCAAAAATGCAGATTTAAGTAATTTAATATTTAATTTCTATATTAATTTTATTTGGGGATACTTATTTATGGAAGCTGGTACCCACAAATAACTAAAACATGGGCTTTTAACTGGGCAACTTCAGGTCAGAACACATATATTACTGAGGAAAAGCTTTTTTTTTAAAACCTTTTTCATTATGGTTTATGTTGGTTACATTATCCAGGCAGTTTCTAAATTTTTACTTCATTGTCTTTTCCTAGTATGTTCAGAACACAACATTGGTGGTGGTAGTGATGTGCTGTGGAGTCGGTTCCAACTCACAGGTTCCCTCTCACAGTGACCCTGTTTAGGGTTTCTGTAAATATTTACAGTAGGCTGTAAATCTTTACGAGAGCACAGAGCCTCATCTTTCTCCTGTGGAACTTCTGGTATTTTCAAACTGCTGACCTTGAGATTAGTCATTACGTAGCCACTATGCTACAGAATACAACATTGTTGTTGTTGTTAGGTGCCACAGAGTTGGTACCGACTCATAGCAACCTTATGTACAGTAGAACGAAACACTGCCCGTTCCTGGGACAACCTCACTACTGTTGCTACACTTGAGTCCATCGATGCAGCCACTTGACCAATCCATCTTACTGGGGGTCTTTCTCTTTTTCCCTGACCCTCCACCTTACCAAACATGATATCCTTCTCCAGCGACTGGTCCCTCCTGACAATATGTTCGAAGTATGAGAGACAAAGTTTGGCCATCCTGGCCTCCAAGGAGCACTCTGGCTGCACTTCTTCCAAAACGGATCTATTGGTTCTTTTGGCAGCCCATG
>NW_006408577.1:5403910-5405938 GCF_000296735.1 Chrysochloris asiatica
GGCTTTGCAGTCTGGTGCATTAACCCACAGCACCACACCAGGAGTTATGCATATACATAACTACCTGTTATTTATCTACCTTAAAACCCATGTGTTTATATTAATACCTCCAGTTTCAATTCCTCCCTAGTGGATTTACTGTAGCTTTCCTCTTTCCTTATTTGTAGCTGTATTATATGACAGTAAGAAACATGATTTTTACTATTCAAATTGCATTTATTGATTTTTCTCAATTATATAATATTTTAAATTAGTTTATAAATTTAAAATCCACATCCCATGTGTAAAACAAGCCTGCTAACTTGAGATGATATTAGTATGTGATTCACAGAGGATATAGCTAGAATATTGTTTTCCAAAATAACTTTAGTTTAGTTTGGTTCCTCTGTTCAGTGTGCCAATGTTATTCATGTGTAAAACAGTTAGGTTAATTTGTTGCTTCTCTATTCAATTTTGGGTCCTCCCCATACATGTTAATTTCAATTATTTAATTATTGGAGTATGTGAAATATTCTAAATTGTTTAAAAGTCAGACATGTACCAAAAGATAATTTCCTAGAAGTACCATTGTCTTTTATACTTTCAACTCCATTTTCATTTCACCATAAAAAACGTTTCAGTCTCTAATTCTCCTGCTCCAACATTACTAGCTATGCCTTTTTCTCTGAAGCCATTTTCATATAGAGCAGTACCCATCCTATTGACTAGTTGTTGGTGTCCTGTAGCATGCTCATATTCAGGATTTGTATTTTTGATTCCTTTTGATGTTATAATTATTCCTTTATTCTACATGTTTCCTATAAGAGTTTGTTCTCTGATATGATAGATTCACATTTTTTGACAAGAATATTTCTTAGGTGACCCTCTTCCTGTTGCATCACATCAGAAAGTGCAATTTTGCTTTAGTCTACTATTGTGATGTTGAGCCCCATGACTGCTTTGAGGTGGGGAGAGCCTTATCATTCCCATTAAAAAGTTCACTACAACCCTTTCCCCCTAGTGATTTCAGCCATTTGTGGTTAGTGATTGAATCAATTAAGTCCTTAGGGTTTTAAAATTGTGATATTCTAATTTTAACAACCCTTTGATATTTACTAGCTAATAAATGCTTCTATAAAGAAGAATTTCTTTTATGATTAAATAGAACATTTATGAACATTCTAATTTAACATAATCTGATTGCTTTTATTCCTATGGCTTTATTTATCTGTCTTCATCCTATGACTTAGCATTTTGACACATGGTAGTTTTATTGGGGATTCACCACATGAATCTAACTACATAATACTGGAATTTAAAAAATGCATCAGAAGAGAGAATCCATTCTTGCCTCTTTGTGTAATATTTTTCTCTGATTTCATTAATAAAACTATTCTAGCTTCTTGCAGATCTATCACATATCTCTTCATAGATGCAAGTTGAAAAGCAATCATCCTTAATTTATTGCCATAACAAAGGGATAAGGGAACCAGATGAATTGGTTAGATTAGCATCTATCATTTTTCTGTTTTTTTTCTCCCAGCTGTCTCCTCATGGACGGGCATATTCAGCATCTTTGTGCTGCTGCTCCTACAGCAACTCTGGTGACAGATGGTGACTTGAAGGAATCCCGTAGTTCATCATTAAATGTGGATGTCAAAATTTCTGAACATGTTGTGAAGAAATCGTTTAGATTTTTCCATTCTTAGATGTTAACTCAGTTAAAAAAAGTGCTGCAGGTTAGTGTTAAGAGCATCTTAGGGAAAGAGTGTGAAAAATATGTCAGACTTCTTGTCAAAGGTCTGATTTTGTGGTCCCAGCAAATGCTGTTAATAATTCCTTGCATCCTTGAACTAAGTCAAACTTTGAAGAGACTCCATTTTATATATATATATATATGGAGCTCTGGTAGCGTAGTGGTTACGAATCGGGCTGTGAACTTAAGGTCAGCGGTTCGAAACTACCAGTCGCTCCGCGGGAGAAAGATAAGGCTTTCTACTCCCGTAAAGATTTACACCCTCCGAAACCCTGTTCAGGGTCGCTATGGGT
>NW_006408577.1:5406039-5429503 GCF_000296735.1 Chrysochloris asiatica
GTTTGTTTATAAGTGTTCCAAGGTCATCATGGATAAATGGTATTTGAAATAGGATAATGTCTTACCAAAAATTGTCAAAAGTCCATTTACTGGTTATTAAGAAGTTAAATGTTTCCAGGTAAACACCTTTAATATGAAAGTTATGGTTATTAATTAAATTGTTTACTTTTTGGCAATGTTATATTCTTCCTAAGTGAAGGGCATTTATGAATCCTCAAATATATCTGGCGCTTTCTTGACTCATGGCCTATGTACATGCTATTTATTTCTTCAACTTGCAATGGTTTTCTTTTAAAGCAGAGGTGGGGAATGCCCAGCTCACTGGCCATATAAGGTCCGTAAAATTATTTGGCCTGATTCTGGAACCACAGTTCCAGCCATCACATTAGGGGTGAGCTAATTAAATGTTTGACCAAATATAGCAGGCTAATTTTTAAATTGATAATTTTGTGTTGAAAATTTTGGTAGGAGAAAGTTTCTCTGGCTCTATTCTAAAGCATGGCTTCTTTCCACATTTTCTTCAGGTTAAATGTCAGCTCCTTAGATAAGCTTTCTCCTGACATGCCTTGTTATTCTCTCATCCCTTACCCATCCTTCTTTTTCTTCACAGCATTCAATATTCTGTTGATTATTAAATGTCTTTTCCACAAGAATGTAAGCTCTCTGTGAGCTTCTACGGTTTTCTTGCAATCCAGGACAATGTTTGAAACATAGTAAGCAGATATGAGTTAGGATTGCTTTTTTGGATTTAAGTTACAGAAAATCAGATAATAGAGGCCTTAACTATAAGGACACTTAGTGAAATGATACTTTACAAGAAGCCTATGTGTCAGTTGTCACAGGGTTGGGATGGGGTTGCAAGACTTTTCCACTATATCCACACTAACATCTTCAAGATGTTGTCCTTACGCTATTACCTCATAGACATAAGATGGCTGCTTCAGTTCCAGGCATTATGTTTATTAACTAGGCATAAAAGGAAGTGGAGAAGGATAGCACTGATATTTGTCTTTTACTAAGAGCAGATACCTGGTGGATCTGCACTGGACTGTGAACCACAAGGTCAGTGGCTCAAACCTACCTGCTGCTCCTTGGAAATCCTATATAGGGTCACTATGAGTCGAATCTGACTTGACGGCACTTAACAACAAGAACAGAAATGTTTTCATAAACTTACCAGAGGACATTTTCTTGGAACTTTTAATTGTGAATCAGTGAAAGTTTACAGAGTAGATCATCGGTTTTATATCCAACAAGTCATACACTTTGTTTCACTTTAGTGATTGCAATCCCAGCTGTGTAACAACAGTTATTTCACTTCTTCCTTATGGTTCCTGTTTCCATTCCATCCTTTTCAACCCTTCTGAACCTTGTCCCCAGGTAAATTTGCCCTTTTGGTCTTGAATGGTTGACCATTCCATGGTGAGCAAACCTCACTAGTGTTGTCCCCTATATACCTAGCAACAGCTTGGGTTGACAACTGGGCCACAAGGATGAGTTCCATTCCAGATCAGAAGGTTGACTGAGTGCCATAGTTTCAGGCTCCTCCAGTCTTTTTCTGATTAGTAAACCCGGTCTTTTTAAATAATCTTGAGTTTTGTTCCACATAGTCTCCCACTCCATCCAGGGCCTTCTAATGTGATTCCAGGCACCATTTATTTCTTCTGATCTCAAAGTTGTGAAAACTGGTGTTTATGTGTTCCATTTATCTATTGGACTATTGGACTTAATTGAATCCAAGCATCTTCACTCTTTATCAGTCTTCTTTCTTCTTCATATCGAAAGACCAATATTTGTACTTTAGATCGCCGTTCATAAGCTTTTTTTTTTTTTTTCTCAATTGTTTAAAAGCATTATATTATTCTTTCCTTAGATAGTTTGGTGTCTGGAGACACTATTATTATTATTTTTAATAAAAGTTTTTATTGTGAATTGAGTGAAAGTTTACAGGGCAGATCATTAGTTTTACATGCAACAAATCATATACTTAGTTTCATTACAATGGTTATAATCCTCTCCGTGTACCATCAGTTAATTGTATTTCTCTCTATTCACGTTAGCTCTGTCTCTCTCTCTCTCTCTTTTTTTTTTTTTTTTTTTTTAAAAAAAACAACACTCAGGCATATCTAATAATGTAAACCACCCAAGGGCACATTCTGCAAGCTTGCCTCCTGGCTATCAGCTCTCAGTCCCTCTCTTTCCATGTCTAGAGTCTTCAGCTGCTCCCTCTCTCCATGCTCCTATTTCTGCCGCCATCTCTGGTTTCACTGCTTCTCTGGATAGGGTCCCACATTCTGCTTGTGCTCTTCTTCCTTGATGGTCATAGGGTCCTCTGTTTCTGGACTGTAAGGTTAACTACTCTCCCATTTTTGTTACAAAACTTCTACTCTTAGATTGTGACAGATGCAATTGGTCATGAGAACAGATGAATCATAAGAATCTTATCCCCATCTATTTTCACTAGACCCATCTAGGATGAGAACTGTTCAGTGGGGACTCTATCTACCCCTGCCCACTTTTAAACTATACTCCCTTTTGAAAACTTGTAAGCCAGTCAATTTGTGCTTTTATTGAGCCTTAATTTTAGGTAGGCAATGGCTAAGTTCCCATCCCTATCTACCCTGTATACAGAGAGGATGACTTTGATACTTGATGTGAAGACTCCTTCCCTCACTGTTGGTATTTTGAAATAGCTACTGCATTCACGAGTATAGGTCAAGTTCATCAAATTGTAGCAATTTACCCTCATTAACTTTATGAAAAAAAAAAAAAATCTTCTTCTAGTTGAGTTTTGATTATCAAGCCATCGAGGCTAGGTCAAATGGGTACTATCTGCAAGTATGGGTGTTTTTGTGTGTCTCCCCTCACTTCACATAAGCTGGATGCTTCACTGTCAGCTCTAGCCCTCTGTGGCTATGTCCTTGTCCATGGGCTCAGGTGTCCCCAGGTCTCACCACATTTTGGACCAATCAGCCCTTCTTCTTCTCTCTCTTATTTCTAGGTCAACAGGAGTCTATGGACCATGGTTGAACTCAGCCCATTTCTTCATTGCTGCCTTTCCCTATCTTCTACTTAGCAGTGGACCATTGTGGTCTCCAGCAAGCTTAGATGACTGCTCATGTGTTCCCTTTGAGTTTCAGTCTTAGAGGGCGTGCTCATGAGCCTTTAAGATCCCAATTACTACCCACCAAAGTAGGATGTAGAACATTGTCTTTGTGGACTGTGTCTGTCTATGTTTCTATTGTAGAACACTGTTGTTGTAGGATTGTGTAAGTAATTGTATTTACCTTTATCCTGCTAAGCCCTGCATACCTCCTTGTGTCCTCGCCTGTTTGCATCATTCTTATGCCAAATTCTGTCTTCTTGTTTATTGCCTTCCCTGCCACCCAATTTAACAAGAATATGCCCTCTAGCCAGTGAGTTACTCTCCGTTCCTTTCCACTCCTGGGAACCACCAAAGAATGTTTCTTTTATCATGAAAACATTTTTTTCACTTTTTTCAATAGTGATCTCATATAATATTTATCCTTTTGTGATTAACTAATTTCACTCTGCATAATGTCCTCCAGGTTCATCCTGGAGGTGTTTCACAGATTCAGGGTTATTCTTCATTGTTAGGTAATATTCCATTGTGTATAAGTACCAAAGTTTGTTTATTCATTCTTCCATTGATGGACATTTAGGCTGTCACCATCTTTTTGCTACTGTGGATAGTGCTGCGAAGAACATGAGTATCCCATGAACTTTTTGTTTGAATGTCATTAAATGAACACTGTTATACAACTATACCGGGCTAAAAGGGAGTCTGGAAGTTACACTTAAAAATATCCAGTGGACTCATGGTATGGCACTGGAAGGTCAACACTAGACTGCAAATCACAAAATAAGCAATTCAAACCCACCAGCTGCTCCTTGGAAAACCTGTGCAGGGTTGCTGAGTATGAACCAACTTAATGGCAGTTAACAATAACAACATATAACCCAGTGATTAAATGAGTCAACAGACATAAGTTTAGAGTCTACCTCCTTTAGGTGAGTTACTTAATTCTCTAAGCTCCTCCCCCCCTTTAAAATGAAGATATGTACCTACTTCATTGATAACTGCAAGGCACAAATTAAAAATAGTATAGCATTTATTGCTTTACTAAACAAAACAAAAAAGTCCAAAATTTGCATTTATAACAATGTAATAAAAATAGAAAATTTAAACATTTTTATAATTCTAACTATTCTTTAGAGACTATTATCATTATCTTTGGTATTGTGCTTAGCCTTTTAAATCTCTGAACTAAAATCTAATTATATTTGTATGCTTCTTATATACTTATTTAAAAATATTTGAATATCTTAAATAGACAATATAAAAGTAACTCTATTTAAAGAATAAATGAGTCAAGTAATTTAAATTATGGACTTTTATAAGACTAATGTAAAGTTGTAGTCTACCATTAGTTCTTTGTGGTTCATTGGTTGCAGTGTTTAGAAGTTGAATACCACCTGGGTCAGAATGCATTAGATTATTTTCTGCAGGCATGCCTATCTTGATATACTGCTGACTCTGTTATTCTTGTACCTAATGTATTCAAGTTGGCATGGAAGTGAAAGACATAATTCTCATTACATGTGCTAAGTCAGGCAGCAAGGGAAACAAGCCTGACTAAATGCTTGGATTTCACCCAATGGTGCAGCAAACTAATGTTGTTTCTGAAAATGAAAACTGTGTCTGTATTTGTCAGCTGGAAATGTCCAGGGCTTTACAGAAACTATGCAATAAATGGAGGACAGTGTTCACTAAGTTAACCCCCTTTCATTCAAAGGCACCCAGATGAAGTTTCCTATGAATAGTAAGAGTGCTTGTTGTTAATAACATAGAACACTTTGGTGATTTTATGTTGAAGGACACTTTGTATGACATTTTTATTTTAACTTGATGCATTCCTTGGCAGCAATAGCTAATATTTTAGATAGTTTTTTTTTTTTTTTAAAGTTTCAAAAACGGTTCAAATAGCTCTTGTAGGTCAATTGTATAGTCTATAGTTAAAAAATGGGCATTCTCCAGAGGTTTTTTTTTTACTGTTGGTAAGTGCCGTCAAGTTGGTTCCAGGGTTTCTGAGGTCAACTTCAACTGCAGACATTGCAGTTCACATGACCTTGCAGCCCAGTGCGTCACACCAGGACTCCACCAACGTTTTAGCTGTCCTTTATTTATTATAAATTTTGAACTTGATCTATGCATTTATAGTCACAATTATTTATTTTAAATACTAACTTAATTTTTGAAAACAAATTAATTTGCAACTACGTATTCTCTGCTCTTTCTGCAAGGGCAGTGGTGGTTCAATAGAATTTTCATCTCCCATGTGGAATACCTGGTTTCATTCTCAGACAATGGACCTTTAGTGCAGCCACCACTCCTCTGTATAAGAAAAGCCTGGTAATCTACTGAAAACTCAGCTAGCGAAAAGTCTTATGGATTATTATGGTCTGATTGTGTATGTGCTTGACTCATTTTCAGCTAACAACAGCTTTCTCCACTTAAATGCCTTTTGTCTTGTTTATTACTATTCTCTCCACTCCACCCCTCACCAGTCACCAAACTTGTACCAGTGCACTACTATTGATTAAATAGCTCAGATGTCTGTTATCAACCTGTTTGCAAAGTGGCAGATGTTATTATGTTATAACGAAAACGGATTCACTTTAGACACATCTCTTAAAATATAGAATAATATCACAGATGTACATTGTGTGAGGATAATTTATTATGCTTAAGTAATGAATATTGTCAATAGGCTTAAGATTGTACCTATTTCATCAGGCAATTTTTATCTCATTAGTTCCATAAATCTTTTATCTTGTTCTACCTGAGACTCTCTTTTAAAATATATTTTTGGGGGATGTCATGTCTAATTACTGCTGTCATCATAAGCATTTATGTTTAGGGAATGGTAAAGACACAGGTTTTCTTTGAAATCTTTCAAACATATCTCAACTTTAAATTTTTTTGAACGTCATAAAATATTTGTGGAATTATTATAATTGATTGCTGATTCATTTTAGAAGACTCAGAGTAACTGTATGAGTACATGTGTGAAATGGCCCATTCATTATTGTGCTTTGGGCATTATTGAAAGCCAGGATCAATGTAAATAAAGTGTGCCTGATTTTCCATTGGGGTCTTTATTCAGAAGGGTGGTAGAGATCAGTACAGATGGTTTTATAGCTGTATCTCCACTGTACTCAGCAGTCTTTTGCCAGCCCCTCTAAAATCTATATTTTTTAGTGGGCTTTAGAAGTGGATGCAAGGCTTCACTTTAGACACATGTTTAGCCAACCTGACCTAAGTCAATAAGTTGAATGTAATAAATATAGCCAACTGGATTTATATAGCAACTGTGCTCACCCACAAACTCCACTGAATCTGACACTCTTCTGTTATTTCTTTCATCTTTGTTTTCTCATAGTGAATATGTGGAGATGTTTATTTGGAAGCTTGCAGTTTAATTGTGTCTTAGGTGAACACTTTAGCTCCACCCTCTCACCTCACCACCCCCCGATTTTGACTGATGTGAAGGTTACAGGAAGAAACAAGTTAAAGTTGTTCTATAGAGTATGGATATGAATTCTGGGATGGAATAATTTTGTAGATTTGAAGATTTTGGAGTTATATTTCCAATTCTAAATCAAACTCTGAGAAATAGAATGTGAGCATAGAACGTACTGCATTTTAAGTACTCCAGAAAAATTAAAGCTTAAAAAAATCAGATGCCAGTAACCTTCACAGTACTTACGTATTTCATAGGCTGATTGCAGTCAGTATTCTGAAAAGCTACTTAAAAGCTGCTCTGTCCCAGTACAACTTACCTCCTGCATCTCATTACCTAAGGGAATCAGTCTAGGCTCTGCGTCAGGAACTCAATCATCCGCTTTGCCTGCCCTTTACAGACACTTTACTTCAGATGCAGTTTCTGCAACCTAGGTTTGTCCTTATTTTTTGAACTCACCTTCACGTGGGACTCAGACTTTTATTTTCCTGGTAAAGACCTGTGTGTGACTCCTTGTCTTGCTACACTCATGTAGACAAAAGTCACTGATATCTATAAATTAAAAAATATATTTTTTCTACATATGAGTAAGAAAAAAAAATTGGTTTAAATATTACTTGAATAATTGACCCTCATGCACTGGTGAGCACTGACTTTATTAGAAATTTTTACTCATTTGTCTACAGTTTTAAAGAGCTTAAAGAGAAAATCAGATTTAAAAAAATGGCTCTTATTTGAGATTTTAATATCTCCACAGAAACTTTGAAAAAGTAATCTTTCAGAAAATGGGCTACCTGTAGTTTGCCCATGTGTGCCAAGAGCCATTAAAATGATGTCAGAAATAAGTCTGAAGAGCCAAGTTTCCAAGGGCTGGTTGTGTCATATGAGCCAAAACACAGGCTTCTAAAATGAAACAGATTTATTTAATAATAGAATGAGCAGAACAATAGGGGTCACAGCAAGAGACAAGCGGAGAACAGGTGGCGAAGAGCTGTATAATTGGTATGCCAAATGAAGGTTGGTGATGTTACTAAATCACAAATATCAATCAATGTAATGGCCGTCATAACATGTCAAACTCTTGGATAGGGAAATAAAAACTCTGTTAAGACACTCTTCTGAAGGGGTTTTTGCTTACCTGCTGCACACCCTCTGGCCACAGACTATTGATGCAATTGTTAACTCAGAATGCTGGGTGCAAGTATATTTTGTTTGTTTGTTTATTTGTTTTATAACAGCTTTATTGTTATAAGTGCTTTCGGGTCAGGTCCAACTCATAGAGACCCTGTATAGGGCTTCCCAGGAGCAGCTGGTAGGTTTGAACTGCCAACTTTGTGTTTACCACACCATAAATCTCATCCACTTAAAATGTTTAATTCAATTGTTTTAAAAAAATATCTACACAAATGTGTTGTGTAGACAAAATCAATTTTAGAATATATTCAACACTCTTTAAATAAAACAAAACACCATACCCATTAGTCTCCCAGCCCTAGACAACCACTAATGTACATTGTGGCTGTATAGATTTGCCTGTTCTGCACATTCCATACAAATGGAACCATATAACATATGGTCTTCTGGGATTGCTTTTATTTACTTAATATGATTTCAATGTTCGTGTATGTTTTAGTCATGCATAAGTACTTTATTCTTTTTAATTGCTAAATAAGAGTCTTGGTGTGATGCTGTAGAGTAAGAACTGTACTTCAAGGTTGGTTTGAACTGCAAGGTCGGTGGTTCAAACTCTTCTGCCATACCTTGGGAATCCTACACAGGCTCGTTATGAGTCAGAACTGACATGATGATATTTAACAACAATAACAACAACAACATTCCATTTATGTATACACCACATTTTGTTTATCTATTCATCAGTTGATGGACATGTGGATTGTTTCCATTTTTTAAAATCTATTTTAATAATGCTGCTCTGGACATTCAGGTACATGTTTTTGCATGGACATGGTTTTCTTTTGGGTATAGATCTACAAGTGTAATTCCTAGGTTATATGAAAACTCTTTGTTTGACCATTTGAGAAACTACTAGACAATTTTCCAAAACAGCTGCACCCTTTTACATTCCTACCAACAATGTATATGGGTCCTGATTTCTCCACATCCTCATCAAATTTTGTTAAAATTTGTCTTTTGTATTTTAACCATCTTAGTGGAGTGGACTCCTGGTGTGGTGCTATAGGATCAACACCCAACTGTGAGCTAGAAGGTTGGGTGGTCAAACCCACCAGCTGCTCCTTAGAAATCCTATACAAGGGCACTATAAGTCAGAAGTGACTCGATGGCACTTAACTTCAGCAACAAATGAATATGAAGTGGTTTCTTGTTGCATCTTTGATTCATAAGTATTAGAATTAAATGAGCCCTGATGACTAATGCGTATCTTTTAACATTGTGTAGCGTAGTGGTTACGAATCGGGCTGCGAACCTTAAGGTCAGTGGTTCGAAACTACCAGCCGCTCCGCGGGAGAAAGATGAGGCTTTCTACTTCCGTAAGGATTTACACCCTCGGAAACCCTGTACAGGGTCGCTATGGGTCGGAACCGACTCGACGGCACTTAACAACAACAACAAGTGATGAATCTACCACTTGTCATATAGTTTGTAGTGGCTTGTGTGTTGCGGTCATGCTGGAAGCTATGACATTAGTATTTAAAATGCCAGCAGGATTACCTACTATGCATGATTGGGAGCCATGCCAGCATGAGGTAGGTGCCAACTGTGCTACTTTGGTGCCTGGATTCAGGTGGGCTTGGCTCCAGACCTACAAATGCTGCAGAGCCACCAGGCCAGCATTTCATCAGTCATGCTGCCCCCAGATTTCCTGTGGTCCTAACAAACACTGAAATCAGCTCCATGAAGGACCCCATGTACTACTTTTGGACTGAGTGACCTGAACATAGATTTTTTTGTTTGGCTGTAAAAGGAAGCTTTATTGTTTTCATTTGGTTTACCACTTGGGTGAAGAGGGGCTCCAGGGCGTTGACTATGCTGCCTCTGTCTGGAGAGCAAGGTTCAGGCAGAAGGTTAGCAGAGAGCAGGGGAATGCTGAAAGGCCCTTCACAGGTTGCCGGGCTTCATAGGCTCTTCTTAGTCATGCTTGAGAGTGAGCCTCTTGAAGAGACATTCACCCACCCCTGCCTGGGGACCAGCCATCCGATGGAGTTTGGTCAAGTGGTTGCCCATCTTCTTGATAATTTTCACCTCCTTGTCGAGGAAATGATTCTCCAGAAAGTCACAGAGGTGGGGGGGGGGTTTGTGTGGGTAACACCCACGGCAGGCAGATCCAGAGTAGACTGGCTCAGGTTCTTCTCAACGGCCAGGGCAGCTTCCATGGCTCAGGTTCTTCTCAACGGCCAGGGCAGCTTCCATGGCGTCAAGGGTTCTTCCCCACTCATCTTGGGAGGACTTCTGCACTTCCTGGAAGAGTGCACGACCACCACGCTGGTTTTGCAGTTTCAAGAGACGCTCAGCACCCTCATACTTCTCCTTTGACAACTCACGGAAGAAATGTCCCACACCTTCCAAAGCCACATCATCGCAACCGAAATAGAAGCCCAAAGAGAGGTAGGTGTAAGAGGCCCACAGATGCGGATTAACCAGATGGTTGATGCCGGCTTCTGCTTCAGTGGAATAATTCTGACGGATCTGAGAGCTTATGGTTGGTTAAAGATTTGAAGCTAACCACACACACACACACACACACACAAGACGGGACCAGCTGGTACCGGTAACAGGGAATGGTCAAGAAGATGGTCCTGGAGACCAGACTGTGCCCAAAGAAGTTGTTAGAAGAGATTGTCCGAGGCTGGAGGTGGGGGAGTCCCTGGATCTCTTCCGTCTTTCCTGTGGTACTGAAAGTGCCATGGACTGCCAAAGGAACCAATAGATCTGTTTTGGAAGAAGTGCAGCCAGAGTGCTCCCTGGAGGCCAGGATGGCTAAGCTTCGTCTTTCATACTTTGGACATATTGTCCGGAGGAAACAATCGTTGGAGAAGGATGTCATGCTGGGTAAGGTGGAGGGTCAGAGAAAAAGAGGAAGACCTCTAACGAGATGGATTGGCCAGGTGGCGTCATTGATGGACTCAAGTGTGGCAGCGGTAGTGAGGTTGGCTCAGGATCGGACATTGTTTTGTTCTGCTGTGCATGAGGTCACTATGAGTTGGTTCTGACTCGATGGCACCTGACAACAACAACAACAACAACAGACACTGAAATCAGCTCCATGAAGGACCCCCATGAACTATTTTTGGACTAAGTGCCCTGAACATAGAAAAAACTGAGGCCAATAGGAACTCCATCTAGGGTCATCTAGGGCCAGGAACTTTTCTGTCACAACCCTTCCACAACCACCTGTGAGCTCCTTGGATTGCAGGAGACCCCCAAAGATTTTTCCCCTCCAGGTCTAACAACTGCATTGTTTGTTTTTACAAATACAACAACATCACTATGCTGTGACGACAACAGGAAATTTTAACTCACACAAAGATACAAGTGAGAAAAGCTCAAACAAACGACCAAGATGAAGCGCTAAAAGATGTTTCTGAGGAAGCAAAAGTAATAGAGCTAACTGAAAAAGAATTCCAAAGAATGATAATTAGGTACCTTCAAAGGATCAATAGAATAATCGAGGAAAGCAAGGAGTACATAATAAAAAACTTTAAAAGAATTCAGGAAACCACTACAAGAACAAACAGACAAAATAAATGCAACTTTTGAAACAATACAAAGCCTGTCATTAGAAATCCAAAAGACTAATACTGGGATCTCAGAAATGGACAATACATTGGAAGGTCAAAGGAGTAGATGTGAAGCAATGGAAGCCCAAATTAGTGAGCTTCAAGATAAATCTCGCAATATTAGTATGCTAGAAGAACAGTCAGAAAAAAGAATGAAAAAGCAGATGAAAGCCTAAGAATTATGTGAGACACCATGAAGAGGAACAACTTATGGGTGATCAGAATTCCAGAACAGAAAGAGACAAGTACAGAGAAAATTCTCGAAGAGTTGTTGGAAGAAAACTTCCCTAAGATCATGAAATACAAGAAGATAAACATACAAGAAACTGGACAAATCACAAATAGGATAGATTCCAAAAGAAAATCTCCAAGACACATCATAATCAAGCTTTCCAAAATCAGAGACAAGAAAAGAATCCTGAGAATAGCTGAGGAAAACCAAAAAGTTACCTACAAAGGAGAATGGTTAATTTGGTATGCACACAATGGAATACCACAAAACTTTGAAGAATAATGATGAATCTGTGAAGATAATTCAGAAGAGTCAGAGCAGCACTTCAACAGGGACCTGCCAGAAATTCAAGCCAGAATCAGGCGAGGAAATGAATGAGGGACATCATTGCTGATATCAGATAGGTCTTGGCTTAAAGCCGAGAACACCAGAACAATGTTTACTTGTGCTTTATTGACTATGCAAAGGCATTGATTAGACTGTGTGCGTCATATCAAACTATATATAATATTTTGAAGAATGGGTATTCCAGAACTCTTAGTTGTTCTCGTGAAGAATTTGTACATAGACCTACAGGGAGTTGTTCCAATAGAACAAGGAAATAATGATTTAAAATCAGGTAAGGTGTGTGTCATGGTTGCATCCTTTCACCATACTTATTCAGTCTGTATGCTGAGCAAGTAATCAGAGAAGCTGGATTATTTGAAGAAGAATATGGTAAAAGGATTGGAAGGAGATTCATTGACAACTTGTGATATGCAGATGATACAACCTTGCTTGTTGAAATGAAGAAGACTTAAAATACTTACTAATGAAGATCAAAGATTGCATATCAATATAAAGAAAGCAAAAAATCCTCACAGCTGGACCAATAGGTAGCATTATGATAAACAGAGAAAAATTGAAGTTGTCAAAGGTTTCATTTTGCTTGAGCCCACAATTAATATTCATGGAATAAGCAATCAAGAAATCAAATGACATGTGCTGCACAAGACTGCTTTAAAGTGTTACAGAGCAAACAAAGATGTCAGTTTGAAAACTAAGGCTCGCCTGACCCAAGTCATGGTATTTTCAATAACTTCATGTTCATGTGAATTTGGGCACTGAATAAGGAAGACTGTAGAGGTGTTGGTGAATGGCCAATAATTTTGAAAGTACTTGTCTGCCAAAAGAACAAACAAATCTGTCTTAGAAGAAGTACAGCCAGAATTCTCCTTAGAAATGTATTTTTGGACGTGTCAAGAGGGACCAGTCCCTGGAAAGGACATCATGCTTAGAAAACTGGAAGGAGAAGACCCCTGATGAGATGGATTTATACTATGGCAGCAACAATGTGCTCAAACATAACAACAATTGTGAGGATTGTGCAGGACCAGGCAGTGTTTCGTTCTCTTGTGTATTGGGTCACTATGAGTCAGAACTAACACACCGGCACCTAACAACAACAAAAGTAATGTATAGTGAGTGGACATTAGACTTTGGACTCTTTCATATTCGAGCATAAATTTCTTGTGCAGTAACTTCTTTAAGTATGCAACTGTGTGCAAGTTAATTGATCTGAACTTCAATTTCTAATTATAACATAAGGATACTAAATCTACCAAAAGAAGTTTTTGCTGTTGTTAAGTATCTTTAAGTTGGTTCCAACTCATAGTGACTCTGTTTGGATTTCCAAGGTGGTTTGAACCTCTGACCTTTCATTTAGCAGTCCAGTACTTATCCTACAGCACCACACATATACATAACATACAGTGCAGTGTATGACATAACAGGAATAAGAAATAATTATTTTTTATCTTTTTATATAAAAATGCAACAGAAGAAAGTATTGATAAGGGTAAGAAAAACTATGCCAGCAAATAGAGTCTTAACACCCCTATCCCTGAAAAGAAAGGGGAAGGAGTCACTACTTTATGTGGGAAATAAAATAATTATGGAGAGATTACCTTACAGAGCTGTGATTCCTAATGGAGGAAACCAGTCACCTTTCAGTAGTCTGAAAAAGAGAACAGAGGTGATGTGGGTGATAAATGCCCTTCCTCTACCCACTTCCTCCTTTTGATCTGCTGGTGTCTTCCATTGACTGAACCCAACTAAAGACCAGATGATAGGAGAGTCAGTTGAAGCAATCCATACAATTTAGCTTTCTGGGAAGAGAGACAGATAAAAAGTGGATCTGAGGTGGAAAGCATAGAAGCAAATAGAAATGATCTGGTACATTTACTTTTGCAGAGAATGAGAGATAAGTGTTAGATTTGATGAGGTGGCCTATTATTTGATGTGATACATTAGTGATATCTTTACTATCAAACTATGCAGTTTTTTGAGGTAACTTCTGGACAAAGATAAATTCTTTTTATAATAAAAGGAAGCAAAGATTTAAAGTTGTTGAGCTGAAACCTTTACAGAGAGAGTGAAAATTGTTGAGCAAAAGGGTGGAAAATTGGAATCAGAGTTGTAAAAAGTCAATGATTTTTTTTTAAGGAAACAAATGTCTAATATTTAATTTCAAATTTTTACAGCATTGATATGCTCTTCTCCTCACTCTTTACTTAAAATCTCTACTGAAATCAATCCCTGACTGCTGACTCATGTGAATGGAGTTGAAAGTAGGTGGAAAAAATCAAGGTGTTTGGGTTGACACCAATGAACAAATTTTTAGGAATCACAAGAAGCAGAGAAGAGAACAAGTATCCAGAATAAGCCAGGAATGAATCAGAGGCGTCCCAGAGAAAAATAAACCTCGCAGAACCCACATATCTCAGGGAAGACATTGAATTTCCTACAGACCAGGGCCAAGGGTTCGAGTACCACTTCTCTACACTTGAAGTTCAGGGAAACTGTTGTTGGCATATGGCCCACAGTCAATGAATCTCTGTTGTGAAATACAATGAAAGTATTTTTTAAAAAAATTTATATTTAAATGGAGTTGTATTTAAAAAATACTAGTGTATTTTATTTTCTGAATATATGATACTAGCTAGCTTCAACATCAATTGGATTAGATTTGTTTTGGAGAGAACAGGAATGTTTCAAAAGATATGTATGGAAAAAAAAGGTAATGTTTAACTTCTCATGTTCAAAAGTAAGATTTTATAGTTTTGCTATTATCTTCAGAAAGGAATTTCTAAATTTCTTTATATTCCCTATTATAAAGATGGGCTTGCTTTGTTAGTGTTGTTAAGTACTATCGAGTCAGTTTTACTCAGAGCAACCTTGTGTAGGGTTTTTAAGGAGTGGCTGGTGGGTTTAAACCATTTACCTTGCAGTTAAAATCCAGTGCTTATCCTAAAGCATCATACTAGGACTCTTATTGTTGCTGTTGTTAGGTGCCAGTGAGTAAATACCAATTCAGCGATCCTATGCACAACATTCTGGATGTACTTCTTCCAACACAGATTGTTTGTTCTTTGGCAGTACACGGTACTTCTGATATTCTTCTCCAGCATCCTAACTCAAATGCGTCAAGTCTTCTACAGTATTCCTTATTCATTGTGCAGTTTTTACATTAATAAGTTGTTGTTGTTGTTAGGTGCCATCAAGTCGGTACCAACTCATAGCGACCGTATGCACAGCAGAATGAAACACTGCCCAATCCTGGGCCAACCTCACTACTGTTGCCACATTTGAGTCCATCGATGATGCCACCTGGCCAATCCATCTCGTTGGGGGTCTTCCTCTTTTTTGCTGACCCTCTACCTTACCAAACATGATATCCTTCTCCAGCAACTGGTCCCTGCTGACAATATGTCTGAAGTATGAGAGATGAAGTTTGGCCATCTTTGCCTGTAAGGAGCACTCTGGCTGCAAGTCTTCCAAAACGGATCTATTGGTTCTTTTGGCAGCCCATGGCATTTTCAGTATTCTCCTCCAACACCATAACTCAAAGGCATCAATTCTTCTATGCTCTCTGATGATACTAATTAGATATTTAAAGAATTACCTTCCTGCTATGTATTTTTTTTTAATCCATCCAGGCTCAGTTTTTCCATTTTGCCCCTTTCATTTTCCTTAGACGTATGTTGGGTTTTGGTTGAAAAAACAAATTTTTGAAATAGAGTTTATTGATGCATTTAAATAATTGTTAAGGGATTTGTTTGCCAAAGATGAAATGCTTGCTTCCAGACTTCCTTTTAGGCTCCAATAGTGGGTGAGACTTGGTAGGCTTGCTTGGAACCCTCACAATTTTCAGAGTAAAAGGAATTTTCCGGGAATAAAGGGGTGGTGAATACTATAGAAATTTATTCCTTGAGGAACTATCTTTACTGTTTTAATCTTCAGTATATTGAGGAATTTTGGAGTTTTGTAGGCTCTGTAATGATACTAACAGATACTTTACTAATCCTTTTAATGTAGATGAATCCTTAGAAGAAGAGTTTTACAAACGAGTGACTTGTGAACAAGCTGGCAGCATAGAAAGTACTTCTTCAGGAAGGGGAACGAACGGGCACGTCTGTCTCTTGTACTAAAGTTGCTGTTGAGTAGGTTCCGACTCATAGCACCCCTGTATTGTTGTTCAGTGCCATCGAGTAGATCCGACCCATAACGATCCTGTAGAGGGTTTCTAAGGAGCAGCTGGTAAGTTTGAACCACAAATGATTTTGTAGTCTGACGCATTAGCCCACAGCGCCACACCAGGACTCCTGTTATATGGTTCCCGAAGAGCGGCTGGTGAGTTTAAACCGCCACCTTGTAGTTCAAACCAACCTGGTGGTTCAATGCTTATCTTATAGCGCCACACCAGGACTCCTAGTCTTTCCCAAATAAATCTTACACTGTACTTTCAAGAAAGTTCTTAAGGTTTCAGTTGTTTGGCTAGAGAAAAATGCTGCAGACCTTTTAATATGTATCTGTTTCTAACAGAGAAAATGAGAACATGCTGTATGATAACTTTCTCATGTAAGGAAGTTCAACTGTTGTGGCTT
This sequence comes from Chrysochloris asiatica, assembly GCF_000296735.1. Lineage (NCBI taxonomy): Eukaryota > Metazoa > Chordata > Mammalia > Afrosoricida > Chrysochloridae > Chrysochloris > Chrysochloris asiatica. The sequence goes on from NW_006408577.1 coordinate 5,422,499, forward strand.
TGTAAAACCGGGTTTACAAAAAACTATTCCTTCTCTTTCTATCTCCCAGAAATTTATGTAAATATCTCATCTGTAGAAGGCATCTTCCTTTGACTTCACAGTGCCTTGAGTTTATTTTTTGTAATCTACCTTTAGTGTTATTTCAAAGCGATTTTGGGAGGGAGAATTGTGTTCTTGGTATGCCATTGTGATCCAAAAGTTGACTGCAAATTTTAAACTATTATATTTTCATCGTGGCATGGAGGATAGCATTGGTCTGCTAAACTACCAGCTCTTCCTCCGAAACCCTACACAGGGTCACTATGAGTTGGAACTAACATGACCGTACTTAACAACAACAACACTATGTAATTAACAAGGAAATGTTATATATGTTACCTCCTAACCCTCAGAACAGTCTTGAGTTTCACATTAGAGATGGTACTGCTGCTGCTGCTACTTCTTCCATAGAGATCTTAGGATAATAAGAGATCAGATACGTAATCTGGCTGTAGTGCCTAGCACATAGTTGTTGTTGTTGTTATGTGCCGTGGAGTCGGTTCCTGTACAGGGTTTCCGAGGCTGTAAATCTTTACGGGAGCAGAAAGCCTCACCTTTCTGCCGTGGAACAGCTGGTAGTTTCGAACTGCTGATCATGAGATTAGCAGCCTGATTCGTAACCACTACGCTACCAGAGCTCCTTTAGCACATAGTTGTTGTTGTTGTCAGGTGCCATCGAGTTGGAACCGACTCATAGCGACCCCATGCACAGCAGAATGAAACAAAGCCACGATTCAACGGCTAGTAGCACATAGTAGCCTACTCTAAATATTAATTTCTCTGTCCAGTGTAACCTTTTTAGATCTCCAGCAACAATGCCTGCATTACTATTTATGCCATTATAGAAAGAAGACAGACATCTCAATTGTCCCCTTCCTGAAGCAGTACTTGTGTGTATCCCTCTCTATGCTGCTACCTTGTTTTCAAGTCATTGGTTTGTAAAATTCTTCTAATGATTCACCTATATTAAAAGTATTAATAAAATATCTGTGACTGAATCTTCCAGTTTAATAGAAAGATAGACTCTAAAGATTTTTACTGTATAGACATACTCCTTTTAGTTGGTGAAGTGCATTTTATTTTGGTCACTGAACATAAGATAAAGAAATACTCTATTTTACTATGTCTAATAAGCTCATCAGCTTTGACTGTACAAAGATCTTTGAATGTACAGGGACCTTGTAAGGTGGAGAATTGTCATCTCACTGTCACTGCATTAAAATCTTGACAATGTTTTTGTGTAATTTTTGTTTGTCTCCTTTGCTATTTTTTCCTATTCCTCTTTACTTTCACATGAGTCTCTTGGGCTTAGATTATAAATATGAATGTACAGTGTGGTTTAGGTTCACCAGATATTTTTACGTGCCAGAGTCTCTGATCTGCTACCATATGTGACTAGTGTTTCCAGACCAATTATAATCCTAGATAAGGGAGAGATCGTCTGTGTTCAGGGTCACTGCAATTCACACGAATAGAGAATTAGATGAAAGCTCAAAGAACATTATCTGTTAGATTTTAAAACCCTGAGAATTTCAAGGGAAATATAATCCATATGTATCTCATCTATTTACAACGTTTCTTATCAAAATGTTATACTGTTAGGCTCAGAGGTGCCCAGGATGTCAGTTAAGCCCTTTAAAGTCTGTATTTGCTTGTGTAACAGGGAACTATGTTTGGCAAGTAAAATAGGCTCTATCGTTAATTCCTACATTCAATATCTAGTTATTTTTATAATTCCAAAGTCAAGAGCTTTAAGACACATATTTGTTTCTATGTGATTATTAAAAATAAAGTAATATAAGCATATAAATAAGAAAGGGGGGAGAGGGAGTACTATTACTGCTGTTTGCTCTAATTTAGAAATCTTAAGAGGAAAGGACAAGACTGGGAAAACGATTTTCCCTTATTTATAAAATTGAAGTGCTTAATCTTTTGATTTGTAGGGATGCAACTCTGACTGAAACTGGAGGATATTATTTAATAAGTGGAAACAGTGCTAGAAGGACCTTAAAACATTCATGGTAAAATAAATAAGAAGATGCATATTTTATATCTCAAAACTGATTTGCAATAACTTGAATGCCCATGATCCTTTGTGTTCTGTGATGCTGAATAAGAGAAGATTGTCGTTTAAAGATATTCTATAGTTACTGGGATTGCTTCCAAAAGGATTCTCTTAAGATTCTTTGCATCTTCCTGCCAATACAAGATTGAATATAAGTATAATAAGACAATCAGGGGCCTGGAATTCCAGGAAACAATTGGTCAGCTTTCAAATGTCTACTTTGGTACTTTTTTTCTGCATAAATAACTTTTTAATCTTTTAAATGGTATACGATAAGGTATGTGGATGAATTAATTGGAATCAAAATGATTTCACATAGATTGAATTATGGTGAAAATATAAAGGTATACTTTTCAATAGTGTTGATACTATTCTACAGATAATCCTTGTGAAATTTAAGTTTTGTTGCCTGATCATCTGGAATAGTTTTGTATTCATTTGTATTCACAGTTCACCAAACAGGCATTATGGGTCAATATTTTTAACTTTATGTATTGTCCTACAAAATACAGGCTCAAAAAGTTCATGAGAAAACATGGTATGATTTAAACTAAATGTGATCTCTGTTTCAGTCTCTTGTTTTTGGCAGAATCCTACAGATTTCAAAAGGTACAGTCCCAGGAAGAATTTGTCTGACTTTCTTCTTGCATGCAACTTTACCAGTTTTAGGAAAGTTTTAATTTTGCCCAGGTGGTGCTGTTTGTTAGGTATTGGGCTATTTAGACAAGGTTGGTGGTTCCAACATGAGCTGTTTCCATAAAGACTTACAGTCTCAGAAACCCTCTCTTGTGTCTCTGTGAGTCAGAATCAACTCAATGGCAGTGGGTTTGGTTATGTGGCATTTGGCATTAAGCAACCTCTCTGAACCTGTCCTGATCTGTTAAGCAGTAGGATAAGAACTTTATGCCTCCCCAAGTGTTGTGAAGATAAAATGCAGTCCCCAGTGTATATGACTGGGTCATATAAAGGTCTCAAAAAGTGATAGTTATTGCTGTTTTTTATTTTTGATACTACTTAATGATAAGAACAAAGTTCCCATTCAGAAATACCACAATGACTATATTTGGTCTCTCACTGAGTATACTTTACTAATTGCAAGTCACACTGTTTCTTTGAACCAATGTATCATTTTTTATTTCTTTTCTAGAAAAGCTTCAGTAATTGTTGATTGTGCTTACTTTGTAGGCAATTTGAAAGATTGGCTCTATGATTGAATCGTACATGAGTTTGTCGTGTTTGAACAGATTCTAATATAGTGTGAAAAGAAACAGCAATTCTAAGAGTATCCTTACTTCTCTGGGTTATAACAGAAAGAAATGAGCACCAGTGTTTGCTGTCAACATTGTATGAGTTCCAAGAAACTAAGGCCTTTTTCTCATCTTATATCCAATGGACAATTTACAAAGGAAGTATTAAAGTGAGAGTTTTTTAGAAAAGTTAAAAAAAAAAATCAAATAAAAAATTGCTGCTGAGGGAGAAAGAGAATTGGAGAACTGTGACAAATCCCTCTGGGGTCCAGATTGTTGGTGCAATGAAGAGAGGTGAAAGTGAATGGAACAATGGGAAATCAGTCATGAGCTTGAAGCTAATCATTTGGCTTCTGAACAAAAAGGGGAAAGAACCAACATTTTAGAAAGGGAAGAAAGCCTAGGGAGCTGGTGCAACATTAAGTTTCTTTGTCCTAGAACAAACAGTTAAGCAGAATTAATAGATGATTTATTGGAACTTGAGTGGCATGTGAGAAAGCCTTACATGCTGTAAAGAGATTTCCATTCTCAGATAACTGAAACAATGTTATAAAATTTCTAGGTACATTCCTGCAAGAAAATACGATTTAATATTCTTCCTTTTCTTCACAATTAAAACCACAGGGATGTCTCCAAATACAATGAAAATCTGAATGAGGCTAAAGATTTGTTGTTGTCAGTATAACTAGAGATTACCATTCTTTCCTCAGTTGTATCGAATAAACAAGACCTGTGTCTATTTTTATTTTTTCATTTCCCCTACTTGAGGGGAAATGTAATAAAATCTTGAAATGGTTGCATGATTATTAAAAAAAAGAACTGTTGTTTGAAAAGCTGCATTGCTATTAGCTAACTTGTATGCTTATCGACCTGTTTAAAGTGTGGATTCTATGTGTGGAAGATGTTCTAGAAGGATTAGTGTATAATGTAAGGAAATAGGGATTGAATGTACGTGGAGGATACCTGTTACTGGGCTCCCTAAAGAACTATATAACTCCTCTTCTGCAAAAGTTTTGACAAAATTGTTTGATAGATCTAGAAAATTAGTTTTGTTCAGCTAAAAATAAAGTGAGGGATGTCTATTATATCAACATTTAAATGAAATGATTTGGAATTGGTAGGTTGGTAGAGATGAGATTTAACTATCACACTAGGAAAGTCTAGGAAAAATCCATGACAGAATTGCCAGGTTAAAAAGAATCTTTATTTTTGCTTATTTGATATTCAAATTTATGTTGCTAGTTTTACAGATCTTTTTGTTGTCCTTGTGGGCTGGAATAGAGCATATCCAGGAACAGGGAGAAAAAAAAGGAGCAACCGCAATCAGTTAATGGCTACCTCATGCTATGCCAGATAAAATCATCAAACATCTGGTCACTCACTGGAAGAAAAGACATGTGACAAAGTTTGCCACTCAATTTAGTGAAAAATGGTGTGGCATTGTGGGTTAATGTGCTGGACTGCAAAGTCAATTTGAACTGCAAGGTTGGTGGTTCAATCTCACCAGCTGCTCCTTGGAAATCCTAAAAGGATTGCTATGGGTTGGAACAGACTTCACAGCACTTAACAACAACAGCAACATTCCCAAAGAGTTGTTGTTCAGTATCAATAGGAAGAACAGGGGTCTAGGATCCTGTATGAGCCTTGGATCTGGTATTACTGCTAGATCTAACTCCTGTGAAATTGGAGTATATCACAGCCTCAGTTTTCGCATTTGCAAAGTAGGTTGAATGAGGTGATCTTTAAGGTCCCTTTGAGTTTTAGAATTCTGGGATTCTGTTTTTCATGTTTGAATAAGCTCATTTAAAAACACTATTTAAAAATATAAATGGTCTTTGTATAACAGGCTATGCTAGATACGTGTTTTCAGATTATAAAGAGCATGGTGGTGGTGATGAGCCGTGGAGTTGATTCTGACTCATAGCGACCCTGTATAGGGTTTCTGAGGTGATAAATCTTTATGGGAGCAGAAAGCCTAATTTTTCTCCCATGGAATGGCTAATAGTTTTGAACTTCTGACCTTGAGGTTATCAAGGCCTGACTCATAAGCACTATGCTACGATTCCATGGCACATAACCACCACCACCACCAATAGGATAGAAAATTATTTTCATAAGCAGGTTACAAATTGCTATAGAATTTCAGAAGAAGAAACAATTGCTTTAATTATGAAGAGGGAATTGCTTGTAAAATGTGAGTTCATAGAAGCCCTCTTACATAGAGATCTCATATACAGGTATACATTTGTTTCAGAAGGAAATGCAGAGATATAAAGCAGGAAATAAGTTAATTAAGCTTTCGAAGAATTAAAAACCTTCCCCTTTTATTTTCAAGGGAGGTAGCCTTTGAATAAAAAATAGTTGTTTAATAAGACACAATAATAATAACAGCAACAAAAAAAGCTGTCCAATAAAAATCTTAATGTGAATCAAAGACTAAAATATAAACAGATTTCTATTCTGATATCCAAAGGTATCAAAGAATTCCAAAGAAACTGTTGAGAACAATTTGTGTAACTCAAAATGGCATACACAGGAAAATAAAACCTGTAATTCCAACATGCAGAGATAATTACTATTACTATTTTAATATTTTGGTGTACTTCCTTCTAATCTTCACTTTATGCATAAATATGCATACATTTGTATAATTATTCTCCTATTGTACACATTTCATTAGCTCTTTGAGAATCTACTATATCATACAGAATTGCTCCTCTCTGGCTTCTCTTTTGGGAAACTTTGATACTCTGCTCCCCAATCTGCTTTGTCAGGAAACAGCTTTATCCTTATTTACACTATAATTAGTCACAAGAGGAAGTGGCTGCAGAAACTTGGTCAAAATAGGAATGTTCTTTAAGAAAAAATGAATATTGTTTTCTAGAGAACTTATTCACTTTGCATTCTATTCTAGGCACTGGAAGGCAAGGACTATCTTTGGTACTACCAGGTATGGGTATGGGACTTGACATGGAATAGATATTCTTATTTGTTGGACTTCATTTTTAGGTTAAATGATTGTTTTCCTTGAGATACTAATAATCAAACATAAGGATATTGTTGTAAAGGAAAAAGCTAAATTCAATTTACAGAAAAACACAAAATAAATAATAGTACATACGTGTTAGCATATGGCAAAAATTGAGATGGTGAGCTTGAATGATAAGTGTTTGGAAACAGATCTACAAGATTTCCTGGATCAGGCATTGGGTGTGAGTAGTTTTCCCATTCTCTTAATTCCTTTAGGTAATAGGAAATACTTGGTTTCTGTTTGTAAATTATTTCATTTTTAAAGTGTATTTTGCTGTCCAATTCATTATTTTATTACTATTTAGCCCATATGATGGGCTCTTTATCAATTTTTTTCTGAGGACTCAATTAGTTATTGGCAACATTTTAAAAAAAATGCTTTATTGTGAGTTATGTGATAGTTTACATGGGAGAACATTAGCTTCACATTGATTCCATCGTATATTGTTTCCTTGCCATGGTTACAAGCACAATTTGTTGTTCCATTGTTTTTTATTTGCTAATTATGATACTGTCATTTCATTTGTTTTTCTATAAAGAATTGCCAAGTGTTCCACGGGAAAGCTGTGCTTTTCTACTTGTTTTAAATATTCAATAACATACAACACAGTCATGGGTTTTAAT
>NW_006408577.1:5448497-5479061 GCF_000296735.1 Chrysochloris asiatica
GAGAGCAAATTTCAGAGTCTTTTCTGACATCCATTTTGGTCTTTTTCTTCTTTCTTGTCTTCTTAATGACCTTTTTCTTTCTTCCTGAATGATAATCTTGGTGTCATCCCACAACTCTTCAATCTTTGGTCTTTATTATCTAATGTATCAAATCTGTTCTTCAGATGATCCCTAAATTCAGGTGGGATATGTTTAAGGTAACATTTTGGCTGTTGTGGACTTGTTTTAGTTTTCTTTAGCTTCAGCCTAAACTTGCATATGAGCAATTATGATCTCTTCTTTAGTCTTTCCTGGCCTTGTTTTGGCTGATGATATAGATGGAGCTTTCCCACCCTCTCTTTCCAGAGATGTAGTCAATTTGATTTCTGAGTATTCCATATAGTAAGGTCCATGTGTATGTTGTTTTTATTAGGCACCATCAATTTGGTACTGACTCATAGCAACCCTATGCAGAATAGAACGAAACACTGCCCGTGTGTATAGTGGTCTTTCATGTTGTTTAAAAAATGTATTTGCAATGAAGAAGTCATTGGTCTTGCAAAATTCTGTCATGCTGTCTCCAGCATCATTTCTATCACCAAGGCCATATTTTCCAATCTCTGATTCCTTCTTTCATTTCCAACCTTTGTATTCCAATTGCCAAGAATTATCAATACATCCTGATTGCATGTTTGATCAATTTCAGAATGAAGAAATTGGCAGAATTTTTCAATTTCATCATCATTGACTTTAGTGGTTGGTGTGTAAATTTGAAAAATGGTTGTATTAACTGGTCTTCCTTGTAGGCGTATTGATATTATTCTATCACAGACAGCGTTGTACTTCAAGACAGATCTTGATATGCTCTTTTTGTTGATGAATGCGACGCCGTTCCTCTTCAATTTGTCATTCCTGGCATAGTAAGTCATGGTGTTGTCAGATTCAAAATGGCCGACACCAGTCCATTTCAGTAACTACTGCCTAGGATATTGATATTGATGTATTCCATTTCATTTTTGATAATTTCCAATTTTTCTAGATTCATACATTCCATGTTCTGATTATTAATGGATGCTTACAGCTGTTTCTCTTCATTTTGAGTTGCAACCCATCAGCTAATGACGGTCCTGAAGGCTTTACTCCACTCACGTCACCACAGTCCAGTCTATTTTGAGGAGGCATCATGTATTTTGAGTGCCTTTGAATCTGAGGGGCTTACCTTCAGGCGCTATATTTAACAATATTCTGGTACTCTTCATCATGTTTCAATATTAAATATTCTGATGCTATCTGACAGTGCTCCATTTCTATTCATAAGGTTTTCAGTGAAAAATATTTAGAAGTAGTCTGTTTCTCCGTCTTCCTAGTCTGTCTTAGTCTGGAAGCTCAGCTGAAACCTGTACACCATGGGTGACCCTGCTGGTATTTAAAATACTGGTGGCATAGATTCCAGAATCAAAACAACATGCAAGCTACTGCAATATGACAAACTGACAGATGAGTGGTGGATGGTTGGTATAGTTGGAATTTAGTCAGAATATATGGTGGGAATTGACTGGCTGGTGGAGATAGCTATTCTTGGATATACTGACATCAAGACTTTTCTAAGGAAGCTCTATGATGCAACTGTCTAGAGCTCTGGTAGCATAGTGGTTACAATTCGGGTTGCCAACCTCAAGGTCAGCAGTTCGAAATTACCAGTGGTTCCGCAGGAGAAAGATGAGGCGTTCTGCTGCCATAAAGATTTACAGCCTCAGAAATCCTGTGCCGTGTCACTAAGAGTCGAAACTGACTCCACGGTGCTTAACAGCAATAAGTCCATCAGGACACTATTCTGGATTTATGTTACTTTTTCTTTCATAGAGTTTTCTCTTTCTTCATCTTTTGTGATTACTTTTCTTTTTTTGGTTGACAAATTATTTACATAAGTCAACTTGAAAAATTCATCTTTTTGTAATTTAGGAATAATTCACAAACAACCCCATCTCATCCGCTATCTTTAAAAGAAAACATTCTCTATATTGTACTCATCATAGTTTGACATCTTTGAATTTACATTTCAAAGCTTCAACTGCAGCCAGCATACAAATTTATAGCTTTCATTTTCACTTGGTAACATTTACTTTTAATAAAAGGTAAGGCTTCATTTCAAGGACAATCTGATTCTTGGATTCCTCTGTGTTTTGTTAAAACTCATTATGTGCCTGAATGACTATGAGGAGCATGCATTTTTTTATTCATCAGTGGATGTAGGTCATAATCAAATTCAAGTAGCAAACACAGCTCAAAGTGAATGAACACATGGGTGCCTTCTAACCATGGCATCTTCTAATTTAAGCCATTGTGTCATTCACAATACAGACAACAAACAGACTCTGTTGTAAACGAACCCAGAATCTGTGTTTAGTTTATTTTGATTTTTGTTGATGTGTCATTAACATAGGAGTAACCTGGAAGGAAGCCAGTTTCTCTGCAAAATATCTGCAAATGGGTCATTGCAATGCTTAAATACTATGAAACCAATGTAGAAAATCATGTATAATGGGAGAATGCCATCTAAAAGGCTGAAAATTCTCAATCTAGATGTTAGACTGTAAATGACTGAAGATTTGTTTGCAAAGCCACCTTGCTTCAAGGACTAGTTTTCTTTCCTGGTGTCTTAAAACAAATGCTATTTAACTTCTTTTTTGTTGTTGTTAGATACACTGTTATCACTGATGTTACAAAGAATCAAAAAGGTGAAATAAAATTTATACCAATTTTTTCTAGAATGACTCTTTTAGTTGCAAGAAAAGTAACCTGTTCAAATAGCTTTTCAAGAGATAGGTGTCCAGTGAAAAATACTGAGATCTTATGATATCTGAGAATAAATAGAATTGTACTTCTGTACCTAAAGTCAAGAACTTCTATTCCTAAAGTCTGAGAATAAATAGAATTGTACTTCTATACCTAAAGTAAAGCTTCCTTGCTCTGTGTTTTTCTCTCTCTGAATTTTTACTCCATTCTTTCATCTCTCAGTCACTTTCCTGAGCTTTTTGTCTTACTTAAGAACATTTGTGGCTACTTTAACATTGATTTTACATGTTTTTTTTTTTTTTAATCTCAACTACTTTTATCGGACTGGTTCAGACTCCCACTGCATCAATTCTAGTATCTCTACTATGTAATCTGACTGGTTATTTCTAATGCGCTGTCTGGACTTGGATTGGGGACCTATTTCTGTGGAAATAAGGTCACAAAAACTTGAGTATGACAGGCCTTATGAGAGTAGCTGTGGTTGGAACAGGAAGTGATCGGCATGCCTTTTATGGTCTCTATGGTATGTTTCCGTTATGACCTGTAGTGAGAAATGCATTTTTTTCCCATGCTAACTCAATGTATGTGTTAATTCTTGAAATAATACTTATCCTTGTTATAGGTCATACATTCTAATATATAATTATTTTTATCTTCCTTTCTATCTCATTATATTCCACTAAATTAAAGCTTGCCTGTTTTGGCTTACTAAATTGATTTCAAGATCCGCTAATGAGTTGCAACTGTAGTTTCAGAAGTATTGGTCTGTACTTTTCCTTTTATTGTTTTCCTTTGGAGCTCATATTGTATTTATAATTGGCTCCCCTGTTATATTTCTAGATTCCTTTTGTAATTGCATCTCTTGTTAAGCTATAAACCACATGAAAGCAGAGACTATGTTCACCTTGCTTACTCCTATATTCCCAGCACCAAACAGAGTTCCTGGCATATAATAGATGCTCCATTGAGTAAATATTGATGAATGAGTAAATGAAGACCCAAGCAAATGGTACCCTTAAAGGGCTCACCTGGCTCTTTGCAAGCACAAGATTCAGGTACATATAAAACTGACTAATCCCTGTGTGGCACTGTGGGTTAATATGCTGAACCACAAGGTCTGTTTGAACTGCATGGCTGGAGGTTCAAGCTCACCAGCCACTCCTTGGTTGTTATGACTCAACGGCATTTAACAACAACAACAATCTTGTATAGTCCTGTTGATAGAGAAATCAGATGGGAAAGTCCAGCAGGAGACCCTGAGTACAGAGAGGGAGGCAGACTAAAGAGCTAGGTTATCATACAGTCACATGCAACCTTCTGAAAATTTACCCTTAACTGATCAGAGAAATTTTACTGTTATGGGGAAAGAACCAGTCTTAGGTCTGAACTCATGCTTCTTGATTCTTCATCTATAATTAATTCCAGAAAATTACAATGCTTTTTCGGTTGGATTTTCAGAATTTTGCTTTTGATATTTTCCCTCTCCCTTTGTTATAGTTCATGTAGAAGAAGGTAGAGAAACCACTAAGCTCTTTATATAATACCATGGTACCTGTTTTCCAGTGAAAAACAGGTTGGGGAGATACTTGCACACAGAGCTCTCTCTGTTCCCACTCTTCTTGTTGTCTTCTTCCTGGTGAACCCCCATCACATCAAGACTCGTTTAGCTCACCTCTGCAATTAAAGGAGCTCTGGTAACATAGTGGATATGACTTGGGCTGCGAACCCCAAGGTCAACTGCAAGGTCAGCAGTTCAAAACTAGCAGCTTTTCCGTGGGAGAAAGATGAGGCTTTCTGCTCCTGTAAAGATTTACAGCCTTAGAAACCCTGTGCAGGGTTGCTATGGGTCAGAACTGACTCCACGGTCCTTAACAACAAGTGTCCATCCTTAGGAGCTTTACAGTTTCCATTGGGATGTGAAAGAAATGTTCTCCTGCTCACCAATGGGAGATATGCTTGCTGCTAGATGTTTTAGATCACTCTTTATGGTGTTAGGAAGTAGTATTTTGGGAATATTATTTGGGATAAGGCTGAAAGTGAGTTGGATTAAAAGTACAGACAGTAGTACAGATGGGAGACCTGGTGGCACTTGAAGATAAACACTGGACTGTGGACCACAAAATTTGACAGTTCAAACTCAGCAGCTGCTCCGAGAGAGAACGATGAGACACTCTGCTCCTGTAAAGATTTACAGCCTTAGAAACTCCACAGGGTCACTGTGATTTGGAACTGACTCAACAGCACTTAACAACAGCAACAGCTTGTCTCTAGTTGCTATGATTAAAAATACTTCTTCTAGATGACTATTTTTATTGATGCCATATCCTTTCTTTTTTCAATTTGTGTAAATTTTGAACCTGTAGGATAATTGAGCAGTTACAGTGATTTCATGAATAGACTCACGGTATAATCTGTGGATCCAACAGTGCATTAATATAAAAAGCAAGTCATAGATCAATAAGTTTTCTGTAAGTCCTTGTGTCCCCAAAGCTGGGCTGAGAGAACTATTACTTTAATATTCAGCTAATTCCATATACTCCAAAATATTAATTAGGAACTGAGAACATTTCATGTTTCAAAATTGGATATGAGTTAAAATTGTCAAAGTACAATTCAATTTGCTATGCATAAGATATGATGTATATGTACTCATCATCTGTATGTATTTACATAGTTTTGGAAGAGAGAATTTATATCTTAGGCTAGTGCTTCTCAACCCTTTTCAGTGTGCTGTATGGACTTAAAGGGAATAATAGAGAGGGGAGGGAGTATGCCCCATTTGAACCTTTATCAAATACATATATAAATTTACACAGCAGATATGAATTTTGTGCACAATTCTTGAATGAATGCAGTTCACAGTTTTTGGGGAATAATCATCTTCAGTTCAACCCTGTTTGGCTTCTTAAAAAGAGTGAGTGAGTCCAGCAGTTCTGTGCCAAACTTAAGTGGAGATTTATGCTGAGTCTGGGACTCTCAACTGCTAGTATCTTCTTCTCAGAGCCTTTCATCTGAGATTCTGCCAACTTCTCTGGCATTTGTGTAGGAGTGGTGCTCTGGACTGTTCTATGAGTATCCTCAAAGCTCTGTAAATCTCTATCCTAAGGTTCATCAGAAGAATCAAAAAACACACATTACCATTCGTTATTCAGGATATATTTTAAGAACTATTAGTTGGGTTTTTTTTTTTTTTTTCCTTTCTTATTCAAAAAGTTCTTGATCATCGAAAGTCTGTTTAGCTAGCAAAAATTTCTTTTCTTTCATGAAAAAAGGAAAAAGGTAATATGATTCTGGAAATTATTTCATGATTATATAACACATAAGGATTGTGGTGGCTCTATACGACAGGCACTGGACTGCTAACTACAAGGTCGGTGATACAAGCCCACCAGTTGTTCGAATGGAGAAAGATGAGGCTTTCTGCTCCTGTAAAGATGAATAGCCTCAGAGACCCCATACTCAGAAATGCTCTGGGTCAGAACCAGCTCAATGACACATAGCAACAATAACAACAACACATATTAGATATAAAAGACAAGTAAAAGTCAATCTCTAATACTGTTAAAATATCTTTGATAATAAGTGTGATTTAAAAAAATTGATTTTAAAGAAATACATACTAAATTATATATAGATAAATAATCTGATATCTGGACTTTGCCTCTTAAATGATCCAGAGTAGGAGAGGAATAAATGGGGTTATAGATTAAACTAACCTGGCTATGTTGATAATGGTTTCTATTCTACTTTATGCTTGTAATGTTCATAATAAAAGTAAAATGCATGTTTGTTTGAAATACATGTACTTTCGTACATACCCCCCACTTCAATTTCCTGTACACTCACATGGGAAGCTGGGGGAAATGAGATGCAGATGCTCCACTCCTGGAATGCTGCCAAGAGATCTCATGCAGCGCAAATGTGAGGCCCCCATGCCCTAAGTTGTCATATCTTCCTATCACTCAGTGGCTCTAAAGTGTATGCATTTATTTCCAGGAGTGTTTAGCCCTTGCTTCTATTCATTTCCTCATCATTAAATCTCAATTGCAATCGTACAGGTTGCCACAAGCTGAGAATCAGGTGGAACTTCCTATAAAAATAAATTTAGAAATTCCCAATCGTGTCTATCCTAATAAAAGTAAAAGGAACACCTAATTACTTCTTTTCTTTTAGGAAATAAAGTCATTGACAGGGTTACAGCCCTGCTTGTCAACTGGACTACTGATTAGTTCAAGTACAAAGCAAAGATAGCCTGATAAATCCTATACAGAATTTGCCTATATACTGTTCTTTTTAATGGTATTTATTACACTAAAAGAATGTTGTTGTTGTTAAGTGCCCTGGAGTGGTTTCCAATTCATAGGGACCCTGTGTAGGGTTTCCAAGGACAGGTTTGTGGGTGTGAACCACCACCTTTGTGGTTAGGAGTGCAGTGCTTATTTTACAATCCCAAACCAGGACCCCATAACCACATATAATTTTATAATCATAAAATATTACAAAAATATATTCTAATAGTGAATACCAACTTTTTATAAACTAATTTAAACTTTTAAACTTAATTATATTAAAAGACAAATACCTCATCATTCTTTTAGGGACCCCTAGACTGACCTGGTGTGATGTACTAGGGAGTCCTGGTGTAGTGCTGTAGGATAAGTCAAGGTTGGTTTGAACTGCAAGGTCAGTGGTTCAAATTCACCAGTCACTCGGAAACCCTATATAGGATTGCTATGAGTTGGAACCAACTTGATGGCACTTAACAACAACAAGAAAACTGATTTTATATAGAAAGCTGGAAACATTTAAAACATGTAGTTGGAAAAAAATGGCCATAAGTAGTTTGTGGGGTCTTTGTGTGGTGCTGTAGGATGAGCACTAGACTGCTAATTACAAGGTTGGCTGTTCAAACCCATTAGTTGATCCTTGGAAATCCTATATAGAGTTGCTATGAGCCAGAACCGACTCGATGGCACTTAACAACAACAAATAGTTTGTATTTGAAAATATATTTATTGTAAAGTAAAGAAGCTTCAGTGGTAGAGTAATTAAAGCACTCAACTGCTAACCAAAAGGTCAGTGTTTGAAACCATCAGTCATTCTATAGGAGAAAGATGTGGCGGTCTGTTTCTGTAGAGTTCCAACCATAGAAACCCTATAGGGCAATCCTACTCTCTTATATAGGTTCTCTATGAATTGGAATCAACTCAAGGCAGTGTGTTTTACTGTTGATGGTGTTAAGTACCGTGGAGTTGGTTCCGACTCTTAGTGACCCTGCGCAGGGTTTCTGGGGCTGTAAACCTTTATGGGAGGTCATTTATAAAGCTTTAAACTTATTTTGTTGTTAAGTGTCGTAGAGTCAGTTCCAACACATAGCAACCCTGTGTAGAGTTTTGGAGGAGTGGCTGGTGGGTTTGAACAATTGACATTGCAGTTAGTAGCCCAGTGTTTGTCCTGTAATGCCATAATTAAAGCTCAGTTTATATGGAGTTTTCTGTTCAACATTATTAGGAAATCAGTTTTTCATGTATCGCTTTTATCCAAAATGTCACAGGAACTAAGGAAATTGCCATGTTTTTTTTCATGTTTTGAATTTTTTTGTTTTACATGTCTTTTCTTTGTCTGAAATTCCTTCCCATCTCTCCTTCATCAAATGGTGAATATCTGTCCAGCCTTCAGAGGTCAGCTGATACCAAGTTACCTCCTCCTTGATGACTTCTTGTGTCTATTCTGGAGGCCAACAATGGCCTTTGCACTCAGTATATATATGTCTCTAGTATTTGTTTTACATTATTGTGTTGTGATAACTATTTTTTTCATTTGTCTGTCTTGTTAGACTATAAACTTCTTACAGGCTGATATATTTATTTATTAAATTTCTGGATTCAATTATGTGTTACAAGAAATGCTGAAGATTGGGGAGATTTTCTATAATAAACTCACACAAAAAATTTAAAAAAATCAAGATTATGGGAAATGTTAAATGAAAAAAATTACCACTTCCCTTAAAGTAATCTCTAAATATAACTTGCCTTTTGGGAAAGATTAAATCACCTTGAAAATAATCATTGACAAGAACATTTTTCCTACAATCATGGTCACATCCAGTTGGAAAATGGAGTATAATAGTTTACATTCAATATAAAACTTGGACTCCTTCAAAGATAAGTTGATTTTCTTCTTTGCAACAAGATACAAGTTACTTTAGTACTTCATAATAGAATAGAAAAATGATTCAGGTTCATGACATGAAAAATATGCTAGGAAAGAAAAAGATTTTACAGATAAACCACAATCCTACAGTAAGCCACAGCCTTACAAGAAGCTATTACTGTGTAAAGAGTAATGTGTTCCTTGTATTGAATGCTGCAGCTGATGGGTTCTAGTGGCACCCTAAACAACAAAACCAAGTTCAAATCTTTCGCATGAACTTATAATTGAATTTTTTTCAATTATTTGAAAATAATTTAATGCAGTAAATGGAACAAAGATAAGATGTTTCAAATATAACAGCTATTAACTAAGTTAGAAAAATTAGTAAAGACTGTGAATATTAATATTGAGTAATTTTCAAGAGTATTAAAACAGAAGGCCCCTCCCCTCCTCTACTCACTGGAATGCACATTCAGGGAGAAAGGCATAATATAATATTTGAATCTTCAGGAAGACCAGACAACAAGGAGGATACAGGGTAACTTTTTTTTTTGATATTTTAAATGATAAGTGCTGTTTCTGACAGCTGTTGAATATGGGACTATTTCTTTAAAAAGAGCTAGGATAAAGCTTTGGGAAAAGGTAATTATGAAGCTTGGTTCATTGTTTAAGAATTAAACAGCCCACACTCACAAATCTGTAGATACTTTTATTTTTATTAAACTATTCAAATTTATTACATGTTATTTAGCATTAGGCAAGGAGCCCTGGTGTTGCAAAGTTTTAAGTGCTTAGCTGTTACCAGAAAGGAAGGCTGCTTCATAGGAGAAAAATTAGTCAGTTGGCGTCTGTAAAGATTGCAGTTTGGAAAACCTATGGAGCAGTTCTGCTGTGTTCTGTAGGGTCACTAGGAATTGGAAGTGACCAGACGGTGACGGGTTTATTTTGTTTTAGCATTAAGCTTGCTAATGGATTTAGACATTTGCCAACTTGTGAACAACTTTTATCAAAGCATGAGCCCAGAATGCTGTGAGTTCAGTGACTCTGTTTAATTTCCAATGTCAAAGTTCATTATTTGTTGTGAATAGACAAAGAGAAATTAAAAAAGAAAAAGAAAAAGAGCTGTATCCCATGAATGCCACGAACACTGTAAGCACATCTCCGCTCAAAGCTTTGAGGGTCCACTGGAAAGCCCGAGTTGTTGTTAAATGCTTTTAATCTCAGTAGTTCTGTTGTGGCGCTGTGGGTTAATGCACTGGACTGCAAAGTCGGTTTGAACTGCAAGGTCGGTGGTTCAATCTCACCAGCCTCTCCTTGGAAACCCTATACAAGCTTGCTATGTGCTGCACTGACTCGATGGCAGTTAACAACATCTCTGTAACAGAGCAGAAAGCACTTGAATGAGATGTTAATTGAACTCTTAGTTTTATACCTCCAAGGCTGTGGCACAGTGGAAAAAAGCACTGGACTGCAAGGTCGGCAGTTCAAATTTAACAGCCAATCCTTGGAAACCATACACAGGGTAGCTATGAATTGGAACCGACTTGAAAGCACATAACAACAAGGGCTTTCCAGTGGACTCTCAAGGTTTTGAGTAGGGATGTGTGTACAGTGTTCATGGGATGTAGCTCTTTTCTTTTCCTTTTTAAATTTCCCTGATGGTTGGAGGTGGGTCCTCAATTCTTACCTACTTTCCTTGGAGCTTTGAATTAGAACTTCCAAATACAGCCAGCAGATGGAGCAATTTACTTTATTTAGATCGACTCTCTCCATTTCGCATTAAAAAGTCTTAAAAGACTTCTTTCTGTGTGTGCGTGCGCACGCCTGTGTGTGTGTGTGTGTGTGTGTCTGTGTGTCTATAACCCGTTGCCATCGAATTGATGCTGACTCATAGTGATTCTGAGACAGATAAGAACGGTGCCATACGGTTTCCAAGGCGGTGATTCTTTATGAAGCGGACTGCCAAATCTTCCTCCCTCAGAACGGCTGGTGGGTTCCAATCACCGACATTTTAAGTTAGTAGCCGAGCGCTTGGGAGAAAGATGAGGCTTTCTACTCCCGTAAAGATTTACACCCTCGGAAACCTTATACAGGGTCGTTATGGGTCGGAACCGACTCGATGGCACATAACAACAACAACAAGCCGAGCGCTTAACTACTGTGCCACTAGGGCTCTCTCGCTCTATAACTTTTATATGGTATACTCCTTCTATTTTTCAAAACCTTTCATGTATTTGGAAACATCATATTAAACATTATTAATTTCATTTTAGAAAAGCAACATTCGTTTGTTGTTGTTGTTGTTGGGTTTCCAAGGAGCAGCTGGTGAGCTTGAACCACCAATCCTGCAGTTCAAACGACTTTGCAGTCTGACGCATTAGCCCACAGTACTAAGCCTTTAAAACTTTTGAGTTTTATTAGCTTTACAGGAATTTCTAAGACAATAATATAAGCAGCAAGCATTAGTTGAGGCAAGAAGTACCCTACATTTCATTTTCACTCATTTCCTCCTAAATGGCTATAATTAATAATCGATTGTCCTTCAGGATAGAAGGAAGTTAGTTTTGATGTTCCCTTGGAATTCAGTAGTACTTAGCTATGGTGTTGAAAATCCCGTAAGAACAAAATTTTAAATCCTGGTTTAGGTAACTGACTCCAACAAAGCTTTCAAGTTTAAAGTTATTTATAGAAACATTTCAGCTATTAGACTATCCATCCTATCTCTTGTCAATAGAAGATGGTTTCCCATAGGAAATAACTAATAACTTTATAGAATTTTGGGATGTAACAGAGTGTTATTGTCCCCTGGAGGTCACACTTAACCAACCAAAGGGTTATAACTTTTATTACAAGTCTGAAATAGTCTATAAATGTTTCATTAAATCCTTTGAAATATACAGTTATTAATACTCCACCCTCTTTGATTACTGGCTACCACACTCAGACATGATCCTAGGAACCTGAGGGAAATGCAATTGTGCTTAATATTATCACCTGTAATCTTTCCTAGTGGGATTATCCGAATATGTGTGGATTTTAGTAAGAATCTTCTTAGAAAATTTCATTACTATTTTAAATGCCAGGCTCAGCATCTAAGTTCTACCTTAATCATTTCTTCTTCCAACATGTTCTGACTGATTCTTTTTTCCCCCTACTGATTCCTAACTTGCTTTAGGCAGCAGGTGAAGTAGGGAGAGAACACATTGCACTTTCTGGCTATCTCAGTCGATCCAAAAGCATTTATGTCGCATCTGCTATGCAGGGCACTGGTGTCATGCTGAGTTGATTGAGTTAAAAAAGACATAGACAATGTCCTTGAGGCAGAGAGAAGCTGTCGATTTCAGAATCTGGGGGAGAAGTCTTTTTATTTCTTTAGGATGGGCGAAATTGCCATGGAACAAGTTGTGTGAATGTTTGAACACATAGGGGATGCTCAAACCATCGTCACAGGAAACAGACAACAATTTTACTTCATCAGACTGCAAAGAAGCCCAGCTTAAATTCCTGAGAAATTAGAATTATAGAATACTTAAAAACAAAATATAGTTTTGACTTTCAGGTTAACATTGTAACTAACAAAAAATTGCAAAACCAAAGTCCCTTTAGGGCTCAATTTAATGACTAGAGTATAGAATTTAGAAAGGTAGTAAAAGATTTTCACAGACAGGTGCTTGGGTTTTGCATCTGACTACCATTTTGAAAAGTAAAATAACTAGTGCAAAGGCTGTAGTAGGACTGATATTTGAACCCAGGTTGTCTGCCTCCACAGCCTACGCTCATACCACTGCATACTATTGCCTATAAAGTTAGCATTGGAGTTGGTACCTTGGTAAGTCAAAGCTATAGGGAGGGCAGAACTAATGAGTGAAAAGAAAAGCAACTTTTCAAAGAGCATGGAGCAATTGTTCATAGTAGTATCCTCAGTGCCTAGATTGACCAAGGGCTAATATATGGCAAAATCAAATAAAACCAATTGCCACTGAGCCACTTCCAATACATGGTGACCCTATGTATTGCAGAATAGAACTGTGACCATACGGTTTTTCAAGGTTGTGACCTTTTGAAAGTAGATGGCTAGGCCTTTATTTTGGGGTGTCTTCAAAGAACCAAATTTGGGGTAGTAATTAAGCACTTTACTTAAGTAAAGTGCTTAATTACTCCTCCCAGGAACATAGTAGGTGCTCACTAAATATGTATTGAATGTTGTTGTTGTTGTTGTTAAGTGCCATCGAGTCGGGTCCGACCCATAGCGACCCTGTACAGGGTTTCTGAGGGTGTAAATCTTTACGGGAGTAGAAAGCCTCATCTTTCTCCCGCGGAGCAGCTGGTAGTTTCGAACCGCTGATTGAATGATAACATGATATTTTTCAGCAGGAATTGTAGGTAAAACATATTCCCTGAGATGGTTGGGTATGACAGGTAGGATCCTCCAAATAATTTTTAAAACATATTTCTTAAAAAAATTATATTAACTATTATCAATACATAGCATAAATGCAGCTTCTTTTTTTTTTTTTAAAAAAGTAAAGCTCTGCAGGAAAGGGTAAAGTTCTTTTGAATTACTTCCCATCCTTGTTCCCTCTTTTTCCTTCTCTAGAAGTCTAGGCTTTATGGATGCATTTATATGCATCTATAAAAATTGTTGGAAGAATAAATGATTGTTTTGTGTGTTTCAAAAATATTTACTTTATAGGTATCATAGTGTTTAACTAGTTTTTGTTTTTTCTTTCAGCTTAACAGTATACTTTAGAGATTCAGCGATATTATGATGAACATGCAGGTTGTTTCTAAACTTTTACTAAAATAAAGCTACAATGCAGATCTAGAGGGGTGGGTGTCCTTTAACTCCTGTGTTTCTACTGTGTACTAACAAGTGGAAATTGCTGAGTCATTGGCTACACACACTTAATATTTTTATAGCTATTGTTACACTGCTTCCCACATCCTTGCTGTTATTTATTATCAAACTTCTGAATTGTGATGTGCTGGAGAAATAATTGAATCTCATTATTGTGCTAATTTGCATATCTGTATACATGTGAGGTTGATCATCTTTTTATACATTTGTTGGCCATTGATTTTTTTTGGACCATATGTTTTACCCACTTTGTTTGGATTGTTTCTTTTTTTATGGATTTATAGGTTTTTTTTTTTTTTTTAATATTTATATAATCTCATAAGGAGTCCTGATGGTATATTGGCTAAGCTAAATGAAAGGTGGGGTATTTGAAAACAGCAGCGTCTTTGGGGGAGAAAGAAGTGGTAATCTGCTTCAGTGTGGGACGGATTACAGCTTTGGAAACCTCATAGGGCAGCTCTACTCTGTCCTTTACGGCTGCCATCCGTCAAAATTGACTCAGCGGTAATGCATTTGGTTTTGGTTTGGTATACAATGTCATGATTTTCCAAATAATTTTTATAATACACAGTATTCCTTCTGAAACTTCTAAACTAAAAAGGAATTGAAATATTAATATCTAATGTAGTCCAATGATTCCAATTTAGGGTGGGAGGGGTGGAGTGGTAGTTGTTATGTGCTGTGGACTCGGTCCCGACTCATAGCGACCCTGCACAGGGTTTCCGGGGTTATAAATCTTTACGGGAGCAGAAAGCCTCATCTTTCTCCCACAGAACAGCTGGTAGTTTTGAACTGCTGACCCTGAGGTTAGCAGCCCGATCTAAATCACCTAGGAAGCTTTTCCAAACTATAGCCTCTCTCTTTTCTCCAGGAATTCTGATTTGGCAGGCATGTTACAATATCAATGAAAGTGGGGGCTGGGGAGATTGAGTCCTGGGTGAGTTGATAAAATCTTTTCTCAGGTGATTCTGATACGTAATCCTTTGTACTCTCCAAACATACAACCTGTGGTGGTAATATGCCGTCAAGTCAGTTCCAACTCGTAGTGATCCTGTATAGGGTTTCTGAGACTGTAAATCTGTATGGGAGCAGAAAGCCTCATCTTTCTCCTCCTGAGCAGCTGGTAGATTCGAACTTTTAACCTTGCAGTTAACAGCCCAACTCATAACCCTCTATACTACCAGGGCTCCTTCCAAATATGTAATGTTAAGTGCTGTCTAGTAATTTCTGACTAATCGTGACCTATATAGAGTTTCTGAGCAGCAGCTGGTGGGTTTAAACTGCCGACCTTGTGGTTCTTTGCAGTCCAGTGCCCATCCTATAGCGCCACATCAGGAGTCCAGAATTTGATGCAGTAACTCCTTCCAGTTTTTTTTTAAATTGTGAATTGAGTGATAGTTTACATGGGAGAACATCAGCTTTACATTCATCCTATCGTATTTCATTTCATTGCAGTCTCCTTTCAGTTTTAATCCAATCTTTGCCTAATGACACCAAGCTATTGTTTTGCTCTGACAATGAATTTGAATGGTGTCTCCCTCCATAATACTAATTAGTTCCAGATGGAAACTGTCTTCAATTTACATAAACTCTGCTCTAGGAGTGCCCCGCTTTCTTCTTATCCACTTAAACACACATCAATTAATGAATGAACCACAACACAAGCAAACTAAAAAAATTGGGCAGAGATGATGAATTGTTCATGAAAAATTGATGTTCCTTCTTCCATGGCATGGAGTACCTGTTGGGAGTCAACTTCCAGATTAGGTGCTGTATTTCCTGAATTCCCTGGCCTTGAGATGTGACCATGCCACTAGTCTTGATCATTGCAGTGTGAGCGGAAATGATGTATGCATCTTTTGGATTGGAGAAGTGGCTTCTTCCCTCTTTCATTCACCTTCTCCAGTTAATTTTAGAGAACCTTTGAGGTCCCAGACCTATTTTATGGCAGAGCCTCAAGAAAAGGAGGCTAGATGCCTAAATAACTTCATGGAGGTACACCTGCTGATGAATCATGTTAGACTGTTGTTTGAGGTGAAATCAAGCTCTGCTGTTTAGACATTACATATTTTATGATAGCAGGAATGGGATATAGACAGTCCTGGATTATGAATATTCCATTTACTGACAACTCCTTGTTGTTGTTCTTAAGTTCTTAAGCTGTCCAGTTGGTTCTGACTCGTAGCAGACCATGTTTAGAGTTTCTCAGGATGGGTTGGTGGTAAGTGCACTCCAGGTGGCTCAGACTCATAGAGACCCTGTATAGGGTTGTTGAGGAGTGGCTGTTGGGTTTGAACTGCCTGGTGGTTAGCATTGTTGATCACAATCACTTTCATTACTGCATGTCCAGCTTTTAAATAATTGAAAAGTCTTTGAGATTTTTCTTGCACTAAAGTAAGTGGCGCGATTGGATGGGCATTTGACATCAAGGTAGGTTTGAACCGCAAGGTCAGTAGTTCAAACTCACCAGCCACTCCTCGGAATCCCTATATAGGGTCACTGTGAGTCAGAATGAACTCATCAGCTCTTAACAACAACAACAGCAACAACAAAGTAGGCTAAGTAAAAACTGTATGCATCTGGTCTGACTTACAAATTCTTAAAGACAGGAACAGATCTTGTTTTAAACAGATCGGGGACTACCTATATAGAAATTTAAATTAGTCTAGAACCATCAGTAATCAAAGCAACTATCTTCCTGCTGATGGCTAATCAGAGCAGAGATGCTCATTTGCCATAGGAAGGAACCAAACACTAGTAAGTACAATACATAAAGTTCTGCCCACATAGAGATGATACTGATTTATACAATCCTATCTTAATGAGTGTGTGCATGGGAGATACGTAGAGATTTGGCATTTGGCTGAAAGAAAAAGATACATTGAGAGAAAGACCATGAAGCAGGAGACAAAGTCATAAATAAGCTGATACTATAAATGTAGATGAAGTGGGTCAGTGTTGAGGAGTAGCAGAGCAGGGGCAAAGAGGGCTGACTCATCAAAGCATATGCTTTACCTCCTCTTGCTGCTGAGGGGGCAGTGAGATAATTTTGGCCCAGAGCTGTGCTGGAGCATTTCAGGTTATGAGCTGTTCTATTCTCTGCGACACCCAGTTAAATGCCGAGTTTCTATGTAATTCCTTTTGCCTCTGCTGTCACATGTTTCCTTAAAACAAACATTTTTTTCCTTGAGGTAATCTGAGTGACTTGCTATCAACCAAACTTGAGGTAAGAGACACCAGATATATTTATCCTTTATAAGTTTTTATTAAACTGGATTTGTCTTTTAATATAATTAAAAGTTTATATTAGTTTATAAAAAGTTGGTATTCACTATTAGAATATATTTTTGGAATATTTTATGATTATAAAATTATATGTGGTTATGGGGTCCTGGTTTGGGATTGTAAAATAAGCACTGTACTCCTAACCACAAAGGTGGTGGTTCACACCCACAAACCGGTTCTTGGAAACCCTATACAGGGTCCCTATGAATTGGAAACCACTCCAGGGCACTTAACAACAACAACATTCTTTTCTGGACTTTAATTCTTTCAGCAAGCATTTTTGAAGACTATTTTCAGATTGCTGTTAGTAGGACAAAAAATACAGTGGGGATCAAAATTTTAAATTTGAATCATTCCATTAAAAATTTTAATGATTCTCCAAATATATTTGTTTATTCTTTAGGCCTGTTCTTGACCCCATGTTGTTGTTGTTGTTAAGTGCTGTCGAGTCGGTTCTGACCCATAGCGACCCTGTACAGGGTTTCCGAGGGTGTAAATCTTTAAGGGAGTAGAAAGCCTCATCTTTCTCCTAGGGAGCGGCTGGTAGTTTCAAACCGCTGACCTTAAGGTTCACAGCCCGATTCGTAACCACTATTCTACCAGAGCTCCTTCTTGACCCCATAGTATATGGTATTTGCTGGAGCTGTGAATTCAGCCTTAAATGTAGTTCTCTGCTGTTAAACTAGGTTCCAGGCTTGGTCTGCACCATAATCTTCCTTATGTCTATGGGTGAGGAGGGTCTCTGTGAATGCTACTCTGAGGTTCTTCTGACTTTACCATCTTGTGTTAAGTAGTCAATTGTATGAATTGAGCTTGGTAATTTTCTCTCTTCAATACATTAGTAACATCCAACACCAGCTAAACAAATTTCACATTCTTTTCATTTCTTCCTGATGTCACAAATGCTAAAGCTATCACACAAACCATTGCATTCCCTTCAATCTGTAATTCATTCCAAGTCACCACAGGTGAGATTCTTGGTAATGGCCATGTTGCAGTGTGCCAGAGGCTTTCAATATGCCACTTAGCACCAGAGTTGGAGGGCTTGTTGCCATCTGGCCTGGAAGTGATTCAACCTTGGAATTGCATCCCAGGCACTGCTAGCTCCTTTCGCTCGGTCCAGCCATTAATTGTGGTGAGCTCTGGAGTGAATACCCAAACCAAACTGCTGTCCAGTGGATTCCAACTCATAGCGATTGTAGGTGACAGAGTACAACTGTCCCCTCGGTTTTCCAAGACTGTAAGTACTGCCTAGTCGTTCCGGCCATAGTGACCCTGTATAGGGTTTGAATTCTCGACTTTATGGTTTGAAGTTCATCAATGACAAAAGAACCAACAGAGAGAAAAAGTGAGTATGAAAGTTTCTGAGGACATGAGAGTAAAGGGAAATGCAAAATTGATTGGACAGGAAAATATTTTTTCTTCTCATGAGATGGGGTTTGGGGGAGTGATGAAGGGAACGAAATGCACACAGATAAGTTTGTAGGTGGTAATAATAGAAATAATAGTCACTAATATTTATTGGGCTTTTACTGTATGTTAGGCACAGTTATAGATGCCTGGGCAGATTGGTGGTGGTGGTTATGTGCCATGGAGATGGTTCTGACTCACAGCGACCCTGCATAGAAAAGTTTCTGAGGCTGTAAATCTTTATGGGAACAGAAAGCCTCATCTTTCTCCTGCATAATGGCTGATAGTGTCAAACTGCTGACCTTGTGGTTAGCAGCCCAACTCGCAACCACTATGCTAAATTTAGTGTTCATTATACAATATCAGAAAACGATTAAAAAAATTTTATATCTGTCTGACATAATTTAGCACATTAAAATAGAAGAAAATATATCAAATTATCAAACACATCACTTTCTTGTTATCAAACCCCATTTTTTTCTGTATTTTTCCTAAAATGTTAAGATTTATACTTCTCAAATTTTATAACAAAAAGTTAGAAAACCCCCCACTCATATAAAGTTTCTATTATTTCAATCTTTTTTCTCCACCATTACCTCTCTTCTTTTGATTAAATGGGCAGGTGTAAAACTATCCAGCATTTGGCAGACTGAATATAGAATGTGAATGAAGAGCTGTGTATCTTTCTTTTTCACAAGGCATGTGATGGCCCAGCAGGCAGCGATTTATTGTATGGTTGCTGCAGAGATTTTTGAAAATGGTGAAGCTTTGCTCTGACTGAAATGAGCAAAGTTAACAAGAAGCTATATAGTGTCTCACCACTCAAATAAAGGTGAAGGTGGCACCAAGAGGTAATGTTCACAAGAGATAATGGGACTTGTGCAGTTTGAGAAGTGTTTGGAGTGGTCTGAGCAGTATCTAGTCATTCTGTCTATCCCTATTTAACTGTTTTAAAGCCTGGAAGTAGTCCTCTACAATAGATTTTACTTTTCTATTTGGTGAATGGTTAATCTGTAGTTGTTGCAGTCAAATTATTGCAAGTATGAATTTTTCTAGTGTAGTGGTTATGAGTCAGGCTGCTAACCTCAAGATCAGCAATTAGAAACTACCAGCGGTTCCGCGGGAGAAAGATGAGGCGTTCTGCTCCTGTAAAGATTTACAGCCTCGGAAACCCTGGGCAGGGTCACTATGAGTTGGAACCGACTTGACGGTATTTAACAACAACAATATAGAGATGTAACAACAACAATATAGAGATAATAGTTAATTTCAAGGGCTTTGCTATTAAGTTTACTTAATAATGTTCCTGATTTTAAGATGATAGAATCTTATGAACTTTCATCGTACAAGCTGTCTCTTTACAGACTAGTGACCAGTTTTAGCCAGTAAGAGAAGATAGGCTAGACAGCTGCACTTGTCTAGTATTTTTAATATTTGACTTTAGGATAATTGAGTTTTTTATTCCAAGTTACTTTAAGTGATAATTTAATAAAATAGATCAAGTGGGTTATCCATGTCTTCATTAATAGTACTAATCATTTCCAAAATAGTCCACATTTTATGTTAAAGACTTACAGCATGCTGGAATTGAATATGAAGCAAGTCAATCTTGAGCCATGCTGGAGTGAAAGATGTTTCACCTGCAGCAATGATTCTGGGTAGAAAAGTTTCAGCTTATTTTCTTTTGGTGCTTAATCAGTAGCTGAAAACAAATCAACCAACCAAACAAAAAAACTGCTGTAGATATTTGTATAAGTGAAATAACTGCATATGGTTTGAATTTATGTTTACACATCTATTGATTAGGAGAACATGGGCATGTGCCTTATGCTAAAGAAAACCTGAAACCCTGCTGTAATTGTTTCCCTTAAAAACAGAATCATCAACTAAAAGATTAAAGACCACAGAAAGAATTTAATTAACAAAAAAGTTTAATTCAAAATATGTCATTCCATTTTAACAAATCACTTAGAATTGAGCAACTTGGATGCAATTTAACTATAAGCAATTAAAATTATCATTATGCTATTTTCTTTTAATAATTTCTTGTTAGTGTACTTACACGTAACTTTTAATGAGATGAATGATTGGGAATGCATTAGTCAATACTCTCTTGGTTGCAAATAGCAAAATTCCAATTAAAATAATTTAAATGATCTTGGGAATATGGGAGCTGCAAAGGCATTGTTTTGAATATCTCTAAATTCTCATATTAAAAGAGAGCATCTACATAGTAAAACAAAACACTTATTGACAACATTTGTCACACAAATAGATGATAAACTATCCCACAAATGTCAAATTTAGTAAGTGCAAACAACTTGACCTGACCTAGGACAGCCTGCCCCTGCCCCCCCAGTATATAAATACCATGGGAGAGAATGCACAAGGAAGCAACAGAGCATCAGATCTTGAACAAAAAAATCCACAAGGAATACAATAGCATGTTCAACAGGCCAATTTGAGAACAGCAGCTAAAACTGAGAGAGGTTTTGTCCAATTCAGTATCAAGTGCGTGCAAGGGATCCATGTTGAGGACTGAAGGACCTGGAATAATCTAGTCCCTAGATTCAGTCTTGAAATCACGGCTTTGAACCAGTCCAAACGAATGAAACAGTTTGAAGCCCTCCTTGAAACTGACCTACAAGGGCTGTTTTCAACCACAAGGAGTTTCTCACTCTGAAGAGAACTGGCTTGTAATAGAATCAAACAAAATAAGTAGGATAGGGGACAATTGAAACAAGGAAAGAGAAAATCTAGATATAAACAGAGAAGAGCAACTGCTGTTGAACCCCACAGAAAGTACAACAAAGAAGGTCCTCTGGAAGGTTAGCAGAGCTACCCTGGGCCATCCATCCTTGTAAAAGTTCAGGAAAAATTATTTCATACAAAAATGAGTGAGCAAAAAGTAACAAGATCAAATTTAATGAAAACTTACTACAAAATAAAAGAAGCAAAAGATTAAGATTTCTACAAAACAAAACATAAAACCTGAAAAGCACATCAGAATAGTACACCCATAGAACAAGTTAAAACAGTAATGATTTCATAAAAAGACATCAAGAGGGGAAAAAAAAGATGCGAAAGAACCACACAACCAGAATTAGAAAAGCTCGGAAGTGAAGTAGTGTGGTAACAGATGTCTGTAAGAATTGGAAATGAAAGATTTCTTTCTTTTTTCCCCCCAGAAATGAAGACTAAACTAGAAGAAACAGAAAAACAAGTAATGCAACAGACAGTGCCTTAAGAGAAAGGAAGCATAAAGGGGGAAATTAAAAAAAAAAAAAGAAAACAAATAAATGAAGAGACAGTTATTAAAAATAGAGAAAAGAGATCTGACATAAACACAACAGGAAAAAAAACCAAACAAGAGAACAGAATGATTACTGGAAAGTAATCTAGAATGAAAAACAAATTAAACTAATTCTAGAGAACTTTCCTAAAATAAAGAAATAAAAAAAGATTTTGCTTTGTAGTTACATATTGAAAGAGTAGCTCCTGTGTATGAGAATACTGACCCTAAACCACCAAAACCACAGCACAGTCTAGAAAAATGACTGAAATTAAAAAGGCAACTAAAAATCCTTTGTGCTTTGAGGCAAGCAGATGACTGGTAAAGGAAACAATTAGATTATGTTGAAACAATTACTGTTTCAACAGTAAAACTTTGCATATTTAAGATAAATAAGCAAAAGGGTGGGGTGGGAGTGATAAGGAAATGTGAGCTAAGGATTTTATATACAGGAAAATTGACTTTTAAGTATAAATAGTGTAAACCAATTATTAACATACTTGAACTCAAAGAATAGTCTACCCATGAGCCCTTTTTGAGGACTGTAGTAGAGCATGAACTTCAGAAACCAAAAAGAATGAAGTGTTGGTAAGCATTAGACATGTGGTTTACTTGTCTAATGCTAAATGAGTGTTAAAAGGAGAGTAAAGTATTTGCTGTGTATATGCTCTGACCATGCAGATATTGTTGTTGTTAGGTGCCATCAAGTCAGTACCTACTCATAACAATCCTATGCACAACAGAATGAAACATTGCCTGGTCCTGGGCCAACCTCACAAGTTTTGCCATGCTTGAGCCCCATTGATGCTGCCACTTTGCCAGTCCATCTTGCTGCAGGTCTTCCTCTTTTTGTCTGACCCTCCACCTTACCAAACATGATATCCCTCTCCAGTGACTGGTCCCTCCTGACAATGTATCCAAAGTATGAGAGACAAAGTTTGGCCATTCTGGTCTCCAAGGAGTACTCTGGCTGCACTTCTTCCAACAGAGATCTGTTGGTTCTTTTGGCAGCCCATGGCACTTTCAATATTCTCAAAAGCCATAACTCAAAAGCATCAATTCTTTTACGCTCTTCCTTATTCACTGCCCAGCTTTTGCATGCATATGAGGTTATTGAAAACACCATGGTTTGGGTCAGGTGTACCTTAGTCCTCAAGCTGACATCTTTGCTCTTCAACACTTTAAAAGGGTCTTGTGCAGCAGATTTGCCTAATGCAATACATCATTTGATTCCTTGATTGCTGCTTCTGTGAGTGTTGATAGTTGATCCAAGAAGAATGAAGTCCTTAACAACTTCAATCTTTTCTCTGTTAATAATAAAAATGTTGTTTGATCAAGTGGTGAGGATTTTTGTTTTCTTTACATTGAGATGCAATCCATACTGAAAACTGTGCTCTTTGATCTTCATCAGTATTTTAAGTCCTCTTCACTTTCAGCAAGCAAGGTTGTATCATGTGCATATCGCAGATATACTTATTGTTAATTGGTGATTCCTACTCATAGTTACCCTATATAGAGCAGACAGCTGCTCCTCACAGTGACTAGTGGAGTTGAACCACTGATTTTGCCTTTAGCGATCCAATGCTTACAGTGTCCATATAGTACAACTATAAAGGTGAATGGAAGAATGAGAATAGCAAATACAAAATTATTACTGATAGTGGTATTGGCATTGCTATTTTGAGAGTCCAATCAAGAATAAAGTAAGCAAGTAACTAAGGGAACTTGGAAGCCACATTTGCTAATTGAAAGGTAGACAGTTTGAACTCACCATCTGGAAACTTTCTCCAGTTCTACTCTGTCTTACAGGGTTGCTATGAATCCCACATGATGGGAATGTGATTTTTTTTGTTTTTTTGTTAGACAAGTAATTATGGGATATTCTAACCCTATCATGCCCAGATTGAAGTTGTCAACCATGGTATTGTCAATAACCTCATATGCATGTGAAAACTGGATACTTTTGAGAAAGTGCCATGGCTGCCAAAAGAACCAACAGATCTCTGTTGAAAGAAGTGCAGCCAGAGTACTCCTTGGAGGCCAGGATGGCCAGACTTCATCTCTCATACTTTTGGACATATTGTTAGGAGGGACCAGTGGCTGGAAAGGGATATCATGTTTGGTAAGGTGGAGGGTCTCTGGTAGTGTAGTGGTTACGAATCAGGCTGTGAACTGTAAGGTCAGCAGTTTGAAACTACCAGTGGTTCCGTGGGAGAAAGATGAGGCGTTCTGCTCCCGTAAAGATTTACAGCCTCGGAAACCCTGTGCAGGGTCGCTATGAGTCGGAACCAACTCCACGGCACTTAACAATAGCAACAACAACAAGGTGGAGGGTCAGAGAAAAAGAGGAAGACCCCCCAGCCAGATGGACTGGCACAGTGGCAGCATCAATGGGCTCAAGCGTGGCAACAATTGTGAGGTTGGCTCAGGACTAGGCAGAGTTTTATTCTGTTATGCATGAGGTCTCTATGAGTTGGTACTGACTTGATAGTACCTAACAACAACAACAATTATGTCCAGTGTCCTTGATTATCGGGATACTCTAAATGGAAGAAAAGACAGACAGATATAATATTGTTGTTGTTGTTATGTGCCGTGGAGTCAGCTCTGACTCATAGTGACCCTGTACAGAGTTTCCAAGGCTGTAAATCTTTATGGGAGCAGAAAGCCTCATCTTTCTCCCATGGAACAGCTGATAGTTTCGAACTGCTGACCTTAAGGTTCGCAGCCCGATTCGTAACCACTACGCTACCAGAGCTCCTATACAGATATAATATAGAAAATATAAAAAACAAATAACAATCACACAAAAAAACCCAGAGTATAGTCCTGAATTTGAGTCGAAATGATGGAGAGAAAGACTGAGACCTGATGAGGCCTAGATACAATTGTTAAGACAGTAGTAATGTATATTCCTACTACTGAAAATTTGGTATTGAAAGTTTTCACAAAAGGAAACCAGAGTTTCATGGAGAAAAGGTTGCTTCCAAAATGAGACTGTGAGCATCAGTAGCTGCTTCCCACTTCTACTGCCATTAAGTCAATTCTGACTCATGTGACTATAAATAGTCACTGGGGCAGACAGCTTCATTTTTCTCCAGCAGAGTGGCAGGAGGTACTGAGCCATTGACCGTGAAGGTAGCAGCCCGACACCTAGTTCAAAGTGACACAAGAGCGTCCTATCCTTTATCAGGTGACATATAATGTCTGATGGTCTCATTTTGTTGAGATCTAAGCAGGAACAGGGTTGTGCTCTGCAGTAGAACAATGAGGCTGTCTATTCCCATAAAGATTTTCAGTCTCAAAAACACTTTATAGGATTGCTATGAGTTGGAATCTACTAATGGCAGTGTTGTTTTTTGTTTGTTTGTTTTGAATAGTCTTGCAAAAGGCATTGAACCCAAATCTGATGAAGCTTTTGAATCCAACTACCCATTTTCAGGAAATACGGAGTGGTGGTGGTGGTGGTGGTTGTGTGCCGTTCTGACTCATAGTGACCCTGTATAGGCTGCAATCTTTACAGGAACAGAAATCCTCCTCTTTCTCCCATGGGGTGGCTGGTAGATTCCAACTTTTGACCTAGTGGCTAGCAGCCCAATTCATAACCCACTATTGAAGCTACCAGGGATCCTTGAAATACAGAGTGTAATTAGCAAAATCCAGACTGGGAAACTAGACAGAAAGGTCAAATACTCCAAGTTCCTCATAGATGGATTATAAAGAATAGGAAGAGATGGGAAGAACACATAGATTCAAAGATTTTCATGATACCTGTTAGTGGCAAGACTAAACTTTAGTGGCAGGGATGAACAAAACTATAAAGGACAATGAGAAAAATGATTGCAACTAAATCAGAAGAATGGTTATATTTGGGGGAGGGCCGGGGAGAATAGGGGTTTGAGGGACAGGGAAAATGGAGAACTTTCTGATATGAATATATTCATACCAATCTTGAACTTTTGCTTCTCAGAATTCAGTTTGTCTTGATTTTTGACAAGAAAATGTACTTTGATTTGAAAATTTAAAAACTTGCTTTTGGTTTCGGTATTGAGGCACAGCCATGAGTAGAAGAGCAGGCACAGAAATTCCATTTTATAATGATATTTCAAGAAAGCATTTAAATCCCATTCTGTTCCTATCAACTGTGATACATTTCAAAGGTTAGTTAGTAACATTTAAATTACAACTTGATTATGTAACAACAATATATACAAGTTAAAATTTTGTTTTTCTCGTAAAAATCTGTATTTAAACACACATATCAAAGGTTTATCTTTGTATTTCTATATAACTGTACATATACAATGCCCAATGAACTACAGTCTTTGTCAGTAGCTGATTTACTTTGTGCAGGATCATAATATAAGCACACTAATGTGGATGGTGTATAAGTTGGGACTCTCTTGGTTGCATGTGGTAGAAACCTAATTTAGTATAATTAAAATGATGCTTTTAGTGGAAATATTCCAAGGTGCAATCAAAGAGGAATTAATGATCAAAGAAGGACTGGGATGCAGTAAATTCTTAGTAAAAAATGTGATTGAAAAAGTGTTGGAATTTTCATTTTTTATCCTTGCTCCTTTCAGTTCATTTGCATCATAATTTTTTTTCAGTAAATGGTTTTCTTCTATTTCCCTGGCTCTCAGGAGTGCTGACAGCTTTCAAATTTAACACAATGAAGCTTTAGGAACTATAAAGAGACTAGTTTGAATCTGTTGGACTCATGGACCCAGCTCAGGCCAGTTACCCATCAGTGGTAGGACAGTTCCTGAAGAAACCATATGGATAAAATGTGAGTATGTACATTGGAGATGAGGAGCAATTCCCAGAAGAAGGTATTTGGAGTGATGTTCTCAGAAGAATAAGATGGTGCTGGAAAACAAAAACATAGATTTTCAATATAGAAATGAGAAATAAACACTAATATATAAAGTCTATATTGCTAAAAATGCCACTTTGATAGTTGAATATGATTTTTTTCAGTTTTATTGAGGTATATTTGGCATAAAATTCACCAATTTTAAGTGTATAGTTTGATGAGTCCTTGAAAATGGATATGCATGAAGTTCTGGCAAATCTATATACACGATGATGATATAGAGTATTTTCATCATCCCAAGAAGTTCTCTAATGCCCCCTTTCAGTCAATCTCTTCTCTTACTCCCATTTCTCAGGCAACTATTGATCCGCTTTGTATCATTAAAGCTTTGTCTTTTCTAGAATTTCATAAAAATAAAATAATACAGTATATAATCTTTTTGTCTAGCTCCTTTCATTTACTATAATGCTTTTGAGATCCATGTGTGTACTAGTAATGATTTAAGATTCAATTATAAGGATCTATCACAATTTGCTTATCCATTCAATAGTTGATGAATATTTGAATCATTTTAAAGTTTTGGTTGTTAATGAGTAAAACTGGGGTGAAAAGTCATGTAAAGTCTTTGGGCATCTGCTTCCATTTTCCTTAGGGGAAAATGTAGGAATAGAATTGCTAGATTATCACAGAGTATTGTTGTTGTTAGGTGCCATTGAGTAGGTACTGACTCATAGCAACCCTATGCACACTGACCAGTCCTGTGCCAACCTCACAATTGTTGCCACGCTTAAGCCCATTGATGCTGCCACTTTGCCAATCCATCTTTCTGAAGGTCTTCCTCTTTTTCTCTGACCCTCCTGGCCTCCAAGGAGCACTCTGACTGCACTTGTTCTAACACAGATCTGTTTGTTCTATTGGCAGCCCATGGTACTTTCAATATTCTCTTCCAACACCATAACTCAAATGCATCAATTCTTCTACGGTCTTCCTTATTCACTGTCCAGCTTTCACATGCATATGAGGTTATTGAAAATACCATGGCTTGGATCGGGTGTACCTTAGTCCTCAAGCTGACATCCTTGCTCTTCAACACTTTGAAAAGGTCTCGTGCAACAGATTTGCTTTATGCAGTACGCTGTTTGATTTCTTGACTGTTGCTTCCATGAGTGTTGATAGTTGATCCAAGAAGAATGAAGTCCTTGACAACTTCAATACTTTCTCTGTTGGTAAGAATGTTGTTTATTAGTCCAGTGGTGAGGATTTTTGTTTTCTTTACATTGAGATGCAATCCATACTGAAGACTGTGGTCTTTGATCTTCATCAGTAAGTATTTTAAGTCCTCTTCAATTTCAGCAAGCAAGATTGTATCATCTGCATATTGCAGATGTTGTAAATGAGTCTTCCTCCAATCCTGACGCCACATTTTTCTTTATGTAACCCAGCTTCTTGGATTATTTGCTTAGCATACAGGTTGAATAAGTATGGTGACAGAATACAATCCTGTCATACACCTTTCTTCATTTTAAACTATTCAGTGTTCCCATGTACTGTTTGAACAACTGCCTTTTGGTCCACGTACAGATTTCTCATGAGCACAATTAAGTGTTCCCAAATACTCATAGTTTGCAATGCTGTCCATAGCTTGTCATGATCCACACAATTGAAAGCCTTTGCCTAGTCCATAAAGCACAGGTAAACATCTTTCTGGTGTTCTCTGCTTTCAGCCAAGATCCATCAGACATCAGCAATGACATCCCTCATTCCACATCCTCTTCTGAATCCAGCTTGAACCTCTGGAAATTCTTTGTCAATATATGCTGGCAGCTGTTTCTATATTACCTATAGTAAAATTTACTCGCATAAGATATCAAAGATATTTTCCAATAATTTCCTCATTCCATTGGATCACCTCTCTTTGGAATGGGCACAAATATGGATCTCTTCTAATCATTTGGCCAGACAGTTCTCTTCCAAATTTCTTGGCATAGATGAGTGAGTGCCTCCAGTGCTGCCTCACTTTCTTGAAAGATTTCAATTTTTGTCCATCAATTCCTGGTTCCTTTTTCTTTGCCAATTCCTACAATGCACCTTGCACTTCCTCCTTCAGTATCATTGGCTCTTGATCATATGCTACCCCTTGAAACAGTTGAACATCAACCATTTCCTTTTGGTAAAGTGACTCTGTGTATTCCTTACATCTTCTCTTGATTCTTTCTGCATCAGTGACTAATTTGTCCAGAGAATCCTTCAATAATGAAAGTCAAGGCTTTAATTTTTTTCTTCAGTTCTCCCAGCTTGAGAAATGCTGAGCATGTTCTTCCTTTTTGGTTTTCTGACTCCATATCTTTGCACGTATTGTTCTAATATTTGTCTATGTCTTCTTGAGCTGACCTTTGAAATTTTCTGTTCAACTCTTGGACCTCCTCATTTCTTCCATTTGCTTTAGCATCTTTATGCTAGAGAGCAAGTTTCTGTGTTTTTTTCTAACATCCACTTTGATATTTTCATTTTTTCTTGTCTTGTTAATGACTTTTTGCTTTCATCTTGTATGTTGTTCTTGATGTCATCCTACAACTCTCCTGGTCTTTGGTCTTTCATGTTTAATGTATCAAATACACTCTTCAGATGATCTCTAAATTCAGATGGGATATATTCAAGGTTATATTTGGCTCTCGTGGACTTGTTTACATTTTCTTCAGCTTCAGTCTTAATTTGCATGTAAGCAATTGATGATCTGTTCCACAGTCTGCCCCTGGCCTTGTTTTGGCTGATGAGATGGAGCTTTTCCAATGTCTCTTTCCAAAGATGTAGTCAATTTGGTTTCTCTGTAATCCATCTGGTGAGGTCCATGTGTATAATCATCTCTTATGCTGTCTAAAGGAGGTATTTGAAATGAACAAATCATTGGTTTTGCTGAATTCTATCATGTGATCTCCAGCATCATTTCTATCACCAAGGCCATATTTTCCAACCACTGATCCTTCCTTTTTGTTCCCAACTTTTGCATTCCAATCACCAGTAATGATCAATACATCTTGATTGCATGTTTGATCAATTCAGACTGAAGATGTTGGTAGAATTATTCTATTTCATCCTCACTGGCTTTGGTGGTTGGTGTGTAAATTTGAATAATAGTGGTATTAACTGGTCTTCTCTGTAGGTGCATGGATATTATCCTATCACAGACAGTGTTGTACCTCATGACTGATCTTGATAAGTTCTTTTTGGCAATGAATGCAACACCATTCCTCTTCAGTTTGTCATTCCTGGCATAGTAAACCATGTGATTGTCAGATTTTAAATGGCCAATACTAGTCCATTTCAGCTCACTAATGCCTAAGATATTGATGCTTATGTGTTCCATTTCATTTTTTACAATTTCCAATTTTTCTAGATTCATACTTCATACGTTACATGTTCCAATTATTAATGGATGTTTATCATTGTTTCTCTTCATTTTAAGTTGTGCCACATCAGCAAATGAAGGTCCTGAGGGCTTTACTACCATGGGCTTTTTACTCCATTCTTGTCATCACAGCCAACTCTACTTAGGGGAAGCAGCTCTTCCCCAGTCACATTTTGAATGCCTTCCAACCTGAGGGGCTCATTATCTGACATTGTATCTGACAGTGTTTCTGTTTTTTCGCTTTTCAGTGACTATCCTGAAGTAGTTCGTCTCTTCTTCCTAATCTGTCTTCATCTAGAAGCTCATCTGAAACTTGTCCGCTGTGGGTGACCCTGCTGGTATTTAAAATACTTGTGGCATAGTTTCCAGAATCACAACAACTCACAAGCCAGCACAGTACGACAAACTGACAGATGAGTGGTGGTCATGGAGTGTATGTTTAGCTATACAAAAATATTTCTAAAGTGATTGTTCCAATTTGTATTTACAATATGAATACATAAGATTTTGAGTTACTCTACATTGTCGTTAGCACAGCGTGGTCTTTTTTTTTTTTTTTTTTTTTC
>NW_006408577.1:5479161-5480591 GCF_000296735.1 Chrysochloris asiatica
ACCACCTTACTACTGGAGGTTTATATCAATATCTGTATACTCACAAAAAAATTTTTCGTTTTCTTATTTTTTTTTTTTTTTTTTTTATTTAACTGTTTATTGTGAATTGGCTGAAAGTTTTCAGACAAGATCATTAGCTTTACAATCAACAAGTCATATGCATCATACACTTTGTTTCATTTCAATGATTATAATCTCCTTAATGTAACAACAGTTATCTTGCTTCCTCTACCTGTATTGCACCCCCTTCCTATACCTTTTCAACTTTGTTCTTAGGAAAATGTTGCCCTTTGATCCTTAATGTTTGACCGTTCCATGGTGAGCATACCTTGCCAGTGTTGTTGTCCTCCACCTCCTCCCCATCCCTACCATAAACTTATCTCCACCTTTACTCTGTCAGTTTGTCACACTCTGGTGGTTTGCATGTTTCTGTGATGCTGGAAGCTATGTCCACTATATTTTGAATGTTGACAAGGCCACCCTTGATGGATAGGTTTCAGGTGAGCTTCCAGACAAAGACAACCTAGGAAAATGGAGAGGCAAGCTACTTATGAAAGTGTAGTGACTGAAAACATTATGAATGGCAGTGAAATACTGTCAGATAGCACTAGAATTTTGAATACTGATACATGATGAATGTTGTTGCTGTTAAGTGCTGTCAAGCCAGTTCCAACTCATAGTGACCCTGTATAGGCTGACCCTTTGGTTCAAACCGACTTTTCAGTCCAGCACATTAACCCTCGGTGTCACACCAGGATTCCACATGATGAATAACACCAGAATATTTTCAGATACAGTGCCAGAAGATGAACCCCTCAGGTTGGAAGCACTCAAAATACAACTAGGGAAGAGGTACTGCCTCAAAATAGAATTGACTGTGATGACGCAAATGGAGTAAAGCTTTGGGGATGCTCATTTGCTGATGGAGTACAACTCAAAATGAGGAGAAACAACTGAAAACATCCATTAGTAATTAGAACATGAAGTTATGAAGTATGAATCTAGGAAAATTGGTAGTTGTCAAAAAATGGAATGGAATAGACATTGATATCTTAGGCATTAGTGAGCTGAAATGGACCAGTATTGGCCATTTTGAATCTTACATTCACATCATTTACTAAGCCAAGAATGACAAAAGAACATTTCAAGTTTTATCTTGTAATATATGCTATGTGTGATAGGATAATATCCATATGCCTACAAGGAAGACCAGTTAATACCACTATTATTCAAATTTATGCACCAACCACTAAAACCAGTGAGGATGAAATTGAAGAATTCTACCAACTTCTTCAGTCTGAATTGATCAAACATGCAATCAAGATGTATTGATCATTACTGGTGATTGGAATGCAAAAGTTGGGAACAAAGAGGAAGGATCAGTAGTTGGAAAATACAGCCTTGGTGATAGAAATGATGCTGGATGCTAG
>NW_006408577.1:5481692-5483759 GCF_000296735.1 Chrysochloris asiatica
AATGCTAGGCAATATGTTTGCAGATCTGTCTACCTGCCAGCTTGCATCATATCTGTGTGTCTGTCTTTTTTGTATATATTTTGTCTCTCTCTTTCTCTATCCCTTTCGCCACCAGATCTCCCTTCTTCGTGACACCCACACTTCCTTTTTGAGGCCGGACCCTGACATAGGACCTCGACAGCTGGAGATCTCATGACAGAATTCTGAAA
This sequence comes from Chrysochloris asiatica, assembly GCF_000296735.1. Lineage (NCBI taxonomy): Eukaryota > Metazoa > Chordata > Mammalia > Afrosoricida > Chrysochloridae > Chrysochloris > Chrysochloris asiatica. Next base: position 5,481,902 of record NW_006408577.1, read on the forward strand.
AATCAACTGATTTGTTCATTTCATATACCTTCTTTAGATAGCATAAGGGACAATTATACACACGGACCTCACCAGATGGAATACAGAGAAATCAAGTGGATTACATCTGTGGAAAGAGACAGTGGAAAAGCTCTATATCATCAGTCAAAACAAGGCCAGAGGCACATTGTGGAACAGACCATCAATTACTCATATACAAATTCAAACTGAAGCTGAAGAAAATGAAAACAAGTCCATGAGAGCCAAAATATAACCTTGAATATATCCCACCTGAATTTAGAGATCATCTCAAGCACAGATTTGATGCATTAGACATCAAGAACAGCATAAAGAAGAAAGAAAAGTTCATTAAGAAGGCAAGAAAGAAAGAAATCATCAAAGGTGATGTCAGAAGAGACTCTGAAAATTGCTTTGCAGGGCAGAGATGCTAAAGCAAATGGAAGAACTGAGGAGCTGTAAGAACTGAACAGAAAAATTTAAAGGGCAGTTCAAGAAGACAAAGTCAAATATCATAATAAAATTTGCAAAGACCTGGAGTTAGAAAACCAAAAGGGAAGAACACAGTCAACATTTCTAAAGCTGACGTAACTGAAGAAAAAACTGAAGCCTTGATTTGCAATATTGAAGGATTCTTAGGGCAAAATACTGAATGATGCAGAAAGCATCAATAGACAACCAAAGGAATACAGTCACTGTGCCCTCACCCCCCAAAAAATGTTGATGTTCAACCATTTCAAGAGTTAGCATATGATCAAGAACCAGTGGTATTGAAGGGAGAAGTCCAGGATGCACTGAAGGCATTGGCAAAGAATAAGGCTCCGGGAAATGATGGAATACACATTGAAATCTTTCAACAAACTGATGTAACACTGGACGCCATCACTCACCTATGCCAAGAAATTTGGAAGAAAGCTACCTGGCCATATTTTTGCCCATTCTGAAGAGAGGTGACCCAACAAAATGTAGAAATTATTGGACAATATCAGTAATATCACATGCAATTAAAATTTTGCTAAAGATAATTAAAAAATGGCTGCAACAGCACATTGACTGGGAACTGAGAGAGGTTTCAGCTGAATGCAGATGAGGAAATGGAATGAGGCATACCATTGCTGATGTCGGGTGGATCTTGGCTGAAAGCAGAGAAAACCAGAGACTTATGCAAAGGCTTTCAACTTTGTGGATCACGACAAGCTATGGACAACAATACAAAGAATGAATATTCTGGATCATTTAAGTATACTCATCAGGAACCTGTACATGGACCAAGAGGCAGTTATTTGAACAGAACAAGTAGACACTGAAAGGTTTAAAATAAGGAAAGGTATGTTCCAAGGTTGTATTCTCTCACCATACTTTTTGAATCTATATCCTGAGCAAATAATTCGAGAAGCTGGAGTTTATGAAGAAGAACATGGTGTTAGTATTCGAGGAAGACTCATTAACAACCTGTGATATGCAGATGATACAACCTTGTGTGCTGAAAGTGAAGAGGATTTAAAATGTTTATTGATGAAGATCAAAGACCACAGCCTTTGATATGGGTGCACTTCATTGTAAAGAAAATAAAAATCCTTATCACTGGATCAAAAATAATATCATGATAAATGGAGAAAATATTGAAGTTGTCAAAGACTTCATTTTGTTTTAATCAACCATCGGCACTCATGGATACACCAGTCAAGAAATCAAATGACATATTGCATTAGGGAAATCTGCTATACAAGACCCCTTTAAAGTATTCAAAAGCAAAGATACCAGTTTGTGGACTAAGATGTGCCTTACCCAAGCCATGGTATTTTCAGTAATCTCTTGTTGTTGTTGTCAGGTGCCATCGAGTCGGAACCGACTCATAGCG
>NW_006408577.1:5484907-5486061 GCF_000296735.1 Chrysochloris asiatica
CCTGGAGGATTTGAGCTGCTGACCACGAGGTTCACAACCAGTAATCTCTTATGCATGTGAAAATTGGACAGTGAATAAGGAAGACTGTAGAAGAATTGATGCATTTGAGTTATGTTGGAGAACAATATTGAGAGTACCATGGACTTCCAGAAGAACCAACAAATCTGTGTTGGAATAAATACAACCAGAATTCTCCTTAGACACCAAGATAGCAAGACTTCATCTCTCATACCTTTGACAGAATGTCAGAAGGGACCAGGCCCTGGAGAAGGACATCATGCTAGGTAAAGTGGAGAGTCAGAGAAAAAGAGGGAGACCCCGAATGAGATAGATTTGCACAGTGGCAGCAACAATGAATTAAAATGTAGCAACGATCCTGAGGATAGCAAGTTGTTGTTGTTATTAAGTGCTGTTGAGTTGGTTTAAACTCACAACGACCCTGTATGGAGTTTCCAAGAAGCAGCTAGTGAGTTTGAACTGCCAGTCTTGTGGTTTAAACCAACCTCATGATGTAATGCTTTATCCCACAGCACTACACCAGGACTCTGAGGATGTCATAGGGCTAGGCACTGTTTTGTTCTGTTGTAACTAGGGTCACTATGGGTTGAAACCAACTTGATGACACCTAACAACAACAATAAACCTATCTACTGCTTGGCTCAAAATTGTTCTATGACCATAAAATCCTTTCCATACCTGAAGGGTGATTGAGGGCTATCAACATTTATGGAAGCAGCAGTCTCAGATTTCTCCAGTCTGTTTCTGACCAGTAAACCTGTTATTATTATTATTTTTAAAATTAAGTAATTTAGACATTGCTACACAGTTTCCCCCACTTTATCTGGAATCTTCTAATGTCATCCCTTTCATAGCAGTTAGTAATGGTAGCCAGGCACCATTTAGTTCTTCTGGTCTCAGAGTCATGGAGTCTTATGTTCATTGGACTAATTGATTCCAAGCTTCTTAATACTTTCACTCTTCTTTCTTTCACTCATGAAGAGACCAATAGCAGCACCTTAGTTGGCCACTCATGAGCTTTCAAGATTCCAGATGCTACACACCCAAGCAAGATGTAGAACATTGTTTTTGGTGACTAAGTTATGCCAATTGACCATGGTGCCCCCTGAGACTATGGTGTTTTTTTTTTTTTTTTT
>NW_006408577.1:5488223-5490956 GCF_000296735.1 Chrysochloris asiatica
TTTTTATAATTTTGCTCACTGTATGCTCCACTACATTCATAGTTATGTTTTCAGGAAAGTTAAATGTTCATGTACAAATATCTCTTTCAAACTCTTAAATATTTGTGGGAAATGTATATATACACAAAGGGCTCTGGAAGCATAGTCAGTCTGCTAACCTTAAGGTCAGCAGTTCGAAACTACATCCTTTCTGCAGACGAAAGATGAAGTTTTCTGTTTCTGTAAAGTTTTACAGCCTTGAAAACCCTATACAGGGAAGCAACTCCATGGCACACCACCATATATATATATATATATAATATATACCCAAACTCTTAAATGTATATAGCACACTCTTCTTCTAGTATCCGTTCAACCTGTCTCAATCAATGTATCTAACACACAGAACACTTGTTCCAAAATTGTGTATATTTCACTATTTACCTTTAACTCCTTTAGCCCATTCTATGGGAGAATGTCAGTTTTGTACTCATTGTATTTCATATCAATGCAATGATTAGAATCCTCTCCATACATAACTATTCAACAGTATTTGCTTCTATTCCCTCTGTTTCATCATTATTATTATTGTTATTATTTTTGTGTACACAAAAAAACTCAGAAATACATAATCATTTAAATAACCCAAGTGCACATTCTGAAAGCTTGCCTACTGGCCACCAGCACACAGTCTTTCTCTTTCCATGAGTACATAGTCCTCATTTGCTCTATCTCTCTATGTCATCATCTTTGCATCCATTTCTGATGACGCTGCTTTTCTAGATAGTGTCCCACATTCTGCTCATGCTCTTCTCCCTTGATGGTCCTAGGGTTCTCTGTTCCTGGAATGTAAGATTAACTACTCCCCACTTTATGTTACAAAACGTCTACTTTTACAGTTGTGACAATTGCAATTAATCATGATAACAATCACTATTGAATCATAAGAATCTTATCCCCATTTCCTTTCACCAGACCTGTCTAGACAAGATGAAAAGTATTCAGTGGGGAGTCTACCTTCCCCTGCACTCTGAAACTGAACTCCCTTTTGAAAACTTGTAAGCCAGCCACTTCATACCTTTATCACCCCCTCACTTTTGGTAGCCAATGTCTAAGTTGCCCATCCCTATCAACCCTGTGTACAGAGGGGATATGTTTGATCCTTGATGTGAAGACTCCTTCCTTCTCAGTTGATGCTCTGAGCTACTACATCCTCAAATATATGTCAAGTTCATCAAATTGTAGCAATTTACACTTGTTTCATTTATCAAAAATTTTTTTATCTTCCTGTATTCAAATTATGATCATCAAACCATCAAAACTAGGTTAGGTGGGTACTATCTGCAAGTTTGGGTTTTCTTGTACATCTCCCATTATTTCATAGTAGCTGGATGCTTCACTCTCAGCTCTAGCCCTCCATGGCTAGGCCTTTGTCCATGGGATTAGGAGTCCTCAGCTCTCACCACACTTCAGATCAACCAGCCCTTCCTCTTCTCTCTTTCATCTGCAGGTCGACAGAAGGCTACGGAATGTGGTTAAACTCAGCTCATATCTTCACTGCTGCCTTTCCCCTTCTTCCACTCACCAGTAGAGCAACATTGTTGCCAGCAAGCTTATATGCCTGCTTGTGTGTTCCCTTTGAGTTTCAGTTTTGGGGGAGGGGGTGCTGTCCTAAAGAGACTTGATTACTTGCGTTGATAGCTCCCTGGCAAACATCTTGCTTGCTCTTGTAGTAGCCAATCAGCCTGCCGTTTTTGTTTTGGCTTTTTCCTGCTGGTTTTTCTTTCAAGAAGTATCTTCTGTTTCTCTAGCCACTCTTGGCTGGTCTGCATGTCCTTTCAAGTGGGAATGTCCCACTTCAGAAGGGTGTGGCTGGATGCGGCTCAGGAATCCACCTAAGGTCCTATATACTACAAAGGCGCTGCGAGAAGCCTATTTCACTTGACAATGTTCTAGAACTTATTTTAAGTGTTCCAATCAGTCATAGACTGAAGATGGGCTTACAAGTTTTCTGTAATTATGTTTACCAACATTTCTTTCTATTCCACTCAAGTGTCTAGTTTACAATAGTAGGCAAGGGAAACCAACATTCATAAGACAGCTAAGTACCTTCACATTATTTCCCCTCTTTTATCCATTCAGACTATGCCTCAATCCTTGTGTCATAGAGTCCTGTTGTTCCAAGGTTGAACATACATCACTATTTATCTCTGTCCCATTCAGCCCATGCAAACCTGCCTAAGTGTTCTCCTATATACATCATTCTGCCTTCTCTTTTCCCCTTCTTGTGTATTGCCCTTCCCAACACCCACACTATGTTGTGTCGATCCCCTAACCTGTGCTAGACTGTTCCCTTCCTCCCACTGCTGGTAGCCAACAAAGAAATGTGTTTTCTTCTTTTGGATGAGTATCTTTTTTTGAGTTTCATATTTTTAAGGTTTCCTTGTTCTTGGACTTTCATTTTCTTGGTATGTTGTGAAGTATTAATTTTTTTGAGGTTACCTTATATTCTATTAAGTTTTTCATCCATTTAAAACAGCTCATCTGTCAGTTTGTTGTACTGTGGTAGCTTGTGAGTTGCTGTGATTCTGAAAGCTATGCCACCGGTATTTTAAATACCAGCAGGGTCACCTATGATGGACAGGTTTCAGATGAGCTTCCAGTTGAAGACAGACTAGGAAGAAGGAATGATGAGCTACTTCCGAATATTTAGTCACTGAAAACCTTATGAATAGCAGAGAAACACTGTCAGAT
>NW_006408577.1:5491371-5509179 GCF_000296735.1 Chrysochloris asiatica
CAAGATCAGCAGTTCAAAACTACCAGCTATTCCACAGGAGAAAGATGAAACTTTCTGCTCCCGTAAAGATATATAGCCTTGGAAACCCTGTACAGGGTCACTATGAGTCAGAACCGACTCCATGGCACATAACCACCACTATATATGTAAAAAGTGTTGCTATAAAATAATTATATCAGAGTGTGAAGCTGTTGTGTCTTGAAGTATTCTCCATATGGGTCTATACACTTCTGAAGGCAGTGTTTCCTTCTCTCTAACCCTTCTTTTTGTGTGGTGCTCTGGGATAAAGCAGTGTACCACAATGTTGTTTGAACCACAAGATCAGCAGTTCAAACTCACCAATCACTCTGTGAAAACCCTATACAGAGTTGCTGTGAGTCAAAACTAATTCAATGGCACTTGACAACAACAACAACAACCCTTCTCTAAAGAAGTCTACATTCATCAATTTACACCACATTAAAACAGCAATTTTGGCATCCTCAAGGGACTCAAATTATATTCTTTTTCAATGTTTTTTTGAGTTTGGGGAACAAAAATAAGTTTGAAGGGTCAAGAGTAGGGCTGTAGGGTAGATGGTGAAAAGTTTCTCAACAAAGTTTTCATAGGACAGCCCTTAGTACCCTGAAAGGATCAGTATCATTGTGATGGAAAAATGTCCTCTGAGCAACATTCCTGGTCTTTTCTCACAATGCAGTTTTAAAAAAAAACCTTCTTTCTAATAACTCCCATGATTGTCCTGTGTTTTTTGAAATAATCTATCAAGATTACCCCTTGAGGATCTCCAAATAAGTTTTCATGACTCTCTGAGTTGATCTCTCTGCCTTGAATACAACTGGCCTAGCAGATTCCCTTGGAATTTACTGTTTTGATTGGGCCTTTTTGGAAGATGCTCTAATAAGACTAAGAGAAATGTGTTACTGCCACATTTGATATTTAAATCCATGTATCAAGTACTGGGACCCTAGTAGTAATACTTTTTGACTTACCCTGGGTGTGTGTTTGTAATATATATATTTAAGAGGAAAAGAAAACAAAATCAGATATTTTTTACTTAAAAAAAAAAAGTCATTTAAGCTACACATTTAAAATAAAATGAACTATTTATCCTTGAGTTTTGTCTTGTCTCTTAAGTAGCCTTTCCATTTCTTAGTTGTTTTTCAGTAGCTTAACAGAAGTACCCCAAAGTAAAATATCTGAAAGATTTATTCTTATGAAAAGATTGAAGTATATCCTTTATGCTATCAAGTCAGTTGGCCTGTTTAATACATTGATAGCACAAAACATTTATTCAGCCACCACAAATTCTGTATGGCTTCCTCATTTTCCCTCTTTCCAATATAATTTCTGTTTTACTGTGAATGAAATCTTGCTTTCAGCAATTTCAAAGTAACTTCACCTTATCCACATGATTTTAAGGATCAGAGAAGAGGCCAGATTAAATATTAACCTTCAGCTACGTTGTTCTTGCTGACACGCAGGCAAATCCAACTTTTCTGGGATGATGTTTGGCAGGGGGTCCTATTTCTTCCAACCATAGGCTAGAAATTATGAAATTTATGCAAGGTTAAGATCTGCATTGTGTGAAACTAAATGATAAAAAGAACATTGAAAACTTGGCAAGGTGTTCCTTTTTTTTTTCTTTTCAACTAAGTGAAGAAAACCCCCTCTATGATAAATTTGAAGGTTTTTCTTTCTTTCTTTTTTAAAAAAACTTTTGTGCTATATTGTATTTTATTTGCTTTTTCTTCTAGTAATAGGGAGAGGGGAGCAGGTGTTTCTAACAGTATATCCTATCTCCCTAATGGGGAGGTTAGGTTTTCTAAGATTTTTCTGCTATCTTTATAGATTGTTTTATAGCTATAGAAGTCATCCGTTTCACTACCACCCCCCCCATGACTCCCGTAATACATGGATTATAAAGGCACTTTGTTGACTACATTCAATACCTGAGTTTTTTTGTGACTTGTAGAACACCATATTATGAACACTGGGTACAGTAAAGTATAGCAGTACTGACTCAGACTCCAATGAAGGTAGAATTGTGTAGAATGTTTGACCAATGTAAGCAAAATTAAAGATGATGGTTAGAAGTTTAATTACTTTTGAATTCTTTCATTGTAATTTACTTGTTAGAGGAACACTGGACATACATCCTCCCCTTCAAAAATATTATTTTGTTTTTATACTGGATTTGAAATTGCTTTCTTCCACAGAGCTCAAAGTCTATACCATATTATCTTCTTTTATCCTGAGCTAGGAATAGAGCACTTGGAATTTGATCACTGGCAGGTCTGACGATAATAACTTTGGCACAATTTCTTGAAATTTCACCCTTTCATTCTACATATCACTTGGCTTTCTAGGCAAGTTTTTATCTAACTTAATTTTTATCCTCTGTAAATAATGGAAAAAAAAATGTTTTAGGAAAAAAAATCTGCCTCCCTGTTTTATAAAAGAAAACTGAAATGACACAAAATAAAGTTTAATCAATTGATGCAGCAACAATAGTAAACCTATTTTGGACCATGTAATCCTTTTTGATAGCATTTATTTCTTTTTGAAAGATAGACATTATTATGTTTTTACTTTCTAGGACTTGGACAGTGAGTGTCACAATTTTCTCCAAGCTAATGATTTAATCCAATTGTTTAAGTATGCTAAAATGTAAACTCGAATGGAACAAAAGCTATCTGATAATCCAATTCTATGAGCACAGATTCTACGTTCAGATTTTGGTTGCTTTTGTGTTCAGAGGAAAAAAATGACCTTTAGGTGAAAATCAAAGTTAATAACTGTTTAACATTTAAAAGACCCTCCACCTGCCTACTGGAACCTACAGTAGTGTGTTGCAGTGGGCTCTATGATAAACAGTCTCTCATTCCTTGTTTGTACTCTGTCTCCTAAAAAAGGAGACTCCTTTTCCCTTTTTCCCTTTTTTTTTTGACCCTAACTTCTTTTCTTTTCTGGTGAAACTGCTAGAATCCCTGCTGATGAGTCTCAGCTAGAGATGCTGCTTCCTGCAGAGGGAAGGAAATATTGCAGCTCTTTCTTGATTGATAAGAGGTGCAGAGCCCCGCTGAGCAGCTGTAATACAGCAAATCCCTGCTTCAACAGAAGTGGGTGTTCTTACGGCATTGATCCTGGTCTGAGAGTTTGCTTCTCTCTCAAGGTGTCAGGAAGGGCAACTTGGTGAAATAAAATGGTCACTGGTCAAGCTGTGGCCACATCTACTGTGGTGTGATGATACTAGTTGGAAGGGGACCACAAGGTACTGAAATATGACATTTGTCATAATTTATGCTGATAATAAGTACCATTACATTGCTTTGCTATCTCACTGCCATTGGTCTATACTGACTTATAACAACCCTATATAGGGTTTCCTAGGCATCCTGGTGTGGCACTGCAGGTTAATATGCTGGACTGCAAGGTCAGTTTGAACTGTAAGGTCGGCCTTTCAAGCTCACCGGCCACTCCTCGGAAACCCTATTTGGGGTTGTTATGAGTCATAACCGATTGGATGGCACTTAACAACAACAATAGAGTTTTCTAGGCTGTACATCTTTATGGGAACAGAAAGTCTCATCTTTCTTCCGCAGAGTAGCAGATGGGTTTGAACTGCTGATCTTTGGGCTAGCAGTCCAGTGTTTTCCCTACAATACTATGTTGTTTTTTGTGTTAATAGTTTTTATATTGAGTTGTTTTTATTATGACTATTATTATTTGAAAATTGTATTTTCCAATTAATGGAAGTGCTTTAGGGACATTATCTATAATAATCACTTTTAAATGATAATAATGAATATGAAAATTAAGTGAGAGCATAAAATTAAAGATATTTGAATAATTATAGTGCAATCAAGTCAAAATTACTGATGCCTTTATTTGTCACTGAATTATGTGGAAAACAGCACAAAGAACATACGTGTTTTGGAAGTTGAAAGAACATCAGATTTTTGACAGCACAACTGCATAAATTTCCAAGTAGTTGAAATTTTCTTCATGAATCTTCATCTAATAAACATAATCATTAAATTAAATTAGAATGAGTAAACTAATACTGCGAATAACTTGCTTAAACATGATTGCTCTTTAGAAGTATAGGTGTAATCTGTGTTTGACATGTCGCTCTTGTTGTTAGGTGCCAGTGAGTTTCTTCTGACTCATGGTGTCCCTATGTACAACAGAATGACATACTTCCTGGTTCTGCATGATCCTCACAATTGATGTTATGTTTAAACCCATAAAAATAAGTGTTGCCACTGTGTCAGATCACCTCATTGGATGTCTTCCTCTTTTTCACTGACCCTCCACTTTACCAAGCATGATGTCCTTCTCCAGGGCCAGGCCCCTCCTGATCACATGAACAACATATGAGAGATGAAGTCTCAGCATTCTGGCTTCTAAGGCGCATTCTGGCTGTCGTTGTCGTCGTGATGTACTGTGGAGTTGGTTCTGACTCATAGCGACCCTGCACAGGGTTTCCAAGGCGGTAAATCTTTCTCCCACGGAACAGCGGGTAGTTTTGAACTGCTGACCTTAAGGTTCACAGTCCGATTTGTAATCACTACACTACCAGAGCTCCTTCTGGCTGTACTTCATCCAATACAGAATTGTTTTTTTTTCTGACAGTCCATGGTACTTTTAATATTTTTCTCCAACACCATAATTCAAACACCCTAATTCTTCTTTCGAGTCCTGGTGTGGTGCTGTGGGCTAATGCACCAGACTGCAAAGTCATTTGAACTGCAAGGTTGGTGGTTCAAGCATACCAGTTGCTTCCTGGAAACCCTATATAGGGTCACTATGGGTCGGAATCGACTCAACGGCACTCAACAACACCAAAAATTCTTCTTTAGTCTTCCTGATTCATTGCCAATCTTTCAATGCATCTGAGGCAATTGTGTGTACTATGAATTGGGTCAGGTGAACCCGAATCTTCAAACTTCTTGAACACTGTAAAGAGTTCTTTTGTGTCAGATTTGCTCAATGCCACATGTCGTTTGATTTCATGACTGCTGCTTCCATGAGTGTTTATTGTGGATCCAAGCAAAATGAAGTCCTTGACAACTTCAATCTTTTCTCCATTCATATGGAGGTTGTTTATAGGTCCAGTGGTGAGGATCTTTGTTTTCTTTACAGTGAAGTGCAACCCATATCAAAGGCTGTGATCTTGAATCTCCATCAGTAAGTCTTTTAAGTCATTTTCACTTTCAGCAAGCAAGGTTGTATCATCTGCACATCATAGGCACTTAACAAGTCTTCCTCCAATCCTGATGCCATGTTCTCCTACATATAATCCCACTTCTTTGATTATTCACTCAGTATACAGATTAAATATGTATGGTGAAAGGATACAGTCCTGGTGCATACCTTTCCTGATTTAAGACCAGTTAGTATCCTCTTGTTCTATTGGTACAACTGCCCCTTGGTCTATGTACAGGTTCCTCATGAGCACAACTAAGTGCTCTGGAATAAACTGTCTTTGCAATATTATCCACAGCTTGTCATGTTCCAGACAGTCAAAGCTTTTGCATAGTCATTAAAGCACAAGTAAGCATCTTTCTGGTATTCTCAGCTTTCAGAAAGATCCATGATATACCTTGTTCCACTTCCTCTTCTGAAACAGCCTTGATATTCTGGCAGCTCCCTGCTTGATGTACTGTTGCAACTGTTTTTGAAATATCTTTAGCAAAATTTTACTTGCATGTGAAATTAAAAATATTGTTCAATGATTTCTGCATTTTGTTGAGCCTCTTCCTTTTGAATGGGCACAAATATGGCTGTCTTCTAATTGGCTGGCCAGATACTTGTCTTCCAGATTTCTTGGCATAAATGAGTGAGTATCAGTACTGTATCAATTTGCTGAAAGATTTCAAGTTGTATTCAATCAATTCCCAGAGCTTTGTTCTTTGCCAATGCCTTCAGTCACTTTGGCTTCTTCCTTCAGTACAATTGGCTCTTGATCATATGCTACCTCTTGAAATGGTGGAACATCAACCATTTCAATTTGGTACACAGTTACCCTGTGCATTCCTTCCATCTTCTTTTGATACTGTTTGCATCATTTACTATTTTTCCCACTGTTGCTGTCAAGTGCTCTCGAGTTGGTTCTGACTCATAGAGACCCTATACACAACAGAACAAAACACTGCCTGGTCTTGCGCCATCCTCAAATTGCTGCTAAACTTGAGCCCACTATTACTGTCATTGTGCCAATCCATCTTATTGGGTATTTCCCTCTTTTTCGTTGTCGCTCCACTTTATCAAGCATAATGTCTTTCTCCAGTGATAGGTCCCTCCTGATAATATGTCTGAAGTATGAGAAATGACATCTAATCATCTTGGTTTTAAGGGATATTCTGTTTGTAGTTCTTCCAACACAGATTTGTTTGTTCTTCTGGTAGTCTGTGGTACCTTTAAGATTCTTCTCCAAAACCATAATTTAAATGCATCAATTCTATGGTCTTCCTTATTCATTGTTCAACTTTCACAAGCATATAAGGCAATTGAAAATACCATGGCTTGGTTCAGGCACACTTTATTCCCCATACTGACATCTTTGCTCTTGAAAATTTAAAGAGGTATTGTGCAGCAGACTGCTGCTTCCATGAATGTTGATGATGGATTCAAGCAAAATGAAGTCTCTGACAACTTCAATCTTTTCTCCATTTTTCATGATGTTATTTATTGGTCCAGTGATAAAAATTTTTGTTTTCTTTACATTGAGGTACAACCCATACTGAAAACTATGGTCTTTGTTCTTCATCATTAAGTATTTTAAATCCTCTTCGCTTTCAGCAAGCAAAGTTATATCATCTGCATACCACAACTTTCTAATGAGCCTTCCTCCAATCCTGATGCCACGGTCTTGATATAATCTAGCTTCCTGGATTATTTGATCAGCATAGAGATTGAATAAGTATGGTGAAAAAATGAAACCATGAGACTTTCCTTTCCTGATTTTAAGCCATTCAGTATCCCCTTGTTCTGTTCAAATGACTGCCGTTTGGTACATGCTCCTCATGAGTATGATTAAATGGTCTCGAATACTCATTCTCCCTAGTATTGTCCATAGCTTGTCATGATCCACACAGTTGAAAGCCTTTGCATAGTCATTAAAGCACAGATAAGCATCTTTCCTGTATTCTCTGCTTTCAGCCAAGATCCACCTGATGTCAGCAACGATATCCCTCATTCTGTGTCCCCATCTGAATCTGTTATGAAATGAACATCAGGCAGTTCCCTTTCAACAATCCTTCCATATTGCAGTTGAGGCTTGATTTTTTCCTTCAGTTCTTTCATCTTGAGAAGTGTTGAGTGTGTTCTTCCCTTTTCATGTTCTAACTCCAGGTCTTTGCACACATCATTATAATACTTTATTTTTTCTTCTTGAACTGCTCTTTGAAAATGTCTGTTCAGCAACTTTACTTCTTCATTTATTCTATTCATTTTAGTTTCTCTACACTCAAGAACAAGTTTCAGAGTTTCTTCTGACATTCATTTTGGTCTTTTTTTTTCTTTCCTGTCTCTTTAATGAATGTTTGCGTTCTTCATGAATAATGTTCTTGATGTCATCCCACAACTCTTCAGTTCTTTGGTTATTAATGCTCAATGCATGAAATCAGCTCTTGAGATTTCTGCTAATTTCTCTAAATTCTGCTATATATACTTGAATTAATATTTTGACTCTCATAATCTTGTTTTCATTTATTTCTGCTTCAGCCTGAACTTGCATATGAACTCCATTATATTCCCCAGCCTTGGTTTCCCAGAAGATACTGAGCTTTTCCACCATCTCCCACAGATACAGACACTTTGATTCCTGTGTCTTTCATCTTGTGAGAACCATCTTTATAGTCACAATTTATATTATTGAAAAAGGTATTTGTAATCAATAAGTCACTGGTTATGCAAAATTCTATAATGGGCTCTCCAGCATTATTTCTATCACCAAGGCCATATTTTCCAACTACTGATTCTTTCCAAATTTTGCATTCCAATCACCAGTAATAAACACATCTTGATTGCATGCTTAATAAATTTTAGACTGAAGATGTTGATAGAATCCTTTATTATAACTGGCTTCAGTGGTTGGTGCATAAATATGGATAATAGTGATGTTAACTGGTCTTCCTTGTAGGCATATGGATATTATTCTATTACAGACAATATTGTACTTCAAGACAGATCTTGAAAGTTCTTTTTTGACAACAAATGTAACACCATTCCTCTTGAATTTGTCATTCCCAGTATAGTAAACCATATGACTGTCAGATTCTGAATGGCCAATACATTTCAACTCATTAGTCATTAATGTCTAGGATAATGATCTTTATATGTTCCATTTCATTTTTTAAACTTTCAATTTTTTGAGATTCATACTTTGTATATTATGTTCTGATTATTAATGGATATTTGCATCTGTCTTTCTAAACTTTGAGTGTGTCCTATCAGCAACTGAAGATCTAGAAAGTTTTGTTCCATTAAAGTCATTATGGCCAACTCTACTTTGAGTCGGCAGCTCTTCCCCAGTCATAAGTGAGTACCTTCCAACCTGAGGGGCTTATCTTCTGTTACTATATCTGACAGTGTTCTGCTGCTCCTCATAATGTGTTTACCTTTTAGCACTCTTCTGACAATGTTTCGGCTGCTACTCATAAGGTTTTCAGTGGCCAAGCATTCAGAAGTATTCTTCTGCCTTTTCTTATTCCTTGCCTGTCTTGGTCTGGAAGCTCAGCTGAAACCTGTCCACCATGGGTTTTGAAAATACTAGTGACATAACTTCCAGCATCACAGCAACATGTAAGCCACCCCAGCAGGACAGATTGACAGCAAGTTGTGGATGTTTACCATAGTTCATAGGTAATGTTATTGTTGTTGTTGTTAATTGCTGTCAAGTCGATTCTGACAGATAGCAACCCTGTATAGGGTTTCTGAGGAGCAGCTGGTGAGCTTGAACTGCCAACCTTGCAGTTCAAATGGTTTTGCAGTCTGGCACATTAACCCACAGTGCCACACCAATAATAGTGTATATAAACTGATGAAATATTGTTCTTTATATTTAATGACAGCCTGCTATCAGGCAAACAAAACTCATCAGAAGAGAAATGTAGTAAATTTAGTCAGTAATGAGTCAAAGTATTTGCTTTGACTGGTTTGTGAATACAAAACAATGCATCAGAATTAGGTTTTTATGCAATCTTTGTGCTGAAATGTACCACCAGTGAATTTAGTTGCTTGTGCCTTGGTCACATTGTTCTGAAATTTTCTAAAGCTGTAAGAATAATTAAAATTATTACATGATTAAAATATGTTACTGTTGCCAGAATCGACATTTTCCTTGTAAAACCAAACTTTGGGCATCTTGATTTCTAAGCAGTAATTTCCAAAGCTAGATTTATTGATGTAACAGGACTTTTATCCTTTTTTTGTGTGTGATGTCCTCTATTAACAGGCGATACTTTTCTCTTTTAAGACTGTTCTTTGTTTTATGTTCCCACAAACAGGAGAGCCCTTTTTGATTGCTAAGAGAATCTTAGATAAATGAAGAAAGCATCTTTATCTAATACTGACACATATTCTTCTGTTCATCCTGATCCTATTAATAGAAACCACCCTAATTCCTTCTTATTTATTATCACTTGTTATAAAGAACCTTTTGGGTGGTTTAATGTTGGAGACCTTTGGATTTTCCCCTGTGTCCATTTCTTCTGTGATATAGATGAATATAAACTCTAATGTTTTTTGTTGCTCTTTATTGACCACGGGAAAGAAACAAACTGGTTGTGGTTGTGTTTGGAGCCTGTCTCATGTCTCATTAGGTACTGGGGTAAGCAGATGGCAACAGCATTACATGGCTCTACAGAAATATTTGATTTATATTTGTGAGCAAATTATAGTCTTTAAGACATAAGCAACAAAGTCATGAGAGGTCCTATGTACGTTGTAAAAATGAAAGGTGTTTTTTTATGTCATAAAATAACCCATGCACACAATTCCTTTGAATTAAAAAATAGTCATTCAGAACAAGTGGATTTTTATTTAAAACCAGGCGGTCTGATTGTCTTTCTAAAGATTCAAGCCTTTTGTTGCGATGGTAAAAATTAAAAAGCACAATAATATTAGCTATTCTTTTTGTAGCATCTACTTTTCAGAAGAATATGAAAGTTTCAATTTTCAGTTTCAAGTATGACATTTTCCTTGTAAAGAAGAGTGTCTCCAGTTAAAAGACTTTACTTTCCCCCTTTCCTTACCAAAGTTCTGATGTTTGAAAATATTTATCTTCAAATGATTTTGCTTTTGATGAACAAGCACGATCAAACATACTCTCACAGCAGAAGTGCTGGTGGTTAAGATTAGTCTTTGAAATTCTAATATTAAGTATAGAGACGCCAACTGGATTTATGGAATAATAACAATATCATTATATTTAACAGTAATTCATAGTTTATGAATTGAAATTTCTTCAAAAAGGGTATGAGGTAGTGCTGACAGGTGCTTTTCAGTCCTTAATTTTCAAACAGGAAGACCACCTGATAATTTATATGGATATAGAGTGGCAGAAAAATAAGTTAAAATTCAGTTTTTCTACATAGTGTTCTTTCTAGTTGAGCCCTAGGTTGTAGATCTTAATGCCAATTATGATTTTCTTGTTGTTGTTGTTAAGTGCCATCAAGTTGGTTCTGACTCATAGTGACCAGCTGTACAACAGATCCTGCACCATCCTCACCATTGTTGTTAAGCTTAAGCTCATTGATACTGCCATTATGTCAAGCCATCTCGTTGAGGGTCTTCTTTTTCACTGATCCTCCATTTTACCAAGTATAATGTCTTTCTCCCTGGACTGGTCCCTCCTAATAACATGTCCAAAGAATGAGAGACAAAATCTTACCATCTGGTTTCTGGCTGTACTTCTACCAAGACAGAATGACTTGTTCTTCTGGAAGTCTATGGTATTTTTAATATTCTTCTCCAATAACATAATTCAATACATTAATTTTTCTATGGTCTTCCTTACTCATTGTCCAACTTTCACATGAATGTGAGGCAATTGAAAATATTGTGATTTGGGTCAGATGCACCTTAGTCTTCAAAGCGATATCTTTGCTGTTTTACACTGTAAAGAATTCTTTTGCAGCAGATTTGCACAATGCCACATGTCATTTGATTTCTTGACTGATGCTTTCATAATGATCTGAGCAAATGAAGTCTTTGACAACTTTCAATCTTTTCTCCATCTATTATGATGTCATTTATGGGTCTACTGGTGAGGATTTTTGTTTCTTTACATTGAAGTGCAATCCATATAGACAGCTATAATGTTTGATCTTCATCAGCAAATATTTCAAGTCCTCTTCACATTCAGCAAGCAAGGTTGTGTCATCTAAATACCACAGGCTGTTAGTGAATCTTCGTCTAGTCCTGATGCCATGCTCTTTTATATATAATCCAGTTTCTTGGCTTATTTGTTCAGAATACAGATTTAATAAGTATGGTGAAAGAATATAACTCTGGAAATAACTTTCCTGATTTTAAATCATTCATTATTTCCTTGTGCTGTTTGAATCGCTGCCTCTTGGTATGTATAGGTTCCTTATGAGCACAATTAAGTGTTCTGGAATACACATCCATTGTAATGTTATCCATAGTTTGTCATGATACACACAACTTGATTGCAGTCAATAAAGTACAGGTAAACATCTTTCTGATAGTCTCTGTTTTCAGCCAAGGTTCATCTGATTTCAACAATGATCCTTTGTTACATGTCCTCTTCTGAATTCTTGAATTTCTGTCATTTTCCTGTCGATATACTGTTGCAACTGTTTTTGAATTATCTTCAGCAAAATTTTACTTATATGAGATATTAATGAAACTGCCCGATGATTTCCTGATTCTGTTGGGCTACTTCTTTTTGGAATGGGCACACATATGGATTTCTTCCAATTGGTTGACCAGGTAGTTGCCTTCCATATTTCTTGGCATAGATGAGTGAGCAACTCCAGTGCCACATCAGTTTGTTAAGACATTTCAATTCGTATCCCATTAATTCCTGGAGACTAGCTTTTTGTTAATGCCTTCAGTGCAACTTGGACTACTTCCTTCAGTGTGATCCATTCTTATTCATTGGCTACCTCTTGAAATGGTTGAACATGGATCATTTCTTTTGGCACAGTAACTCTGTGTATTCCTTCCATCATCTTTTTATGCTTTCTGCAGCATTCAATATTTTGTGCATGTTGTTGCTAAATACTGCAGAGTCGATTCCAAACTCATGGCAACCCTGAATAGGGTTTCCAAGGAGTGGCTCATGAGTTTGTGCTGCTAACAACCTCTCAATTAACTATTCAGTACCTATCCTGCAGTGCCTCACCCCTTCAGTATTGCAAGTCAAGGTTTGAAATTTTCTACAGTTATTTCACTTGAGAAATGGTAACCATGTTCTACCCTTGTGGTTTTGTAATTCCAAGTCTTTGACCATTTCATTATAATACTTGACTTTGTCTTCTTAGTTGCCCTTTGAAAATTTCTGTTCAATTCTTTTATTTCCTTTTTTCTTTCTCTTGATTTAGCTTGTATGACTCTGTGGGATAAAGCACTGGCACATAAGGTTGGTTTGAACCACAGGTCAGTTACTCCTTGGAAACCCTATACAGGGTTGCTATGAGTTGGAACCAACTGGACAGCACTTAACACCAACAAATGTTCAAGAGCAAGTTTCAGAGTGTCTTCTGAAATCCAATTTGGTCTTTTCTTTTTTCACATCTTTTAAATGACTTTTTGCTTTCTTCCTGTACAATGTTTTGATGTCATCCACAACTCTACTGATCTTCAATAATTAATGTCTACTATGTCAAATCTATTGGTTAGATGGTCTCTAAATTAGGGTGGGATATGTTCCAGGTCATATTTTGGCTCTTGTGGACTTATTTTAATTTTCTTCAGCTTCAGCCTGAACTTGCATATGAGCAATTGATGGTCTGTTCCACAGTCTCCTCCTGGCTTTGCTTTTGAGATTCTCTGCTGTCTCCTCCCACAGATACCGTCAATTTGTTTCTTGTGTATTCTATTTTGTGAAGTTCACTGTGTATAGTCACCATTTATGGTGTTGAAAAAAGGTATTTGCAATGAATAAGTTGTTGGTCTTGCAAACTTCTATCATGCAATCTCCAGAATCATTTCTATCAACAAGGTCATATTTTCCAAGTAATGATCTTTTCTCTTTGTTTCTAACTTTCACATTCCAGTCATCTCTAATTATCAATACATCTTTATTGCATGTTTGATCAATTTAAGACTGAAGTTGGTAGAATTGTTCAGTGCTATTATAAGGTTTTAGAGCCCTGGTGTGGTGTTGTGGGTTAATACGCCAGACTGCAAAGCTGTTTGAACTGCAAGGTTGGCAGTTCAAGCTTACCAGCTTCTCCTTGGAAACCATATACAATGTTGCTATGGATTGGAATCGACTTGGCGGCACTTAACAACAACAACAAAATGTCAGGTTTATTGGTTAGTGTGTATTTTTGCACAACAATAAATAATCATGATTTCAGTTATTTATAATTACTTTTGAAAATGACTGTAAGAAAATTATTCCTTGATGACTTGGCATATTTAGAATATCAAATCCAGAGCTGGGCATTATAGCCCCAAGTTCTAATTTTGGATCTTTTTAATTTAAGAAGCATGCTACCTTCAGGTTTCTTATTCAAAATTTAAGAAAATATTTCTTAGGGACCTGGAAAATGCAAAGTATATTAGGCACCGTGGCACCAACAAATATAAAAACTTGTTTCTAAGGAATTCCTAAATTTGGTTTTTGGAGCCAAGATTTATTTAAAAGGTTCAATTTACAATTGAACTAGAGTGTCATAAGGCATTTGGATCACTGCATCTTTAAAGACAAATTCTTTCTTAGTTCTTTGCCTATTTTCTCTGTTCAAGTTAAAAACCAAGGCTCTGAGAGATAATGTGACCTGTTATGGAGTCCTGAAGCAGGCTAATAGCACAGTTGTGCTCAGATCCAGAGGCTGAGCTGTTTTTCTGCTTCACCATATTATGCTGTTACAGGTGTTGGGAAGAATGTTAGTGCCGTAAATGGAAAAGTTTCAAACTGGAGGCACTTGTATTAGACTTATATAAGAATGATGAGGCCAACATGCTTTCCCAGGAATCAAAAGTTCAGGATGTAAACAAGTTGTACATGGGAAGACTGTGTTAAGATGTAAATGATTTGTTCTATGATAAATGTATTCATAACTGCATTCATGTAAAACTGAACTGTCTAGAGTCACTTACTATGATAGTTAAGGTTTTGTGTCAACTGGTTGGGCCAGTATTCTCTGTGGTTTGGCAGTTGAGATATGGTTTTCCCTATGGGGAAATCTAATATAGTGTAGTTTACTCTATAATGATTGGATTTGAACAGTATAGTTAGCTCTGTGATGACTGACTATAAGAAGGCATAGTTAACTCTGTGATGATTGGCCCTCTGCAGGCAATCAATTGAAAGGATGTTTCTTCAGGGGTGTGGTCTACTTCCAATGTAATTGACATCCAGGCAAAACTTGCATACTTTTTGCTGGGTCTGGATCTTGCATCTGGCTTATCCTCTAACCTCTGGTTCTTTGGACTTGAGCCAGTGACCTGCTATATTATTGCCTGCCTGCTGGACCTGAATGCTTGCTTAACCTGCCTGCTGATCTTGGTTCATCTGACCTGGGTTTGGGATCCTCCTACCTCTAGAGTTGTGACCCTCCTACCTTTACAGCCATTTTAAACTAGAGAACCCAGCCTAAAACACTTACCTAGTCACTCCCTCCCTCCAAGTCAGGTGGCTGACCTTTACATTTCACAGGACATAACAGGGAAGCTTATCTTATCTATAATCTATCATTAACTTCCTACCTCTCCTTATTCCCTTAATGTACATATATCCATCTCTCTGCTTGAGTGGAGTCCTGGTGTGACTCTGTAGGAGAAGCACTGAAGTTCTAATCTCCAGTTTCAAACCCACTAGCTACTCCTCAGTCACTATGAGTCAGAACCACCTTAAGGGCACTGAACAAGAACAACTCTGCTTAAATACTGGAGTGCTTTCTGCTTTTACTTAGTGCTGTCAGCGCATGCTGAATGATTCCTCAATAAAACTCCTCTTCTTTTAGTCCTAATAGAGTATGAGATTTTCTTCTTTGACATTTTTTGTGTGTCAGAAGCAGGACTTTAAAGGTGCATTATCTTTGAAGATCCCTGGGGCATTGTATCTGCTGAGCTGGCTTGGGCTCTCCAGTTCTGAGAATTATTGGGAATCCTTTAAGGTAAAAACCCTTTTAAATTCAAGCTCTACTTCCTTGTGTTGATAATTCTTCAAGTTTTATTGTGCATTTGTTTTGTTTTATTTCAAATAAGTGTTTGTTTTTGTTACTCCCATTTCTAAAGGAGATTTGGATCCACTTTCTGGGGCACCTGCTTTCAACATGAACAATCATTATGTTCTCTTATCTTGCACGTTCTTATCTGTTTGGCATAACCTCAGTCAAGACCCTGTGGAAAAACAGTGATTATTTTGAAGTTCTTTTAATCAAAATTAATTTTTCTACATAGTAATTTAGAGAATCAAGGCTCCCAGATTATACTGTCCCAATGGGATGCCTATTTTGATTGGTATATTGAGGCCTATAAGAGTCATTAAGACAGTAAAATTGCTTCCCTACTGGATACTGTCTTTAAATTTACTAAACTGAATAAAATATTAAAAAGTCAAATTTCAACTGTGAGTTTCTCTTCCATTTATGATTTTGTATTCTTCTTTATCTTCCTACTTCTCTTATAATATTTTATCTGAACATCTCATCTCCCCTTAAAAAACCAGCAAATAAACTCTTGTTTGAAATATGATTTAAAATGCAACCCAGCAATGATGCTGAAGATTCCCTCGTATCACTGTGGCTGCTGAACATGCTCAAGAATTATGTAACATTGTGAAAGATTGTTCCATATCAGCCCTGTAATACATAGTGTTCCTTTTCTTCCAGTTAAAAAACCAAATATGAAAGACAGGAGATTTATGTTTAATCAACCTTGCTTTATTCTTAGATTCCCAATTATCCTAATTCTCATTTATTACTCTCCCGTGTTCCTTCAGATGCAATTCATTTTATGGTTGTAAGTCTTTGTAGTACATCTCTATTAGTATTCCTGTGCATTCTGAGAGTCAATATTTGTTTGCTTTTACCTGGAATAATCACCACTTTAACTGTACTGTAATTTCCTAAGAGTTTACTGAATACCTTACTGATTTTCTCAGCTTCTACTTGGGGGGAGTTGCAAACTTTACAGTTTACAAATAAATTTACTTTGCTGAAATATGTTGATATGCTAGTTTGTTCAACTCTCAGTAGGCTTGCGTTAATGACAGTGCAGTTTTATTAAAACATCTAGCTTCTAGTGCACATAAAGATTCCAAAGAAAAATTGCAAATAGATCATTCTTCTGGTAAGTATTTGGGCCACCTAATTTCTGCAGAAGGCATCTCTAGTGATCCCAGATAGAAAGAAGCTATTATTGTCTTTCCTATATGGCAGTTACTAACACATTGTAATTATTGTCAAACATGGATTTCCAATTTTTCTGTGGATCAACTTTTTTTTTTTTTTTAGATGTTATATTGTAAATTATGTGATAGTTTACATGGGAGAACATTAGATTTACATTCATCCTATCGTATATCATTTCATTGCATGGTTACAATCCCCTCCATGCATCATCAACCAACCAAAGGGTATATCCTGCCAGCCTGAGCCCCAGTCATCAGCACACAGCACCTTCCCCTCTCTGGGTTTAGAGTCCCCAGCTGCTCCATCTCTCCATGTCATCATCTCTCCCTCCATCTCTGGTGTCACTGCTTCTCTGGATAGGGTCTCGCACTCCGCTTTTCTCCCTTGATGACTCCAGGGACCTCGGCTCCTGGACTGAAAAGTTAATCACTCCCTTCCTTTGGTTACAAAATGTCTACCTTTACATTTCCAACCCTCGCAGTCAGTCTTGATAACAATTATTCACTATAGTGTCACAAGAGACCTATCCACATCTCGTTTTATCAGCCCCGACCAGACAGATTGGATACCACTCAGTGGAGATTCTACCTTCCTCCATGCCCTCTGGATATAGGCTCCCTCTTGAAAACTTGTAAGCCAGTCACTTCTTGCTTTTGTAGCTCCCCATTTGGGTAGCCAAACGTCCAACTTGCCTTGCCAATCCCTGTTTACTCTGTATGGAGGGAGTGGGAATGATCTTTGCTGTAAAGATTTGCTCCTTCTTTTGAGTTACTGCATGCATGTTGTTGTTGTTGTGTGCCGTGGAGTCAGTTCCGACTCATAGCAACCCTGTACAGGGTTTCCGAGGCTGTAAATTTGTACGGGAGCAGACTGCCTCATCTTTCTCCCATGGAACAGCTGGTAGTTTCGAACTGCTGACCCCGAGGTTTGCAGCCTGATTTGTAACCACTACACTACCAGAGCTCCTTTAGGTATAGGTCAAGTTCATCAGACTGTATCAGATTACTCTTTTTTCCCCTCTTCTTTCTTCTTCTAGTTGAGCTATGGTCATCCAGTCATTGAAGCCAGGTCAAGTGGGTATTATCTGCAAATGTGGGTGTTCTTTTGCATATGCCCTCTCTTCTTATCAGCTGGACGCTTCACTCACCACTTTAGTCTTCTGTGGCTGTGTCACTGACTCTGGGCCTAAGAGTTCCCAGGTCTTGCCACACTGCTGGCCAACCAGGTCTCCACCTGGGTTCACAGGTAT
>NW_006408577.1:5526930-5527489 GCF_000296735.1 Chrysochloris asiatica
ATGTATGAATTTTTTAATGTAAAACTTATTTTCCCTATAAATACCCACCCAATTCACAACAAAAAATTAAATAAGAGAAAAACAATCTTACCAACCAAAAGGAGTACCCTAAACTAAAGAAATAAGAGGAAGTAATCTTGCTGAGACGGCAACCAAACAAGCTACCTCTCAAGTTAATTCTTCACACACAGTAAATCAAAAAAGTGACTGCCCAAACTTGTCTAATGATAATTCCAAACGTCACTAATTAATTTTATAAAAACTAAAAATGCCAATAGTTAGCCCAAACAAACAAAATTAAGGCATGGAGAAAGGAATCTGTTGATCCTGGCACTAAATTGCGGATTAGCCTAGTAAGAAAATTCTGTTGCCCAATTTCTTGTGTGTTTCTGGGTTGTAAACCTTGCATTAAAGTTCTCACATGGGACAACATAAAATGATTGTGACCTTAAAAAAATATTGCTGGGGAAATTTGAGGATGCCTAACATGGAGCTCTGGTAGCGTAGTGGTTACGAATCAGGCTGCGAACCTTAAGGTCAGCAGTTCGAAACTACCAGC
>NW_006408577.1:5531404-5537673 GCF_000296735.1 Chrysochloris asiatica
AGGAGGAACCAGTCACTGGAGAAGGATATCATGTTTGGTGGAGGGTCAGAGAAAAAGAGGAAGATCCTCCACGAGATGGCTTGGCCAAGTGGCATCATCAATGGACTCAAGCGTGGCACCAGTAGTGAGGTTGGCCCAGGATCAGGCAGTGTTTTGTTCTGCTGTGCATAAGGTCGCTATGGATCGGTACCGACTTGATGGCACCTAACAACAACAAAAACATGTTGCCACCCATTGCCCTATTTACCCTTGCTGCTATCCAGGAATATACCTTAAAGTCCTACATGGACAATACTCTATCTTTTGAGCCTATGAAGATCCCCAGCGAGATGGATTGATAAAGTGGCAGAATCAATGGGCTGAAGTGTGGCAACGATAGTGAGATTGACTCAGGATGGGGCAGTGGTTTGTTCTGCTGTGCATAAGGTCTCTATGAGTCAGTACTGACTCAATGGCACCTAACAACAACAGATGCTATCTAGTTTCTATCTTCGAATGGTTATAAATGTGTGTTAGTCATGATTTGTAGATTTTTTACATTGGCTAGAAGTCTTCCCTTGCCATCATACTACTGAAGCCTTTGTAGCAAAGAAATTACTTGAAAACATCATATTCATCTGTTGTTCTTATCATTGGGTGCTATCTAGTCAATTCTAACTCATAGCGATCTTACGCACAACAGAACAAAACACTGCCCAGTCCTGTCTCACTGGAGATCGCGTCCTCTTTTTTGCGGACCCGCCACTTTTATCAAGAATGGTGTTCTTCTCCAGGGACTGGTCTCTTTGATAATATGTCAAAAGTATGAAAGATGAAGTATTGCCATTCAGACTTATAAAAAGCATTCTAGATGTACTTCTTCCAACACAGATTTGCTTGTTTTCCTGGCAGTCCATGGTACTTTTTGTATTCTTCTCCAACACTTGGAGGGCAATTTGTAGTGGTCAGGACACTCATCTTACCAGTTAAGCCAACCCAGAATTATGCTAAGTTTTTCCCATTTGTCAAAGATTACATTATCCCTCTCATCCTGTCTTTTTGTCTAGTTGTTGTTGTTGTTGTTAAGTGCCGTCAAGTCGGTTTCGACCCATAGCGACCGTAAATAGGGTTTCCGAGGCTGTAAATCTTTACGGGAGCAGATCGCCTCTCTTTCTCCCGTGGAGCAGCTGGTAGTTTCGAACTGCTGACCTTCCGGTTCGCAGCCCGATTCGTAACCACTACGCTACCAGAGCTCCTTTGGTCTAGTAGAGATATCTTAATGTAATAAACAAAGTCCCAAATAGCAAAGTTTCTTGAAACTTTAAATTTATCCTGGACTAAAGTCCTTCTTTCTTTCATTCTTTTTAATCTGAGGTTCACACTGTTTGGATCTCACAAACTTAACTCCTATAAAATAAATATTGGGGGACCTGTGGCCAATTTTTGTTGTTGTTGTTATTGCCTGCACTGAAGTTTTGCCAGTTTTTGATCCAATATTCTAAAATATATCTTTCACAGGTTGATGAACAGAAATTAGACTCCTAACATCCTGGTGTGGCACTGCGGGCTAATGTGTCAGACTGCAAAATCTTTTGAACTGCAAGGTTGGTGGTTCAAGCTCACCAGCTGCCCCTTGGAAACCCTATAAAGGGTTGCTGTGGGTTGGAATACACTCAACAGCACTTAACAACAACAACAACATCTGTCTAACATCGCCCTAAGAGAATATGTATATTGAAAGAAACACCAAATAGAAGACCTGTTAGAACATCATTGGAAATGATTACACTTCGATCTCCTCAACAATCTATACACAGTCAAATTATTGGGAATAAAACCTTGGATCTATTTGTCAGAGTTTGAAAAAAAGCTAAAACTCTTCTTTAGACTAGCTAACCCACAAGAAGAATGAAAGCGACATTTAAATACTCTGGTGGCTAGAAGCAGGTGATATGTCAGGCAAATGGCTGAGTCAAGATGTTGGACCAGGCCTCAAAATGCACCTCTTTATTTTTTCCCTTTGTTACTTTCATGTCTCTATTAATATTTTCTATCTTGGAAAGATACTTATGCTCACTATTTAAAAAGGTTAAACTCTTGGATATGTGGTGCCTTCCCAGTCTCAAGTCAATCTGGCCTTACCTGGTAGGTCTCTCCACTATTTGAATTTGAGTGGGTTTATCTTAATCTATGGATGCAACAACAATGGAAAAATAGTTCTACAGAATATCACTATTACTAGATTTTCCATTGACAAATGGCTCTTTTTATATCTGAATGCAATCTAGACCATAACTTAACATTAGTCTTAATAAATTCTTACATTACAAATTAAAGTCGCTCATTAAGACCTAGCTAAAGATTCTTCCAAATCCACAAATGGTACTCTTTATATTGTAAGTCCACATTAACAATTGTGGGATGACTTTATCTTGTTAACTCCCCAAGTTGAGAAATTAAGTCAGGTGTTCCCTTTTGCTGGGAACATTTGAACTGTGCCCATATAAACTGTCACCAGATCTATGTGGTGACTTCTAATGCCCGAATGTACATCTGTTATAACCATACAAGCTATTGATTGACTCATCACTGAGTAGCTTTGATATCTATTAAGCAGCCTTTAATGACATCTTTGGATCAGGATGTAAACCATTCATTCATGGGAAAAATGTATCAAAATGTAAATAATTTGTTGGAGTGGGGAGGGGGTGGGTTATATTCATGACTGCAGCCATATATAACCCAATCAGCTGGCACCATTCACTAGGCGATAACTTCTTCCCTTCTAGCCAAGTGGTTGACTTTACATTTCAGAAGACTTCAAACTGACACTGATCTCATCTATAATCAGTCATTAGTCCATACCTTTTCTTTGTTCTCTATGTGTATATAGACTCCTCTCCCCACTTGAACAGTGAAATTTTTTGTACTTTTATTTAGTGCTGCCCAGCGCAATCTGTATGCATATTATTCCTAATACAATCCCTTCTCTTTCACTTCTAATAGAGTACAAGATCTTTGTTGACATCAAAATATGTTCTGGTCAGGAAAAACTCTGTATTCTTTGAAAAGGGCACAGAGGAGAAATGGGCAGGATTTAGGCAAAGGGTGTGGGACCAGTGTTTATTAGAAGATCAGGAATTTGAATGAGGCAGGCACTTTGTTCTGTGGAAAGTAAAGTTGAAATTTTAAAGAATGAAGTCATGGTGACATTTTTGGGTGATTCATTTTGTACTGGAGAGCAGGATTGATTGTAGTGTGTAAGGAAATAAAACAAGACAGGCCAAATAGAAATTATTGAAGCAATTCAGGTATAAATGATGAGAGGACTCTCATCAATAAGGTAGTTTTAGAAACTTTTTTTTTTTTTTTAAATGGTATATTTGAGAACTCTTGGAAGAAGGACTGATAGGAATTAATTGTTGGTGTTGTTGTTAGGTGCCATTGAGTCGGTACCAACTCATAGTGACCTTATGCACAGCAGAACGAAACATTGCCTGATCCTGGGCCAACCTCACTATTGTTGCTACTCTTGAGTCCATCGATGCTGCCACTTGGCCAATCCATCTCATTGGGGGTCTTCCTCTTTTTCTCTGACCCGCCACCATACCAAACTTGATATCGTTCTCCAGGTCCCTCCTGACAATATGTCTGAAGTACGAGAGACAAAGTTTGGCTATCTTGGCCTCCAAGGAGCACTCTGGCTGCACTTCTTCCAGAATGGATCTATTGGTTCTTTTGGCAGCCCATGGCGCTTTCAATATTCTCCTCCAACACCAAAACTCAAAAGCATCAATTCAACTTTACATTAGTAAAGCAGCAATTGACTCAGAGGACAAGAGTACAATGAGAGAATTTTGGGAAATACCCACCTTTAAAAGGTAATGAACAGGGGAAAGAGGAGTTAGTACAGGTTGTCTAGGCTCAGAAAGATCTGGGTGGGACCAGAAGGAAGAAAATCAAACAAGTGTCAGAGGAATATTTAGTTTCAAGAAGTATGAAGTTGCACGTTTCAATAATAGGCTAAAAATGTTATACTTAAACATTTTTTGTTTAAAGAGTATTATGGAGAAATGTAATTGTCCCTATAGTATGAACCCAACAGATTTACTAAATGTTTTCTTGCAATCTTGTAGGGCTGAGATTGTTTTCTATATTTCCTAAAAAATAAAGAACCAAACCTAAGAAAATAAACAGAACTCTGACAACAAACAGACTTAAATAGATGGATTGAAAATCACATTTTATTTGTAAAAGTATCACTCTCCCTTTGTGTTGTTTCATCTTCATTTTCATGGTGGTATATATTTTCACTGTTGTTTTGTTAAATAGAATTCCTAATGAGTGTGTAAAGGAACTGGATGTGTGTTCTTTAATTTCTCTCCGAAGTATCTATCACCCCAAAGAATAAAAGCAAAAGATCTTGACAAGGAGACAAAGGAGATTTATTTTCAGAGAAGACTGACTTAGTAATTCTAATTAAGATGATTTGAGCTAAAGCATCTTCATTTCTTCAACCAGTTTGGAAACAAAGCAGTCTTTAATATAAGCATAATTGTTTTTTTTAATTGGTAAGAGTAGGGAGAGGTGTGAATTGCATTACAACTTTAGACATGTGAAGAATTTAATAAGAACTTTAGTAGGTTTATTATGAGCAGTTGATATTCAAGACTAATATAATTTTAATCTTTTAAAATCTATTATCATAGCATACTTGGGATTATTTCCTAAAGCTTAGTTTGCCCTCAAGCTTCCCACTTCTTTTTTTGAAATTTTTAAAATCTACTGTCAAATGATAAAAAACTATTTTTTATATGACTTACATTAGACATATTAATAGAAGTCAGTAGAAGTGAAGTGGCTTTTCTAAATATGTAAATGATTCCTCTACAGCTCCTGTGTCAGTTTGTCATACTATGGTGAGTTTTGTGTTGCTGTGATGCTGGGAGCTATGCCGTCCAGTGTTTTAAACACCAGTAGGGTCACCCATGGTGGATATGTTTCAGCAGAACTTCCAGACTAAGGCAGAGTAGGAAGATGAGGAGCAGATTACTTCTGAATGTTTAGTCACTGACAACATTATGAATAGCAGCAGAACATTATCAGATAGAGTGACAAAAGATGAAAACATTATGAATGGCACCAGAATACTGTAAGATTAAGTGCTGGAAGATAAACTCCTTAGGTTGGAAGGCATTCAAAATACAACTGGGAAAGAGCTGCCTCCTCAAAGTAGAGCTGACTGCAATAATATGAATGAAGTAAAACTTTCAGCATCTTCCTTTGTTGATGGGCACAATTCAATATGAGAAACAGCTAGAAACATTTATTAATAATTGGAACATTGAGTGCACAAGGTACAAAACTAGGAACATTGGAAGTTTTCAAAAATGAAATGGAATGCATAAAGATTGATATCCAAGGCATTGTAGAGCTGAAATGGAACTGACTCCACGGCACACAGCCAGCCAGCCAGCCATCATATGGTTTACTATGCCTAGAATAACATTCAAGAAGAAAGGCATCACATTCATCATCAAAAAGAACATCTCAAGAATCTATCTTGAAATACAATGCTGTCTATGATAGGATAATATCCATAAACATACAAGGAATACAAGTGTATACCACTATTATTCAAATTTTTGTACCAACCACTAAAGCCAGTGATGATGAAATTGAAGAATCCTATCAACGTCTTCAGTCTGAAATTGATCAAACATTCAATCAAGATGTATGATAATTACTGGTGACTGGAATGCAAAGCCTGCAAACAAAGAGGATGGGTAAGTGGTTGGAAAGTATGACCTTGGTGATAGAAACTATGCATGCTGGAGAATGCATGCTAGAGGTTTTTCTCTTTTCTTTCTTTCTGGTTTTTATTGTGGATTGAGTGAAAGTTTACAGGGTAGATCATCAGTTTTACATTCAACAAATCATACACCTTGTTTCATTACAATGATTATAACCCCCTCCATGTATCATGAGTTAACAGTATTTCTCTCTATTCACTGTAGCTCTTTTTTTAAAACAACAACAACAACGATCAGGCATATATAATAATTTGCACCTCCAAAAGGCACATTCTGCAAGTCTGCCTCCTGGCCACCAGCTCTTAGTCCCTCCCTTTCCATGAATCTAGAGTCCTCAGCCGCTCCCTCTCTCCATGTCCCCATCTCTGCCTCCGTCTCTGGCATCACTGCTTCTCTGGATAAGGTCCCACATTCTGCTTGGTGCTCTTCTCCCTTGATGGTCCTAGGGTCCTCTGTTTCTGGACTGTAAGATTAATC
>NW_006408577.1:5539413-5547340 GCF_000296735.1 Chrysochloris asiatica
AGGTAGATGTGATCAGGAGATGGGCTTCTCTTTTCACTCTTTTTCCTGAGAAATTTCAAGATTCCACTGTTGGTCATTTTGATGGAACTCAGGATTTAATTTTCATCCTCTTTCCTTTTTAGTCTGCCTATCCCACTCAAAAACCACTGTTCAGGCCTTTTTCCTAGTGATAAACAGCTTAGGTCCAGCTGTGGCCACTTTGCTCTGCTGTTTTAAGTGGAAACTGTCACTTTAAATTTTGAGCAGATCTGTGCACATGCATAGTAGAACCCTCCAGGAGTGGAGATGGGGTGTCCACGCTCAACACCCCCTCTAGTCACCTGAATGGAGGTGCGCAGACAGTGAGAGACCAATGAACAGATTAAAAAAAAAAAAAGAATGTCCACACCTTTATCTCCATGGTTCTGTCAGGTGTCCATGGCTGCACTGATCCTTCCCCTACTTAGTCTTTCCCAAGATGGTGGCTTGAGGAGCAGCTGAGTGCCTTGGATTAGAAAGCACTGGATTTCTTGCTTCTGTTATAAATTTCCCTAGCTGTAAGTCTTCCAACCTTCTAAATATTCCTTTATATGTGGTTCAGAGTTCTGGGATCATCCCTTAAGCCAGCTTGGTCTAGTATTCTGTGTTGTTGCTGATGGAGCTCCTCACTGCACTGCTACCCGATCCACCATCTTGTTTGTTCTCCCACATGATAGAGTTTTGCAAGCTCAATGGCTTATTCATTCCAAATGCCTTTATAAGCAACATAAAAGATGATCATACAAATAGACCTTGCCAAGTAGAATACACAGACGTCAAATAAACTACATCTGTAGGAAGAAAGAGTGGAAAAGCTCAATGTCATTATCCAAAAGTAGGTCATGGGCAGAATAGACCATCAGTTACTCGTATGCAAATTCAGGTTGAAGGTAAGAAAAGTAAAATAATCCATGTGAGCCAAAATATGATCTTGAATATACATGAGCTGATATAAAGTGCACCTCAAGAACAGATTTGATGCCTTATATACTCATGTTCGAAGACCAGAAAACTTGTGGAATGACATCAAGAACATCATAATTGAAGAATCCAGAAGAGCATTAAAAAAATTGGAAAGAAAGAAGAGACCAAAATGGATGTCAGAAGAAATTCTGAAACTTGCTTTCCAATGTAGAGATGGTAAAGCAAATGTAAAGATTGAGGAAGTAAAAGAGCTGAACAGAAAATTTCAAAGGCATCTCGAGATGACAAAGTCAAATATTATGATGAAATGGGCAAGGACCTGGAGTTAGAAAACCAAAAGGGAAGAACATGTTCAGTATTTCTGAAGCTGAAAGAGCTAAAGGAAAGAAGTCAAGCCTTGACTTGCAATTTTGAAGATTCTATAGGAAAAATATTGAATGATGAAGAAAACATCATAAGAAAATGGAAGGTATGTAAAGAGTCATTGCACCAAAAATGGTTGATGTTCAACCATTTCAAGAGGTAGCATATGATCAACAACTGATGGAACTGAAGGAAGAAGTCCAAGTTATACTGAAGATATTGGCAAAAAAATAAGCTTCTAGGAACTGACAGAATATAAATGGAAAATTTCAATAAACTGATGCAGCACTGAAAACACTCGCTTATCTGTGCTGAAAAGTTTATAAGACAGATATCTGGCAAACTGACTGGAGGAGATCCATATTTGTGTCCATTCCAAAGAGGGGTGACCCAATGGAATGTAGAAATCATTGAACAATATCTTTAATATCACATGCAAGTAAAATTTTGCTGAAGATAATTAAAAAATAGTTACTACAGTACATGGACAGGAAATTGCCAGGAACTCAAGCCAGATTCAGAAGAGGACATGGAACCAGGGATATCATTGCTGACATCAGATAGATCTTGACTGAATGCAGCAAATACCAGAAGGACATCTACTTTTGCTTTATTGACTATGCTAAAGCTTTCAGCTGTTTGGCTCATGACAAGCTCTGCATAACACTGCAAAGATTGGGCATTTCAGAACATTTGATTGTGCTCATGAGAAACTTCTTCATAGACATTTGTTAGAACAGAAAAAGTAGACACTAAGTGGTATAAAGTCCAGAAAGGTGTGTGCCAGGATTGTATTCTTGCATCATACTGATTCAACCTAAGAAACTGGATTATATGAAGAAGAGTGTGGCATCGGGATTGAAGGAAGGTTCATTAACAACCTGTGATATTCAGATGATACAACTTTGCTTGCTAAAAGTGAAAAGTTACTTAAAAAATTACTGATGAAGGTTAAAGATCATAGCCTTCAGCATGGATTGCACCTCAATGTAAAGAAAATAAAAATCCTCACAACTGTACCAGTAAGTAGCATTAAAAAAAAAAAAAAAATGGAGAGAAGATTGAAGTTGTCAAAGGTTTCATTTTGCTTGGATACACAGTCGACACTCATGGAAACAACAGTCATGAAATCAAACAACATATTGCATTAGGTAAATCTACTACACAAGACTACTTTAAAGTGTTCAAGAGTGAAGATAAAAGTTTGAGGACTGAAGTGTGCCTGACCCAAGCCATGGTATTTTCAATTGACTCATATGAATGTGAAAGTTGGACAATGAATAAGGAAGACCATAGAAGAATTGATGCATTTGAGTTATGGTGTCGGAGAACAATATTGAAAGTATCATGGACTGTCAGAAGAGCAAGCAAATCTGTGTTGAAAGAAGTATAACCAGAATGCTCCTTAGAATTAAGGATGGTGAGATTTTATCTTCCATATGTCGGACATATTATCAGGAAGAATCAGTCCCTGGAGAAGGCCATTATGCTTGGTAAAGTAGAGGGTCAATGAAAAAGAGGAAGGAAATGGTTTTGCACAATGTCAGCAGCAATGGACTCCAGTGTAAAAACAATTGTGAGGATGGTGAAAGTCCAAGCAGTGTTTTATTCTGTTGGTCGATATGATTTGGGATCCATTCAATGGCACCTAAGAACAACAACAAAAATAACTCCGTAAATTTTATGGTGTTTTGTCTTTGAGCAATGAAAAAACTAATCTTGTTAAGAGTTTTAAAGATAACAGCAAATAATTTTTAAGCACAGATTCATTTATCAAATGTTTTTCACTTTTCTGATACATATTAAAATTAAGATTATTGTTATAGTATTGATTATTATTTTGGGAAGTAAGATTGAATACTGTTATTAAGTAATTTAGTTTTCGAAATATGGTCTGGACAGTATATAAACAAATCTACTTATAAATCTAAACACTGGACCCCTACATCTAAGGTTTTAAAATTTTTTACTGTCATATCTTTTCTTCCCTGGATTTCTTTCTTAGGATTTCTGTTTTCTGCAGCTGTGTATTTTCCTAAAAAAAGACAGAGCAATTAAAAAGCAGGATGTTCAGAAAGGTCATTTTGGACAGAATGTTTAATTTAACATATATTTAAAGCTGCACATCAAGTATATAGCAAAGCTGAAATAGAATGATGCCTACCAAAACATTAGACCTTTATGTAGCACATTTGAGAGCAAATAAAGTTATTTTGCAGATCCTTTATTTTAGGTTTCATTTTATGTGAATTGTGAATCACAATTCAGGGTATAATTAGGAAGGTGTCAACCAGGAATTGGAAATTAAATTGAAACTAAAGTTGTTGGCAGAGAATAAATTTTTGTAACAATTGGGGTGATACTGAAAAATGAGTAGAAGGAATTTGGGGTGTTGGAACGTTCCGCTGTAGCCATTAGGAGGAAGAACATTGGTGGTGAAAATGGTTAAGCAACAACTCCTACCCTAATGGTTGATGGTTTGAAATCCACTTCAGTGCATTTTAGAAGACAGGCCTGGTCATCTGCTTTTTTAAAGGTCACGGCCTTTAGAACCCTATAGAGCAGTTCTACTGTGCACTCCTGGGCTGACCATGAGTCGGAATAGATTCTTCTGCCAGTGACAACAATAGTCTTTAGGAGGAAGGAGAGGCAGTTGTGCTGAAGACCTGGGGTCAGAAAACTATGAGATCTCAGACTGGAGGTAGACTTGTGGGAGTCAATTCCAAGGCACAAAATTTGGTTGAATTTATTTGAATGTAGTTACAGACAAAGAAAAAAGATGCTTCACATTGTTTGTATTATCAAGAAAAAAGTGAAAAATAATTTATTAGAATGTCATTGAACTAGAGGAAAGAGGTGGGGATAAAAGGACATCTGATAAAAGTTGGTTTCTAAGGAGTAGTTGATGGGTTTGAACTGCTGACCTTAAGGTCAACAGTGCAGAGTTTATCCTATAGCGCCACACCAGGATTCCACATATAAAGATAAATGCCCACTATTGCTAATTTATATGTGTAAAATACATGCGTAATGTTTTTATTTAGCATTATATATTTATAATTTCTGTTTAGAAATATAAAGTATTGAGAGTAGACTTGTCACATATTTAGCTGGGACCGTGTTCCACCCTGACTCCGTTCTTCTGGTTTACTTTATAGATTACAAATTATTCCACAGGGATTTTTCTGGACCCTAACCACTATGGTTTAGGGGAAACAGTTTTTTTTTTTTGAAGGAGAATAGACACAAATTTCTAAAGATAGGTTTCAAAGAGTAAAACTGGACATAGTTAAAGTAATTAGGAATTATTTCAGATAGACAAAATACAGTGCAATTTAAGTGGCTATATCTAACCTGCTAATGAACTTTCAAAATTAAAATCACTATTAGACATTGAAACAATCTCTGTTCTCCCAAGATCTTGATCTATGTACAGGTTCCGCATGAGCATGATTAACTGTTCTGGAATTAGCATTCTTTGCAATGTTATTCATAATTTGTTATGGTTCACACAATTGAATGCTTTTGCATAGTCAATAAAATACAAGTCATTCTGTCATTTTCTTCTGTTAGCCAAAGTCCATCTGACATCAGCAATAATATTACTCAATCCTCGTCTTCTGAATTTGGCCTAAATTTCTCACAGTGTCCTGTTGATATACTACTGCAACCATTTTGAATTATCTT
Source organism: Chrysochloris asiatica (assembly GCF_000296735.1). Taxonomy (NCBI): domain Eukaryota; kingdom Metazoa; phylum Chordata; class Mammalia; order Afrosoricida; family Chrysochloridae; genus Chrysochloris; species Chrysochloris asiatica. The sequence continues at coordinate 5,544,406 of NW_006408577.1, forward strand.
TGGTAAAATTTTACTTGTGTGTGATATTAATAATATTGTTCAATAATTTCTACATTCTCTTGGAAATACCATCTTCTTCAGAATAGACATAAATATGGATCTCTTCCAGCCAATTGTTCAGATGCCATCTTCCAAATTTCTTGGAATAGATGAAGGAGTGCTTCTTGCACTGCATCTGTTTATTGAAACATCTTAAACAGATGTGAATTCCTGGAGGCTTGCTTTTTGTTAAAGTGTTTAGTGCCACTTCGAATTCTTTCTTCATTACCTTCAGTTCTTGATAATATGCTACTTCCTGAAATGGTTGCATACTGATCAGCTTTTTTTTTTTTGGGGGGGGGGAGTACAGTAACTGTGTATTCCTTCCATTTTCTTTTGATGCTTCCTGCATTAGTCAATATTTTCCCCATAGAATCTTTCAATATTACAACTCAAGGATTGGATTTTGTCTTAGAATTTTCAGCTTGAGAAATGCTGATCATATTCTTTCTGTATGGTTTTGTAATTCCAGGTCTTTGCTTTACTTTTTTTTTTTACATTTCATTATATGTTGTTGTTGTTGTTAAGTGCTGTCAAGTCGATTCCGACCCATAGTGACCCTGTGTAGGGTTTCCAAGGAGCAGTTGGTGAGTTTGAACCACCGACCTTGCAGTTCAAACGGCTTTGCAGTCTGGCGCATTAACCCACAATGCCACACCATTATATAGTAATTTGTTTTTTCAAGTCACCATTTGAAATCTTCTGTTTAGTTCTTCTGTTTCATTATTTTTCTTTCTTCACATATGTTGTCCTTGATGTCATTCCACAACTGTCAGTCTTTGGTGGAATTTTCATAGACTCTGCTGAGGGTGAATCTTTCCCTGTTACCATGACTAGCAATACTCTCCTCCCTTATAAATTCTCAGGTTTCAGCTTAAATGTTACAAAGATGGGGATGCTCCTCCCATGCCCTGACAACTGGATGAAGTTCCTTTATTCTATTGTCTCACAGGAGTTTGTGTTTTTTCCTTGCAGACTTGTACACTTATTATTAATATCAGTATTTCTTTAATTTTTAGATATGCTGTCACCCTAACCTTTTAAGTGGTAATAAAATACTTTATTCCATGGGAAAGTTATTGACACAATGATGTCTCTTACATCATTTTAGATTTGAAGTAATATGGTATATCTATACATGCAATTTGTCTTTGTTCCCTATTGCTCTGTGAACTCTAAGAGGATGGAGAAAACTCTCTTTATCCCTCTCTAGTGAGTTGCATGGAGTCCTGGTGTGGTGCTGTGGGATAATGCACTTGACCACAAGGTCAGCTTAAACTGCAACATTGGTGATTCAAATTCCAGCTGGAAACACTGTACAGGGTTGCTATGAGTCAGAACCAACTCAACAGCACTTAACAACAACAACAACAACAACAACAACAGTAAGTTGCACAGATCCTGTAGGGGCTCAATGCATATTTAAATGATTTGGACCTTTGTTTCTCTCACTTAAAAAAAAAAAATCCAATGATACTTGTAGGTGAGACAGTTATCTGAGGATACGCTCCATTCATTTATTCAACACATGTTCATTGTGCATTCAGTAATCACTGTGGCTGGGGCTACAGGAAGTGATGACAAAGTTCCTGTAACATGTTCCTGTCACAGTCAAGTGGGTACCAATAATCACAACAGTATGTGGTAAGTGCTTTAAAAGAGGTATGTATGAAGTGGTGCAGTAGCACAAAGGAATGCTTGGTTTCCTGGAGGACAATGGGGAAGCTTCCTAAAGGTAACAGCATTGAGCTGAAATTACAAGAATGAGAACAGGTTGTCCTATACTATGAACATCCAATTTAAGTACAACCTATGAGGAGCTCTGGTAGCATAGTGGTTACAAATCGGGCTGCGATCCGCAAGGTCAGCAGTTCGAAACTACCAGCTGTTCTGCAGGAGAAAGTGGAGGCATTCTGCTCCCTAAAGATTTATAGCCTTGGAAACCCTGTACAGGGTCGCTATGAGTCAGAGCCGACTCCACGGCACATAACCACCACCACCACCATAGCTAGTTAGAAACCAACCTCAGTAAAGACTTCAAAATATATGAAATGATTCATAATAACAAACAAGTGCTACTTTACATACATCATAACATTAAAAGGTACTATGTTAAAGATGTAATTTTTCTGGAAGTGTTTCTTTACTGTTTATACATAGAAAGGCACACTATATACTTAAACAAACATTTGATTAACTGGCTCTAGCTATGAATCATATCTGTTTCTATAAAAGTACAAATTTGACTTAAAGTTAGATGTTGGAATGGAGCTTTATAATGCAGGGATTGCCTGTAATTACTTAATGAGTTTATATCTAATCGCATTCTCAAAAGACTAGTAAGCAAATTGCAAAATACAACATACAATGTAATGAAGTAAGCCATAAAGTGATAAAACAGCATGCAAAGAAAATAAAATTAGAATAATAAGATAGTATTAGAGAGAGACCTTGAGTACAAAATTATATACCATAAAGTCTTACACAGTTGCTAAAGATGAGCCACCAATTTTATTGCATATTATTTACTCAAAACAAAAAAGGCTTTTTAATGTTTTATCTAGGTTTTGAGCAAATTGGTTCCTTAAGAGAAGCAAAACCTTACTTTTGACACTAAGAATCAAGAAGTTTTCTCCATTAAATTATGGATGATTTTGCTTATAAAAACACTGGACAATCATTAAAGTACATAGCACGCAAACTGGTTCCTATCCAAGTTTTTCCAATTTCTAACTTTCTGACAACTCTTGGAAAAAACTTTTACCTGCCATTGAATCTCTCTAAGCTTCTTTAACTCTCTGTAACTTTCCATTTTCTCATGTGTGAAGTGAGAATAAGAACACACATCTCATAGCTTTGTTTGAAAATTAATTGATTAATTAAATTACATAATTCA
>NW_006408577.1:5548226-5553473 GCF_000296735.1 Chrysochloris asiatica
AGTTTCGAACCGCTGACCTTAAGGTTCGCAGCCCGATTCGTAACCACAATTTCTCAAGGTAATGCCAGTTGTGATTTCCACCACAAGCTCAAGATAAACCATTTTGACCCTTTTAAAATAGATGACTAGTTTGGCTTCATCTCTGAAATTGTAATTACAAACACCTTCAGTTTGTAATTCTCTAGAGACTACTGGATGTGGATATCAAAATTTATAGTTATAGTTTCATTTTTAATAACTCATTCAGACCTAAGCAGGCATTCCTCAAAAGTAAAGAATATGTAGATACTGTCAGGAGTGTATAACAAGCAACACAAAATTACTAAAATCAGGTTTTTCCTAAAACTACATGTTTTCATGTATATCAAGGTAGCACAGATCTAGAAAGAGCTGGGTTAAAAGTCAAATGCAGTGCCTTGGGAGGGCGATATTTCTAATCATCCCTCCTTTCCCTCAGAATTTTGCCTTTCATACTTTCTTTTCTATATGTGAGTTTGCCTATTCTGAATTTAAATTGTGAAAAAGTTACAGGAGGTTTAAAGTGTTAATGACTAGTTAAGCCATTTTGAAACAGCAAAAACAGAAGAAAAAGAGAACATTATGAAAGAAAAATAGGATTGCACAGTAATTTCATGACAAAAGTGCTTCTGTGTAATGATTTGTAAAACAAGTAGGAAGCATTTTCGTGAAAACTGCTAATTATTTTGGGCTTCCATAATGAAAACCTGTGATGTTGTTTAAAGGTCTCTGTTCATTAGTCTGTGGCACTAGTACATTTATTTACTTTATGTATTTCCTTACTTCTCTGCAGCAAAATGAAAGCAGTATCATGATCAATGAGTTGAAATTTTTTTTTTTTTTAATTATGGCAATAATCTCTTGACCATGAGAAGCAATAATTTTTAAATTGTGCTTCTTCAGGATGAGGACTATTCCAATCACCCTTTGGGTCTGTTGCTTCATTTATCGTTATGAATCTTAGAAGAAGGTTCTTCATTCTGTTTTGTCAGATACATCCACAAATCAAATAATTATTGATATACACTTGGTGACTTATGTCTAGAATAAATTGAAAGGTTACTAAAGAGATTAACCTTGGTAATAATTGTTTTTGCTATGCTAATGGCTCTTAAGGATTGATTTTATTGTGCATGTCTGTGGTGGCTGCTCAGTGACAGTGCCATTCAAACCAGGAAAGGGACAAGATACTAAGGTTAAGTACCAGAAATAGCATATCCTGTCACACTCAAACAAAACAAAGTTCAAGAATTTTTGGAGCCCAGATTTTTCTTAAATTTGATCAGAATAGAGATTGTGAATTTATGGGCATTCTTTTTTTTTTTCCGTCTACTGTCTGCTTTGCCTTTGGTTATTGCTGAGATATTGTTCTTTCTTTTCTTCTAGAAAGCTCTTTAGTTGTGGTAGAGGTATGTGGGAGAGGTTGACAGCTGAGTTCATAAAAACTTCCTATCTGAATCTGTGCTGAAGACTTAGGTGTCCTGATTCATTTCCTATCCAGAATCCTACTCTACTGTTTCAACTAGCTCAGTGTGCAGCTCACCCTTCACCCAAGGGAAAGTTGGCTGCCATTCAACAGACAAGGCCTGGAGCTTGGAGGCTGGGCAGAGGGCTGGCCTAGGCTGAAAAAGCTGAGGGCAGGAGCAGGCAAGGCTGTGTCTGCAGAGGGCAAAACTAGATTTGCATCAGAAGATATACCAGAATGGTAATCTTGTAGTCCTAGGGGAATTGTGTTTCCTAGTCCCCTAAGCTGTACTGACTCTTTGGAATTTTAGAATTTATAGGCAAAGAAAAGAATTCCTGATGAAAAGGTCCTTCTAGAAATGACTATTAAATATTAACAATCTGGGGAAAATAAATGTAGGTAGTAAAAAAGTGACACTCTAGAAACTGATTGAGTAAAATATATATGAAACATTGAGTACCTATTTTTTAATATGTGGTGGGATAGACATTTTCATAAAAATCGTTTTCAAAAATTTCTTTTTCTTGTTTTCCTTATCACTCTGCCATGTTCTCTGTCACCTCTTGTATTTGCTAGACAGGCTGTTATTTTACACATTTTGGCATTATCCCTATTTAGACTGCTTCCTAGGAGGGTCTAAAATTTATTTAGATACAATGGCTTTGTTGATGTTATGAAAGTAAAGGGAATGACGGTGAGTTAAGATTTCATCAATGCACAGAAAGAACTTTAAATAAAATACAAATTATATTTTAGCCAATACAGAGAAAATAGCTTCAAATAAAATAAGAATTATATTTCTTGGATGACATTGTCGGTTTGTTGTACTATGGTGGGTTGTGTGTTGCTGTGATGCTAGGATGCTACTGGTATTTTAAATATCAGCAGAGTCACTCATGGTGAATAGGTTTCAGTGGAGATTCTAGACTAAGACTGAAAAGGAGGAAAGAGAGACGAGGCACTTCTGAATGGCTGGTCACTGCAAGTCTTATGAATATCAGTGCACTATTGTTTGATATAGTGATGGAAGATGAGCCTTTTCAGGTTGGAAGGAACTCAAAATGCAACTGGGGAAGAAATGCCTCCTCAAAGTAGAGTTGACTGTGGTGATGTGAATGGAGTAAGGCTTTGGGCAACTTCATCTGATTATGTGGCACAACTCAAAATGAGAGGAATCGATTGCAAACTTCCATTAATAGTTGGAACTTCAAATATGCTAATTTTATGTCATCAAAAATGAATCGGAACAAATAAAGATCAGTATCTAGGGCATTAGTGAGCTGAAACAGACTGGTATTGGCCATTTTGGCTCAGACAATCATATAGTTTACTATTCTGGGAATGACAAATTGAAGAGGAATGTATCACATTCATTGTTAAAAGGAATGTTTCAAGCTCTACCTTGAAGTACAATCCTGTCTATGATAGGATAATACCTATAGGCTTACATGGAAGACCAATTAATACCACCACTATTATTCAAATGTGCATACCATCCACTAATGACAGTGATGATGAAATTGAAGGATTCACCAACAACTCCTTGGAAACCCTATACTGGGTTGCTATGGGTTGGAGCTGACTCAACAGCATTTAACAACAGCAAAAACTAATTTCTTCAGTCTGAAATTGATCAAACATGCAGTCAATATAATTAATGATGAATGGAATGTGAAAATTGGAAAGAAAGAAGGGTTTATAGTTCGAGACTGCCTGGTAGAATTTTGCAAGACCAATGACTTATTCATTGCAAATATCTTTATTTAACAATGTAAATGGTCTTTACACATGGACCTTACCTGATGGAATACACAAGAATCAAAATGACTACATCTGTGGGAAGAAATGATGGATAAGCTTAATACCATCAGCCAAAACAAGGCCAGGGGCCTACTGTAGAACAAACTATTAATTGCTCATATGCAAATTCAGTCTGAAAGTGAAAAACATTAAAATAAGTTATGAGAGCCAAATATGAACCTGAGTATATCCCACCTGAATTTAGAGACCATTTCAATAATGGATTTGAGGCATTAGACACTAAAGAAAGAAACCCAGAAGAGTTGTGGGATGACATCAAGAACATCATGGAGGAAGAAAGCAAAATATCACTAAGATGTAGGAAATAAGGAAAAGATCAAAGTGCATATCAGAAAAGACTCTGAAACCTGTTCTTGAAGGTTTCAGAGTCCATAATAAATAAAGTGGCCATAATAAATGATGGCAGAGGAAACATGAAGGCAGGGATAAGCACAAGAATTAAAGAGAATAGAGGTAAATACTGTTAACTGATGGTACATAGAAGGAATTGCATTCATTGTAATGAAATAAAGTATATGACTTATTGAATATAAAATTGATGGCATGCTATGTAAACCTTCATGCAATTCACAGTAAAAAGTTTAAAAAGAAAAGAGATGAACAGAAAATTTCAAAGGACAGCTCAAGAACACAAAGTAAAGTATTATAATGAAATATGCAAAGACCTGGTCTTAGAAAACCAAAAGGGAATCACATACTCAGTGTTTCTCAAGCTGAAAGAACTGATGAGAAATTTAAATTTCCAGGTTGTAATACTGAAGGGCAAAATGGAGCCCTAGTGTGGTGCTGTGAAATAAAGCACTGGACCACAAGGTCAGCAGTTAAACTCACCAATTGCTTCTTGGAAACCCTATACAGGGTTTTCAGGAGTTGGAACCAACTTGACAGCACTTAAAAACAATAGCAACAATGGGCACAATAGAGTCCTGGTGTGGCATTGTAGGATAATGCACGGTACCACTAGGTCAGTATGAACCACAAGGTCAGCAGTTCAAACTCATCAGTCACTCCTCAGAAACCTTATACAGGGTTGCTATGAGTCGGAATCTACTTGATGGCAGTTAACAATAACAACAGCAACATGGGCAAAATATTGAATGATGCAGGAAGCATCGCAAGAAGATGGAAACAATACACGGATTCATTGCACCAAAAAAGAATTGTTTGATACTCAGACATCAAAAGAGGTAGCACGTAATTAAGAATCAATGGTGCTGAAGGAAGAAGTCCAAGCTACAATGGAGGTATTGGCGAAAATCAAAGCTCCAGGAATTGATGGAATATAAATTGAAATGCTTCAACAAACTGATTTAGCACTGGAGGCACTCAATCATATCTGTCAAGAAGTTTGGTAGACAGCTACCTGGCCAACTAATTGCAAGAGAGCCATATTTGTGTCCATTCCAAAGAAAGGTGACCAAACATAATGCAGAGATTGTAAAATAATATCATTAATATCACATATATATAAAATTTTGTTAAAGATAATCAACAGCCGGTTGCAACAGTACGTTGACCGGGACCTGATATAAATTCAAATTGGATTCAGAAGAGAATGTGAAATGAAGGCTATCACTGCTGAAACCAGATGGATCTTGGCTGAAAGCAGAGAATTTTAGAAAGATGTTTGCTTGTGCTTAATTGTCAATGCAAAGCCATTGAACTGTGTAGATCATAATAAACTGTTGTGATAGCATTGTAAAGAATTGATATTCCAGAGCACTTCATTGTGGTCATGAAGAACCTGTACATAATCCACGGGGTACTTGTTAGAACAGAACAAAGGGGGCTACTTGCATGGTGTAAATCAGGAACGTTCTCTGCCAGAGTTGTATCATTTCACTATATTTATTTACTCTATATGCTAAGAAAATAATCTGAGAAGCTGGATTATAGAAGAATGTGCCATTAGGATTGGAGGAAGAGATATACAGATGACAAAA
>NW_006408577.1:5553933-5555203 GCF_000296735.1 Chrysochloris asiatica
GAAGACCATAGAAGAACTGATGCATTTGAATTATGGTGTTGGTGAAAATTCTTTGGATTTACCATGGACTTCCATAAAACAAAACAAATCTCTCTTGGATGAAGTACAGCCAGCATGGTCCATAGAAGTGAGGATGTGAGACTTAGCCTCTTGTTCTTTACACAGTTGTGAGTAGGGACTAAACCCTAGAGGGACATCATGTTTGGAAAACTGGAAAGTCAGCATAGCAGAGGAATACCTCCAATTATATGGATTGACTCAGTGGCAGGAACAAAAGGTTCAAACATTACAATTGTAAGGATGGTGTTGGATCAGGCAGTATTTCATTCTTCTGTGCATAATAGAGTTGCCATGAGTCAGAACTGATTCAATAACACCCAACTACAACAATAACAGGAAAACACTTTAAATAAAATAAGAATTACATTTTTTGGATGATGCTGTTTCTCTCTCTGCTTAGGAAGGCATGTGTTTTCCATTTCCTCATTATGTATTTACATAGTCACTAAGCGTAGTTCATGTGATATCTTCCAATTTTGAAACATTTAACATTGTATTTTAGAGAGACAACAAAACGTCTTTTTATAGATTTCAAAAAACCAAAGTGGCAGTTTCAAGATGCTTTGTAATTAAATCTCTATAAAGTTGACACTAGTTTTCATCAACTTAATGTTGAACACAGAATGCACACATTCTTTATTTATGCTTTCATGCTACCAATAAATACATTTTTGTGCAAGCAAATATAAAATAGAAGTCCAGGTGTGGTGCTGTAGGATAAACATTGGACTGCTAACCACTAGCTCAACAGTTTAAACCTACTATCTACTCCTCAGAAACCCTGTACGTGGCCACTATGAGTTGGAACCTACTTGACAGCACTTAAAAACAAAGTATAAAATAAGGGAGGCATTGATATATTCCATCAAGTAAATTCCAACAATTGTTGTTGTTATTAGTTGCCATCGTGTCAGTACTAACTCATAGTGACCCTATGCACAGCTTAATGAAACACTGCCCAGTCCTGAGCCTATTCCACAATTGTTGCTAAGCCTGAACCTATTGCAGCTGCCACGGTGCTAACCGGTCTTGTTGGGGGTCTTCCTATTTTTTCTGACCCTCCACTTTACCAAACATGATATCCTTCTCCAGGAACTGATCCTTCCTGATAATATGTTTGACATATGAGAGACGAAGTCTGGCCATCCTGGCTTTCAAGTAGCACTCTGACTGTACTCCTTCCAACATAGATTGATTTGTTCTTTTGGCA
>NW_006408577.1:5556272-5558054 GCF_000296735.1 Chrysochloris asiatica
AACCAATCCTGGCGCCTTGTTTCTTTGACAATGTCTTCAATGCACATTGGAAATCTTTATTCATTATCAATGGCTCTTGATCATATGCTGAATGTTGACCACTTCTTTTTGGTACAGTGACTTTTTGTGTATTTCTTCCATCTTTTTTGATGCTTTCTGCAGCATTCAATATTTTGCCCATAGTATCCTTTAATACAGAAAGTTGATGCTTCAGTTTTTTTTTTTTTTGTTCCCTCAAGTTAACAAATGCTGTATATATTCTTCTCTTTTGATTTTCTAACTCCAGGTCTTTGTACATTTTTATATATTGGACTTTGTCTTCTCAACCTGACTTTTGAATCTTTCTGTTCAGCTCTTTTCCGTCCTCATTTATCCCATTTACTTTAGCATCAGAGCCTCTTCTGACATCCATTTTGGTCTTTCCCTTCTTTCCTGTCTTCTTAATGACCCTTTACATTTTGCCTTTAGGATGTTCTTGATGTCATTCCACAACTCTTCTAGTCTTTGGTCTTTAGCATCTATTCCATCAAATCTGTTCTTCAGATGATTTTTAAAGTCAGGTGGAATATGTTCAGAGTCAAATTTTGCCTCTGAGTGACTTGTTTTAATTTTCTTCACCTTTAGCCTGAACTTGCACATGAGCAATTGAAGGTCCATTCCAGGCACTGCCCCCGCTCTTGTTTTGGTTGTTGAGCTGGAAGATTTCATAGATCAGTTTGATTTCTGTATGTTCCATCTGGTGAGGTCCATGTGCATAGTCCTACTTATAGCAACACCTTTATATGATTTCTTTGACTGTAGATGTTTACTCGAACAGGTAACTTCATCTTTATTTCAAAGGATAACTGGTGGATTTGAACTACTGACCTTGAGGTTAGCAGCCCCATGCCCAACCCACAGCACTACCAAGCCTGCTGTGGCACTGTAGGCTAAACACACAACTGTTAATTGAAAGGTTAGCAATTCAAGCCTACCAGCCACTCTTGGAAACCATATACAGGGTCTCTATGTGTGTTGATGACACACAACAACAGTAACAATGTATGTGTATGTTTTTATAAGGTGGTAGTGGTGGTTATGTGCCGTGGAGTCAGTTCAGACTCATAGCGACTGTACTCCTTCCAACATACAGTTTCCAAGGCTGTAAATCTTTACAGGAGCAGAAAGCCTCATCTTTCTCCCATGGAACAGCTAGTAGTTTCAAACTTCTGACCTTGAGGTTTGCAGCCCAATTCGTAACACTACGCTACCAGAAGCTCCTTATATATATGTGTGTGTGTGCACGTGAGTGCGTTTGTGTATATATGTCAGTGAAAAGCAACATTAAAGACTTATTTTTGTTGTTGTTGAGAATATACATAACAAAACATACATCTTTCAATAGTCTTCATGTATAATCCAGGTCAGCGATTTAAATCCAACAATTGTTCCTTGAAAGCCCTATACAAGGTCACTATCATTTGGAACTACCTTGAAGGCACTTAAGAACAACAGCATGAGCAAAATATTGAATGATACATAAAGCACCCCCAAAAGTTGGAAGGAATACACATTGTCACTGTGCCAAAAAATATCAGTCGATGTTCAGTCATTTCAAGAGGTAGCATAATATCAAGAGCTGCTGGCTGCAGTAAGGAAGAAGACCAAGTTGCATTGAAAGCTATGGTGAAAAACAAGGCTCCAGGAATTGATGAAATATAAATTGAAATGTTTTTACAAACTGACATAATGTTGGAGACACTCACTTATTTACACCAAGAAATGTGGAAGAAAGCCACCTGG
>NW_006408577.1:5558453-5574444 GCF_000296735.1 Chrysochloris asiatica
ATTCAAGCAGGATTCAGAAGAGGACTTGGAACTCAGAATATCATAGCTGACATCAGATGATCTTGGCTGAAAACAGAGAATACCAGAAAGATGCTTGCTTGTGCTTTATTTACTATGCAACGGCGTTTGACTCTATGGATAATAAACTATGGATAACATTGTGAAGAATGAATATTCCAGAACATTTAATTGTGCTCATTATGCTCCTGTATGCAGAGGAATAAGTAGAAGGGAACAAGGGGATGTTGTGTGGTTTAAACTCATTGAAATCAGAAAAGGTATTGTACCCTTTCACCATAATGATTAAATCTGTATGCTGAGTAAATAACTTGAGAAACTGGATTATGTGAAGATGAATGTGGCATCAGGATTGGAAGAAGAGTCATTAACAACCTGTGATATGCAGATGACACACTGCTTGTGGAAAGTGAAGAGGGCTTGAAGTATTTACTGAAGAAGATCAAAGGCTACACCTTCATTATGGATTGAACTTCAGTGTAAAGAAAAGGAAAATCCTCTCAACTGGACAAATAAATTACATCATAATAAATTGATAACAGATTGTCAAAGACTTCATTTTCCTTGGATCCACATTTAACCCTCAAGGAAGCAGCAGCCAAGAAATTAAATGAGGTATTGTGTTAGGCAAATTACATTAAGTAAAAGACCTCTTTAAAGTGGTCTTGAGCAAAGATGTCACTTTGAGAACTAAGGTGCACTTGACACAATCTATGGTCTTTTCAACTGCCTCATATGCATGTGAAAACTGGACATTCAATAAGGGAGATCATAAAAGAATCAGTGCATTTGAATTATGGTATTATGGAAGTACTATGGCCTGTCAGAAGAGCAAACAAATCTGTCTTGGTTGAAGTACAGCCAGAATGCTCCTTAGAAGAGAGGATGGTGAAACATGGTCTCTTGTACCTTGGACAAGATGTCAGGAGGGAGCAGGCCCTGGAGAAAGACAACATGCTTGGTAAAATGACGAGTCCGTGAGAAAGAGGAAGACCCCCAATGAAACCGATTGACACCGTAGCAGCAATGATGGACTCGAACACTGTTAAGTGTGAGGATGATGCAGGACCTGGCAGTGTTTCATTCTGTTGTATGAGTGGAACCAACTCCAAGGCACCTAACAACAACAATGGAAGTAGAAAAAGCTGAAGCATAACTTAGTAGCTGATCTGAGGATGACCTTCGCTAGGTTGTCATCTGGTCCACTGTAATAAAGATTCTAGAGCACTCACGAAACTGATTCCTTTTGTCACAAAACTATAGAACTCAAAATAGGAACATTTCTTGTTATCTGATTCAGAACATATAAATAACATTTATACTTGTATTTACTGAGTAGTTATGTTTCTCCATGGCTGTAATCTTCAGTATGGAAAACAAATAAATATATAGAAAAATAATAGGTAAATTTTGTTTTTGTTTTTAAGTGTTGTAAAGTCAATTCCAAATCATAGCAACCCTGAATAGGGTTTCAGAGGAACAGCTGGTGGGTTTGAACTGCTGATCTTGAGTTAACAGCCCAGTGCTTATCCTACAGCTATACACCAGAATTCCAGTAGGTAAATAGGAATTATTAATTTGGTTTGATTCCGACAGACTAAAAAAAGTAGATTGATATAAAATTAGAAAATGTGTCTTCACAATTTCTAATAGTGAATGAATATTATCAAGATTTAAAACAACAAAAATAACAAAACCCAAAACCGCTGTGGTGAAGCTGATTTTGACTCATGTGTGTCTGAGCAGAACTGTACTATTTGGTTTTCAATGGCAAATTTTTCAGAATTAGCTTACCAGACTTTTCTTCCCAGGCACTGCTGGGTAGACTTGAATCACCAATCTTTCTGTTAGCTTCTAAGTACGTTAAAATTAATCAAATGACAGTCCATATACTCCCATTAGCACTATAATACAGGGCAACTAATTAGTATGTATTTGTATTTAAACATGCATTTGAATGAGAGTTTTAAAAAGTGCTATATTACACTGACATTATTGTGGATTCAAGCAAACAAGCACATATTTCTTGCTTGAAAGCATCCAAAAATGACTGTCTCCTGGTGTGGCGCTGTTGGTTAATGCGCCAGACTGCAAAGTCATTTGAACTGTAAGGTTGGCGGTTCAAACTCACCATTTGCTCCTTGGAAACCCTATACAGGGTCGCTATGAGTTGGAGTCGACTTGACAGCACTTAACAACAACAACAATCCAGTAAAAAAAAGAATAGAAAAATGACCTGGTTATTCTGTTCTCTGAAAGGAGGTTGTTGGATCAGGGCTGTGAAGTCCCTTGGATTGAGGTCCTCTGGAATGGAGGCAAAGATGGCTGAAGTGGGCAATTCAACTTTCTGACTCCTAAACAATATTTCTATAGCCTCCAGGAGTCAGGAGCTCCACTTTGAAAACCACTGATACAAATTGATGATGGTATTCAAATCACTTTAGAGTCTCACTCCAAACTTATGTTGATATTCACCTGTTGACATTTGTGTGGTTACAGGGGTGACATAAAAAATATTTGACAGTTGGTATGGCATAGGCATCTCATGGAGTCCTGGTGTGGCATCTCACCAGTATTGAACAGCCAGAGGAAATTTCATCTGTAAATTCCTGCATACCCTTTAAAAATAGACTTTGTTTGGATATCAGAATTGTATATTTCTATGTAAGACTAGTACATGTAAATATTAATAATGTTTTGTTAAGATAAATGATCTAGTTCTGTTTCAGCCTATTCTAAACCAAAATGATAACTGGTAAAAACTTAATTTGGGGCTTCTATATTTTCCTGGCTACTTAAAACACACACACACACAATTTATCACTATATATTTTACCTTAAGACTATCTTAAAACATTAATTATTTAATCAACTAAGTAACAGATTAACATTAACTCCATTAACATTTACTGGGTTTCTATTTTGTGGCACTGTAGGATAAGCACTGGACTGCTAACCACAAGGTAATTTCAAGTAGTATCAGTGATTCAAATTCATCAGCCAGTCTTCTGAAACCCTATACAGGGTTACTATGAGTCAGAACCAACTTGATGGCACTTAACAACAACAGCAACTGTGAGCCAAATTATGTATTAGTCTTTGCACTTTCAATAGGTTAGAGAAGGCTATAGCTTCATTGGAGAGATGGAGAACAGAAAATTCCAATAAGAAGTAATAAATTCTAGTTTAGGGAAGCAAAAGGAACTGTGAACTAAATAGGAAGCTTGTAACACAATTTGGGATCAAACAAGACTTTCTGGAAAGACGGTAACTAAACTCTGACTGAAGGGTAAATTAAGAGGTGGTCAGGCATGGAGCAAAGGCAATGGAAAGACAGTGGTTCAAATATATGTAAAATTCCAGAAAGAGATGAAAAGACCTTCAATAGGTTGAAGCGGTTTAACATATATTAGAAGCCCTATCTACTGGCTCCAAGATAAAAAATGAGAAAATCACCATAATTAAACCTCATATTTATTTTAAATCTGTATTGGACGAAGTACAGCCAGAATGTTCTTTAGAAGCCAGGTGGCCAGACTTCATTTCTCAAATATCAGATATGTTTTCAGGAGCTACCAGGACCTGGAGAAGGACATGATGCTTGGTAAAGTGGAGCATCAATAAAAAAGAGGAAGCCCACCAATGATACGGATTTGCACAGTGGCAGCAGCAATGGACTCAAGCATAGTAATGACGGTGAGATTGATGCAGCACCAGGCAGTATTTTGTTCTGTTGTGCATATGGTTGCCATGAGTCAATACTGACTTGATGGTACAATTCAAAAGTGGTTACAGCAGTACATCAGCAGAGAGCTGCCAGAAATTCAAGAAGAAGACATGGAACTAGGGCTATCATTGTTGACATCAGATGGAGCTTGGTCAAAAACAGAGAATACCAGAATGATGTTTACTTGTGCTGTGCTGACTATGCAAAGACATTCTATTTTATGGATCATAATAAATTATGGATAACTTTGAAAAGAATAGGCATTTCAGAATTCTTAATTGTGCTCAGGAGGAACTTGAACATAGACTAAGAAGCAGTCATTTGAACAAAACAAGGGGATACTGAATGATTTAAAATCAGAGAAGGTGTGGTCAGGGTTGTATCTATTCATCATACTTATTCAATCTTTATGCTGAGCAAATTATCTGCAAAACTCAATTATAGGAAGAAGGTGGCATCAGGATTGGAGGAAGACTCATGATCTTGCATTATACAGATGACACAATCTTGCTTTTGGGACGTGAAGAGAATTTGAAGTATTTACTGATGAAGGTCAAAGACTACAGCATGCAATATGGACTACACCTCAATGTAAAGAAAATGAAAATGCTCACAACAGGACCAATAAATAACACAATGATAAACAGAGAAAAAATTGAAGTTGTCAAATAATTAATTTTGCTTGGATTCACAATCAACACACATGGAAGTAGCTATCAGGAAATCAAATGATGTAATGCATTAGGCAAATATGCTTCAAAAGTGTTTAAGAGCTAAGGTGTCAATCTGAGGACTAAAATTTGCCTGACCCAAGCCATGGTATTTTCAGTTGCTTCATATGAATGTGAAAATTTGACAGTGAATAAGAAAGACTGTGGAAGAATTGATGCATTTGAGTTATTGTGTTGGAGAAGAATACTGAAAAGTACCATGGACTGCCAGAAGAACAAAAATACAACCAGAATGCTCCTTAGAATCCAGATGCAATGATAGTGAGACTTTCTCTCATACTTTGAACTTGTCGTCAGGTGGGACCAGTCCCTGGAGAGGACATCATGCTTGGCAAAGTGGAGGGTCAGCAAAAAAGAGGAAGATCCCCAATGAGATGGATTGGTACAGTGGCAGCAGCAATTGACTCAAACAACGATTGTGAGGATGGCAAGGGACCAGACAGTGTTTTCTTTTTTGTGCATAGGTTCGCTATGAGTTAGATCCTACTCAATGATCTCTAACAAGAACAGTATGTAGTTAATAGTAAATAACATGAAGACAAAAATAAACATTTTTAACCAGGTCTATGAACAGGTCTATTCCTGATCAATCCCATGCTGAGAATTTACATTTCCACCCCAAATAAACTGGATCAGGAAGTGGAAATTCTTAGAAGGGTTCAAACTGGAATGAAGTGATTTAATTACTCATTTTAACTTTTATCTGTTGGTTCATGAGTCTGTTCCTTTGCTCATGCTGTCCCTTTACCTGGATTGACCTTTATCTTCTCATTCATCCGGAATGTCTATACACTGTGCAGATGTATAGACATTTGGTTCAAATGTTTTATCTCTTATTAAAACTTTGTTCTTACTGTGACCCAGGTCATGTGTTAGTCTTTGGGCTCTTTTTATTTCTTATTACAAAGATTGTGGTTCCTCAAGTTAAAACTGACTACTGTATCTAGTATACTTTTCTCAGATCAGTTTCCTTTTTAAATATGGCTAAGAATATTTTACTTGATTTCTTATGTTATCCTGTTTTTTTGAGGAACATTATCATTGCATAAGAATTCTTTGAATAAATTCTATTACAATATGGAACAGGCTAAGATGCTTCTTTGTCTTGAGTGTTGATATGTTCAAACAAGGCTTACTACATATACATGAACAAATATTGCTATTATTACTCTCTTCCAGTTTCTTAAACAAGCTGGATTGGGGAGCAAGTCTTAGGCCCCAAAACTCCTCGCCCCCTACCTACTGAATTGAAAGTAGGTTTTGCAGTATGGCCCTAGCCTTACTTTTTCATTCAGTCACAGGCAAGCACGTGGTAAACCACGAGGTTGGACATTGGTTGTGGAAGAAATCACATTAGGGGGCAACTTGGCACCATCTGGCATAGTAACCATGTTTTTTTTTGTTGTTAAGTGCTGTTGATTTGGTTCTGACTCATAGTGACCCCATATAGGGTTTCCAAGGAGTGGTTGGTGGGTTTGAACTGTTGACCTTGTGATTAGCAGTCTAGTGCTTGTTCTACAGTGCCACATGCTCACTACTAAAACAAGATCCATGCGTGTCAATTCTGATCAGTTGAATTAGCCACCCTGTCTTCAAATGAAAAAATGATAATTTCCAATAGGATTTTCCTAGGATATGTAACGATACACACTTGTTGTTAAGTGCTGTCAAGTGAGTCCCAACTCATCTCGACCCTGTATAGGGTTTCCAAGGAGTGGCTGTTGGGTTTGAACCACTGTCCATGTGGTTAGCAATCCAGTACTTATCCTATAGCATAAGTATAATATACACACCATAATATACACACATATTAACTCTGAAAATATGCAACTTTGATCTAAGCAAAGACTGGATGACTATTTGATTAAATTATTGTTCAGTGTTGGATGGGGGATTAGATTTGATGATTTTATAACACACCAAACTGATCCCATTGCTCTCAAGTCGATTCTGGCCCTGTATAGGGTTCAAAGACTATAAGTCTTTCTGCTGCTGAGTTGACTGGTGGGTTAGAACTTCTGATCTTGTGGGTAGCAGTTCAATACCTAATCCACAGTGCCAAAAGGGCTCCTTTGATGATTTTAAAATGTCTTTTAATCCTGAAACTCTATGTGCCTTTGATACTATCACTATTTATTTTAATTGAAATTATTCTTTGTACTTGGGACTGCTCCTATGAAGAAGGCTGGTTTTCTAAAGTTTGTTTTCATTCATTCAGTATCTGGCCTTGCTTCAGGATGAGGGTTATTGTTGTTAAGCGCTGTCGAATTGGTTCCAACTCATAACTAACCAATGATCTGTGGTTAGCAGTCTGATGCTTATCCTACAGCACTATAGGGATGGAAGTAGTTAGGTGCAAAATGTAACCAAACCTTATAAGCACCAACGTATGCACTTCACTGGCATTACTGCTCACTTTATAAGGGGCACATTAATTCTTGGAGATTTGTAATTAAGTCACCTTGTAAAATTGCAGGCTCTGTATTCTTCTTTTTGAAAAATGACCATGCAAGAAATATTTTTCAGAAAAATGGAAAATCTTTGGATCATTATCTTTTGTTGTACATTATTTCACATGTCCTTATAATTTTTCCCCCCTCAACGACTCCTTTGAAATTGTTCCAAAAAACTTGCCAGATAAATTTTTACAGACTGATGATAACTTGTATGAAGGAAAGTTCTTTAGGGTACTTCTCTATGCTCTATGCTATTAAACATACTTCTTTTCTTATGAAATATAATACATTTATGGATAAGTCCATTACATATTAAAGTATAGTATAATGAACTATTATAAAGAAAGTATCTCTATGCCATGTCTCAGGTCAAAACTTAGAACATTAAGAACTTAAAAAAAGTCCCTCTTTTCAGATATCCCTTCTTTCCCAGCTAGGTAATACCTTTGTGCTGACATCTGTGATCTAAAGGCCCTTGGTTAACCATATCAGTGTGTTTATTTAGACAAAAGTCTTTTGAAATGTATATAAATGGAGCACAATGCACATAACATTTTTGTGTCTTGTTCTTTTGCTCATGTTTAAGACTTACTCAGCTCTTATTTCATTTTGAAAAATTTTATGTCTTCCATATGAGATAATTTCAGAGTTTCTTGGGATTTACTCTCATGTGTGGCACTGTGGGTTTATGGGCTAGACTACAAGATCAGTTTGGGCCACAAGGTTGGTGGTTCAAGCTCACAAGCTTCTCCTCGAAAATCCTATATGAGGTCACTATGAGTTGGAACCAACTAGACCAAATGATTGTTATTGCTAAGTGCCATTGAGTCGGTTTTGACTCAGTGACTCAGTATAGGGTTTCCAAGGAACGCCACACAGGACTTCTTTAGTGAGTATTTTTCTCAACTTTCTTTTTTACTCCCAAATGTTTGTGCTATTTGTTTTAATGTACTATTACAAATAGACTCTGTCATTTGCTTGCCACGATTCTGTTTCATTTGTAAAGGATTTTTGATTGCTGTTTTTTCTAGCTCTTCGATTATCATACAGATTTATAGAGTGCAAAAATTTTGAACATAAGGGAAAGAAATGGATGTTACCCTTTAGAATGATTGAATAAGCCTGGTAGAGAAGCATATGGTATGAAGTATGGTATGAAAGGAGCTGACTGATAACTACACAATTTCAGGGAATAGAGTCTCTGTTTACAGTTTCAGAAAGAAAATCAACAAAAAGAAAACCAGTTGACATCTTGTGTTTAATAACCTTTTGGCTTTATTGTGTAGGAAATTCAGCATTCTGACAAAATGTAAACTTATGACAGTGTTAGAAAAATAAATAATTTTGATTGAAGGATTTTCTACCTAGAATCCTTTCAGATAAGAAATGTGATTACTTCTAAAGCCTAAATATATATGCTATAGAGGAAAGAGAAAAATAAGAGCAGGTTTTTAGTTTTTGTTTTTCCCTTTTAAATGAGGAAAACCTGATTGTTGGCAGCAACTGGATTCTATAAATCCACAGATGTTGTAGATATTTCTAGATGCTTATTGTGAAGTCTGTTCAAAGCAGAAAGTTTTGACAGACACTTGGCTCAAAGCGCTCAGTGATAATCCTTAGGTTGGGTTCTATAGAAAAGCCAAATCAGTGATGCTTATGTTTGTATATACATAAAGAAAAGTTTACATCAAGGGAATTGCTCACACAATTGTAGAGGTGGGTAAGTCCCAAGTGTGTGGATTAGATGAATCAAGAATGGTAGGACAGATGGCAGGCAGGTAGATCAGGTAGATAAGATAGCAGGCAGTAGAGCAGGCCATTGGCTTAAGTCCAAAGAACCAGAGGTTGGATGGTGAGCGAGATGCACGATCCATACCCAGGTGAAAGCAAGCAAACTTTGTCAGATTGCCTAGCATATTGGAAGCAGGTCACATTTCCAATGAAAATTCCTTTCAATTGATTGGGCACTCACAGTAGATATCATCATAGAGTTGATTACCTTATATTAGATCTCGACATGGGGCATGACAGACAGCATCTTACCTGCCAAACCACTGAGAATCATGGCCCAGTCAAGTTGACACAAAGCCTTAACTATCACAGATATGATAGTAGCATTGTTGGAAATTCAGTGGGAGAATTAAAAGCAAAATGAAATATGAGATTTAAGTTACAGTTATTATTCATCAAATTTCAACCTCATTTTCTTACTTTTTTTTAATTTAAATTTTGTGTGAAGGGATGTACACCAAAACATTCAGGAATATATAATCATTTAAACAATCAAAGGGAACATTCTGCAAGCATGCCTCCTGGCTGCCAGCAAACAGTCTTTCTCTTTCCATGAGTCTAGATCCTCAGCTGCTCTATCCATGTCCTCATCTCTGCCTCCATCTCTGGTGTTACTGCTTCTCTGGATAGGGTTCTACATTCCGCACATGCTCTTCTTGATGGTCCTAAGGTCCTCTGTTCCTGGACTGTAAGATTAACTAATCCTCCCTTTATGTTACAATAAACTTCTACCTTTACAGTTGTGACAATCACAATTAGTCATGATCCCAACTATTCACTATTGAATCAAAAGAATCTTATCCCCATCTTCTTTCACCAGACCTGTCTAGACGAGATGAAAATCATTCAATGGGGATACTACCTCCCCCCCGCATACTCTGAAACTAAACTCCATTTTGAAAATTTGTAAGCCAGGAACTTTGTGCCTTTATAGCCCCACATTTTAGGTAGCCAATGTCTAAGTTGCCTATCCCTATCACTTCTGCATACAAAGGGGGTAGTCTTGGAGGGGGCTGGTTGTCCTGAAGGGACTTGATTGCTTGCCTTGATGGCTGTCTAGCAAACAACTTGCTTGCCCTTACAATAGCCATTCAGACTGTCATTTTTGTTTTTTTATTTTTCCTGCTGGTCTTTCTTTCAAGAAATATCTGCTGTTCCTTTATCTGCTCCAGGCTGGTGTGCTTGTCCTTTCAAGTGGGACTGTCTTACCTCAGAAAGTTCTGGATGGGGCTTAGGATTACACCCAAGGTCCTGTTGTTGTTGTCAGGTGCCATCAAGTCGGAACCGACTCATAGCGACCCCATGCACAGCAGAACGAAACAATGTCCGATCCTGGGCCAACCTCACTACCGCCGCCACACTTGATGCCATCAATGATGCCACCTGGCTGATCCATCTCATTGGGGGTCTTCCTCTTTTTATCTGACCCTCTACCTTACCCAGCATGACATCCTTCTCCAGCGACTGTTCTCTCTGGACAATGTGTCCAAAGTATGAGAGACGAAGCCTAGCCATCTTGGCCTCCAAGGAGCACTCTGGTTGCACTTCTTCCAAAACAGATCTATTGGTTCTTTTGGTAGTCCATGGCACTTTCAGTATACACTACCAAAGCTTTGCAAGAAGCCTATTTCACTTTTATAGAACCCCTTTTAGGTATTCCAGTGAGTTATAGGCTGAAGATGGGCTTATAAACTTTTAGTAATCATGTTTCCCGATATTTCATTTTATCTCACTCAGGTGTCTATTTACAATAGTATGCAAGGGAAACCAGTATTCATAAGACAGTCAAGTATCCTAACATTATTTTCCCTCTTTTATCCAGATTGTGCCTTGATCTCTGTATCACAGAGCCATGTTGTTCCAAGGTTGAGCATACATCACTATTTACCTCTGTTCCCTTTCAACCATGCAAACCTACCTAAGTGTTCTCCAATCTACCTTGTTCTTCCACCCCTCTCTCACTTCATGGGTATTGTCCTCCCCAACACCCAAACTATGATGTGTCTATCTACTCCCCTGTGCTCTGCCATTCCCACTCTTCCACCTCTGGTAACCTACAAAGAAATTTTGTTTTTCCCTTTTAGTATGGGCATCTTTTCTTAAGCTTTTACAGTAATGATCTTAGTGGAACTAGCATCCAGCAGGCCAAGGCAGAACTAAGGAATCACTGTGGACTCATCATTTAGCTTCCACATATTATTAACTACTGAAATCTATTGTCTCTTTTTCTGATATATTTATTTGTTATTGAAACTCATCTAGTTGATTAGAAAAATTTCCACTCCTTTTTAAAAATCTTTTATCCTAAATATTCCAGAGGGGAAAATTTGAAATTAGTCTTTGCTTGCCATTTCTTTGCTAAAATCAATGTCTCTTGTTTAAATTACTTCTTCACCTTCAGAATAAGCACAATTTCAATCTCCTCAGCTATATGAACAAGACTTAAGCCTTGTTGCTTTCAGTCATACTAAGGGACTGGCACTGTGGTCTTTCTTACCTTAGTACCTGAACATGCCCTTGAACCTGCAATCCCTTGTCTTTCTTTTTCACTTGGTCAGTTCTCACTTATTAAGACATAAATCTGTGTCCCCAGGAACACCTTCTTTAAAACACTCAGTCTTTAAGAGACACCTTTTACCCCCAACACTGTCTGTACTTGCATCCATTATAGAACTTTCTAGGTAGCTCTAGCGGCACAACAGTTAAATATTTGGCTACAAACTGAAAAGTTGCCAATCTAAACCCACCCAGTGGCTTCATGGCAGAAAGATTAGGCAACCTGCTTCTAAAAGATGATAGCCTAGAAAACCCTTGGGGCAAGCTCTCTTATGTCCTGTGAGGTCACTATGATTGAAAATCAACTCACGGGCACCTAGCAAATATTTTCTTAACTATCACTGTAATTTTGGTTCCTCATGTATCTTTCCAATGGTCTGTGAGCTACTTGAAGTCAACCTGTATGCCTAGTGTTAGGATTATGTGCAATTAATAAGAGCCCAGTATACACACTCAAGAGTCTATAAATGTATGAACACAGAAATATCCCCAAGCAAGGAACAGACGTTTCTAGAGAGCAAGAGCTGTGTGTGCCCCTTCAGATAACAGCCTTACCTCTTATGATCCACATTTACAAAAGCTTATTTTTACCCCCTCTCTAACCAAATGCTTTCTCTTTTGGTCCTACTTAGTTTGCTAAACAAGATTTCTTGATCAGGCAGTTGCAATTGAAATGGTTGAAATTCTCAAATAATTTAGAAATGAACTATGTTTATACACACCAGGCTTAAACATCATAATGAATCATAGAAGATAAATTAACATTATCGAAGAAAATATTCCAACATTATCATATGAATCACTATCAGTAATATTTTAAGTTTATCATCTCTTAAGTCAATATTTAGTCATACTGCATTTTAAAGATTTTATTTCCATCTCTTTCCTTGCTGGGGTATTATAAAGAATAAGACTTGTCTATAGTGGTTAGACAATAATCTCTTTAAAAATCAGCACTGGGATTCTTTATATGGAGACACTCTCTTTGCTAGTCATATAAATGTTTTTCTTTCAATTAAAAAAATGTTTAACTTGGCTGTCACTTATGTTGTTATTGTCATGTTGTTTATTTTATTTTTGAAAATGTATTTTCTTGAAAACTTGAAGAAATATTTGAAAATCCTATTGTAAGCCAAATTTAGATTTGCTTGCTTTCTTCTAATAAACACTTCCTAACATTATGTGCTTTATAGACTATGCAACGACTTTCAATTGTGTGGATCATGACAAGCCATGGACACCACTGTGGAGAATGAGAATACCAGAACTCTTAGTTGTGCTCATGAGGAGTCTGTACATAAACCAGTAGCTGTTGGAACAGAACAAGGGAACACAGAATGATTTGACATTAGGAAAGGTGTGCACCAAGGATATATTCTTTTACCATACTTATTCAACTTGTGTGCTAAGCAAACAATCTGAGACGATGGATTATATGAAAAGGAGCATGGCATCAGGATTGGAGGAAGACTTGTTAACAACCTGTGATATGCAGATGATACAAACTTCATTGCTGAAAGTGAGCAGGACTTAAAATACTGATGAAGATCATAAACCACATCCTGTGGTATGGGTTGCCCCTTAATGTACCAATAAATAACATCACGATAAATGGAGAAAAGATGGATGTTGTCAAAGACTTCATTAGATCTACAATCAATGCTCATGGAAGCAGCAGTCAAGAAATCAAAGGACATATTGCATTAGGCAAATCTGCTGCACAAGACCTCTTTAAAGTGTTCAAGAACAAAGCTGTCAGTTTGAAGACTAAGGTTCACCTGACCTAAGCCATGGTATTTTCAATAACCTCATTTGCATGTGAAAGTTGGACAATGTATAAGGAAGAATTGATGCATTTGAGTTATCGTCTTGGAGGAGAAAATTAAAAATATCATGGACTGTTAAAAGAACAAACAAATCTGTGTTGGAAGAAGTGCTGCCAGAATGCTTCTTAGAAGCTGGGATGGCCACACTTCATCTCTCATACTTTGGGCATATTATCAGGAGGCATGAGGACTTGAAGAAGAACATTATACTTGGTAAGTGGAGGGTCAGTGAAAAAGTGGAAGACCCCCAATGAGATGAATTGGCACAGTGGCAACAGCAATAAACTCAGAAGTAGTAATGATTGTGAGGTTGGTGCAGGCACGGGCAGTATTTTGTTATGTTGTGCATAGGGTCTCTATGAGTCAGTATTGACTTGATGGCACCTAACAACAACAAGAACAACACCATTATTAATAGTAAGCTTAAAAAATACTGTGGTGAGCTCTAGTTAAGATTAAATTTTTATTTTTTTTTGCCAAATATCATGATTTGTTTTATATTTGGAGTCTGTTGTTTTGCCTAACTCTCCTAGAATATTTTGAAGCCTGCCTAAATGAGATCTAATAGTCATTTAGGTGACAATTAAAAGTATGCAAACCTGTAACCACTTTTGTTATTTTTAATTTTTTTACAGATTGTTTCCCTCCACATTTTGTCCATCTGGGTGACTTTCATACTTAAAGTTGAAATCACTGAATCTATCATTTATCTTTTATTTGTTGTAAAAATTACAAATTGCAACGCAGATTAAATAATTAACAACACTCAATTTTCATCCTGGTGTGGCACTGTGGGTTAATGTGCTGGACTACAAGGACGCTTTGAACCACCAGCTGCTCCTTGGAAACCCTATACAGGGTTGCTATGAGTTGGTACCAACTCGATGGCACTTAACAACAACAACAACAACATCCAAAACAATGTCCAGGATGAACCTCAGATAGTCACACTAACGTGATTGTGTGCTGTGGAGTCAGTTGGTTCTGACTCATAGAGACCTCCATATAGGGTTTCCTAGGCTGTAAGACTTTATCGGAGCAGAAAGCCTCATCTTTATTGCGTGGAACTGTTGGTAGTTTTGCACTGCTGACCTTGAGGTTAGCAGCCTGACTCATAACCACTATGTTACCAGAGCTCCTTTTCTAACATCATTAGCAAAGGAAATCATGTATATACCAGAATATTGGCCAAAACTCCAGGAGCATTCTATGGGTCATGTGCAGTACAAAAATAGGATTTTTTAAATAAGAAAACTTTCCTATAATTGTATCTGTAGCAATAATGTTTTTGCAACCTTGACACTACAATGCATATTTCACTGCAGCAATGGACTCAAGTGTAACATCGATTGAGATTGATGCAGGACCGGGCAGTGTAGTGTTCATACTGTTGTGCATAAGGTCACAATGAGTCAGAACCGACTCAACAACACTTAACAGCAACCATCTCTCTATTTGGCAACACAGTGGCTCTGCAGGATAAGCACAGGACTTTTGAACCACAGGGTCAGTGGTTCGAGCCCACCAGCAGCTTCATGGGAAAAACATGAGAACTTCTGCTCCTGTAAAGATTTATAGCCTTGAAAGCCCTACACAGGCTTGCTATAAATTGGAACTTACTCAAAGTCATATAACAACAACAGCAACATCTCTCCATTTACTTTTTTAAAAAGGTTTTTTATTGTGGATTGAGTGAAAGTTTACAGGGCAGATCATCAGTTTTACATGCGACAAATCATATACCTTGTTTCATTACAATGATTATAATACCCTCCATGTACTATCAGTTAATAATATTTCTCTCTGTTCACTTTAGTTCTTCTTCTTTTTTTTTTTTTTAAACACTCAGGAAAATATAATAATTTACACCACCAAAGCGGCTTTGGTGGTGTAAACTGTTATATCTAGATCACATATTATATATATATATATATATACCCTTCTTCCACTCACCAGTAGACCAATGTGGTTGTCAGCAAGCTTACATGCCTGCTCATGTGTTCCCTTTGAGTTTCAGTCTCAGAGGAGGGGTCTCTATTTCCTTTTAAGGACTCATGAAGATGTGTTTTTTCTCAGGTCCTTACATGTACTAGGGGAACTTAAAAGTGTTGATACTAGGGTTCTAGTTCATAAATGCATGGGTTTATTCCAAACAAAACATGTTTAATCATGTCTTTACCATCAGTAGATGGCTGAAGACAAGTTCTCTCAGTAATACATTTGTCCTAGTCTCAGGGTTAGTTAAAAATAGTTGAGTAAAACAGTAGCTTCCATGGGGCTCTGCTGGGAAAGTTAGATTCAAGGAAGAGAGGTCAGCTCAAAGGATTACGGCAACTGTGTTTTTAGGGATTCCCTAGGGGTAATCTTGATAGATTTTTCTCAGAGAACACAGCATGATCAAGGGGGCTTATTGGGAAGAAGTTATAAGAAAACTCACAACTGTGTTTGTTAGAGAAAGGCCCGAAAAGTTTCAGTGGTGAAAATTTCCTCCCTGACAATGCAGGAGCTTTTCTGTAAGAATTTGGTTGGGAAAACTTACCTCATCCATCTTACAACACTGACCTTGCCACTTCAGACTTCTTTTTGTTTCAAAAACTCAAAGAACATTTAAAAGGAACATCCTTAAGCCCCTTGAGGATGCCCAAACTGCCATTTTGGTGTGGTGTAAATGGAAGAGTGCAGAATTCATTGAGGAAGGCTTAGAAATGAAGCACTGCTTTCAGAATTGAGCAGTCCTAAATTGAAGATATGTCAAGAAACAATAGTCTCACATTGTGATATTTTTGTTTAATAAAGGCTTCTATGGTTTTGTAGCAGTACTTTTTGATTTACCCTCCTACTCTGTAGAAATCCTTTTACCTAATTTTAAAGGCCATTCTAGTTTGA
>NW_006408577.1:5574544-5595104 GCF_000296735.1 Chrysochloris asiatica
CAAGAATTTCCATTGAAAATGCCCTAACGGCAGAAATTATTTTATTTCTTTAATTAAAAAGAGGCAGTGATAGAATATTATCATAGATAACCAAAGCTCCCCCAAAAATAATATGCACTATAAAAATAATGTGCACAATATTTCAAAGAACTATCCACTTCTTGAAGAGAAGTTCATAAATTGTAGAATGATATGGCATATGTAAACAAAGTGCTAGTATGGTGCTATATGATAAGCATTGGACCATAAGGTTGATTTGAACTAGGAATATGGTGGTTCAAACTCAACAGCTACTCTTCAAAAATCCTATACACATCGCTATAAGTCAATGTCACTTGACAAAAACAAAGTGCAAAAAGCAACTGTAGATAGCTCCTAGTAGATTTCTCCTTTTCTTTTCTCCTAGATTTAAATATCACCAAGGAAGTCTTAAAATGGAACTGGGGATCTCTTTATTTTTACAATTTACAAAGAAAATTGTCAAGAAGTTTTTGCCTGAGGTTAAAAAGTGACCTACTAAGTGACTGTGTTATTACTGAAATTGTGTAAAATGAATTGTCAATAGAAGGATGCTTGAATTTTTAGATTTAAAATAGAAAAATTATACACATTTCTTAAATAGGAATGTTATTTTCCCTATTTAATTTTAGAGAATAGTTCCCCAAAGTTCATTTTTGTTCAGTTTCAATAACTGGCGAATAATGAGTGAAATCAGCCAGCAACTGAAAGCCAAAATGATAAAGAAAGATCAAGA
The DNA here is from genome assembly GCF_000296735.1 of Chrysochloris asiatica. Taxonomy (NCBI): domain Eukaryota; kingdom Metazoa; phylum Chordata; class Mammalia; order Afrosoricida; family Chrysochloridae; genus Chrysochloris; species Chrysochloris asiatica. Next base: position 5,575,299 of record NW_006408577.1, read on the forward strand.
GAGAATATTTCACAATAATGACATCTTTGATGAGTCTATTACTTTGGTGTTTTGAAACCATGGGAAATCTCCCTGGAGAATTAATGAATGGTGGGGAATAAGAATTGAAGCAGAGAACCTTTGAGAATTTTACATGGTGTTTGGAAACAGAATAAAAGAGATCAATGTTTAGGCCAGGGCTAAATAACAAGGGTCAAAAATAAGATCAAAAGAACAAACTGTGTGGGCTTCCCTGGGAAAGTAGGATAGAAAGATAAATATAACAGGGAAGTTATTTGCATTGCAAACTATAAAAATACTGAAAAGTTTGGCTTCAGATGCATAGTGAGACACAAAATAGCTAAAGCTTATTTTAAAATATCACAGAGAAGTACCTATAAACAATAAACATCTTCCTTAATTTTAAATTTAAATAATAAATTGGTTTTATGAGTGACTAATGGAGTTCTATAAGGAGCTCTGGTAGCGTAGTGGTTACGAATAGGGCTGTGAACCGCAAGGTCAGCAGTTAGAAACTACCAGCTGTTCCTCGGGAGAAAGATGAGGCTTTCCGCTCCCGTAAAGATTTACAGCCTCGGAAACCCTGTACAAGGTCGCCATCAGTTGGAACCAACTCAATGGCACTTAACAACAACAACAATGGAGTTCTACAGTATTTTCCCATGTCAGATTTTATAAAAAATTTGTACTGAAACCATGTTCTTAAATGTTATTTACATATTCTAAAATATTAATTAAGAGCCCAAAGCATAAAATTCCAGAACTATAATAATGTATAAAAGTGTTCTGGAAGATTTAAAGTGTTAAAATGAAAGATGATTTAAGTTTACTGTTTTAGCTCTTAAAGCAATGAATGCAACTATACTAGAAGTATGTGAACATAAAAGCAATCAATGCTTATTGGTAGATAAGAATGTTTTACAAATTAAGGATATTATTCCTTTAAGTGTCATATATATTAGAATAGAGTCCCTAGATGGCACAACTGATTAAGTGCTTAACTACTAATGGAAATATTGGTGGTTTGAATTCAGCCAGAGGCACTTCTGAAGAAAGTCCTGGCAATCTAATTCTGAAAGATCACCACCATTGAAAACCCAAATGAAGCCCAGTTCTACTGAAAATGCATGGTGTTGTCATGAGTAAGAGTAGATCTGCTATTTTTCACATATTAGAATATTTTTCCATGAAAAATTTTTGTAACAGTAAATACTTACAGGTTGAGATTTTTTCTAAGTGTTAAGAGCTTTACTTGGTAATGAAACTATAACAATGAACAAATATCACACCTATAATTGGATTCCTTCATTAGCTTCTTTCTTTTATGTGTCATGCTTAGAAAATCCACTACCATCCCAAGATTTAGTAAATATTTACCTATGTTTTCTTCTAATAATTGCATGATTTTAGATTTAATTTTTGACATACTGAGACGTTTATCATACAAATAAACTAGTTTGCATGTATGTCTGAAATGCTTAGAAATATTTAGAATATTTTCTTTTGATTTTTTTTATATTGTATATTAACATATTTCCTCTTAATCCTCCTCTCATTTTTGTGGTAATAAACTGAGGGCAGTGTGGCTGGGAGAACTAAGTAGTAGGAGATTGTAAAGCGTAACTCTGAGCTTCAGTAGACTACAGCTGAAAAAACCCAACTAGAAAATATACTTCTCAATGCAGAGCTACAACATTAAAAAAGAAACAGACTCTTGAAAAGTTTAGCTACTGTAAATTATTTTATTAGACATGACACAGTGAAGACTAAATTGGATATTCATTTATCCTGATTTAGTAATCTCATGTGCAAGTTTAAGATGCCCTTTAGTGTGATTAGAGATTTAAATTAAACTTAACTGTTTATTATTTCATGAGACCAGTTAACAGCCAACATAGAGGTCTTTGCTGATATCAGGGTCATGCAATTCACTTATTGCCTTCCTAAGTGATGTTTTCCTTTTAAAATGAGAAGTGATTGAATTCTACAGGGTATATGAGCAAATGTGTTTTTCTGCATATTATGTAAAATTTCATGCCTTGGTTTCAGAGGAGAGAAAGAAGAAAGTGCTATTTAAACTAATTAAAAATCTGAGTTTAAGTACTGGGGCAAGATGGCAGAGTAAGCAGACACACTAAGCAGAACATCTGCAAGAAGGACATGGGAGACAAAGTGAAACAGATATGGGTGGTGATCCTGGGACCCTAGGCTTCAGAGGATAGGACAAAGAGTTGGACTGAGTGCCAAATGGCAAAGGAAGCTGAACAGGAGCAGTGAGAGAGAAGAAACGTGGGTGGACTGTCAGCTGGCCTGGAGCAGTACACTGTCAATACAGTGGCCTACAGGCACAGGACATGACTGGAGGTTGGTGATAAGCAGGGTGAGGCTCTCCCTTGTTCCCTGTACCCTCCTACCAGTGGGAGTGTGTGGCCAGTCCTCACCCTTACCAGCTCAGTGGCAGTGGTTCCCCTTCCTGCATAGTCTCTGCTCTTCCTGGGGTCAGGTGCAGGGCATACCACCCCTACATTGGAAGTGTGTGAACCCTCCCTGAACTGCATTACACAAACAGTGAACAGAGAACTGTGTTCATACTTATAATCTCTATCACATCTACTAGGAGACAGATGGTCAGGTGATGAGTACCTGAGAAAACACCAATATACCATTATCAATGAAATATAAATACAACACAATGTCTTCAAGAAAAAAGACAATTTCCATTTACATTGAAGAAATGATACATAGTGCTTTGTAAAAGTGACAAAAAGAGAATCAGTAATTATTATACCAGAGATGTTACCAGTACTACATGATAAAGAATCATCATGCAGTACTGGTAACATTGGTATCATTTAAAAGAATGATATTTAGGTACTGTCAATGGATTAAGATAATGATTGAGAATACTGCAGATGAAATCAAGAAGTACAGGAAAAACTTTAGGATATTTCTGGAAAACACTGCAAGAACAAATTGACAAAATAAATGACAAACTGGAAACCAGACAAAAACAGTAATTAGAAACCCAGAAGACTTAATACTAAGACATCAAAAATGGATATTGAAAGGACAATTCAGAAATTGAAAGGACATAGAATTATAATAGAATTAATGGAAGATTGAGTTACTGAGCTTGAAGACAAATATTTCAATATTCATCTGCTAAAGGCACAGTCAGTGTTCCTGGCAAAGCACCGGACTGTGAACCACAAGGATGGTGGTTCAAATCCACCAGCTGCTGTTTGGAAACCATGTACAAGGTTTCTATGAGTCAGAATCTTGAAAGCACATACTACTCCAACAACAAAGAAATAATTAGGGAAAAGAACAAAAACATCAGAAGAAAATCTAAGATTTATGTGGAACACTATTAAGAGGAGGAATTCATGCATCATAACTAATTTCAGAACAGGAAGACAACTAAAAAAACCAAACAAACCCAAAAAAGAGAAAATTGTCTGAGAGTTGTTGGAATAAAAGTTTCCTGACATCATGAAAGATGAGAAGATAGTCGTTTAAGAAGCTTAACAAACTCTAAACACAATATATCCCCAAAGAAAATCACGAGTACATAAAATAGTATAACTTTGCAAAACCAAACACCAAGGAAAAAAAATCCTGAAAAACAAAAAGTTACCAACAAAGGAGAACTAATAAGACTAAACTCTGATTTTATCGTAGAAACCATGCAGGCAAGAAGACGATGGGATGACGTATATAAAACTCTGAATGGAAAAGTTGCCAACCAAAAGTGTTGTATCTAGCAAAATTGTCCATCAAATGAGTGAAGATTCACAGACAAAATCATCAGTTTTGCATTCAACAAATTATACACTTTGTTTCATCTCAATGACTGCAATCTCCTCCATGTAAAAACAGTTATCCTGCTTCCTCCTTGGGGATCATATTTCCATTCCACCCACCTTCCCATCTCTTCTCAACTTTGTCCTTTGGTAAATTTTGCCCTTTTGATTTTGAATGACTGACTGCTCCATCATGCATAGTGATCATGCCTTACTAATGTTGTTGTCTCCCCTATATACCTATCTACTGCTCGGCTGAAAATTGGTCAGCAAGGGTAAATTCCTTTCCAGAATCTGAGGTTCTTCCAGTCTTTTTCTAATCAGTAAGCCCAGTCTTCTTTCCTTTGAGTAACTTTGAGTTTTGTTCCACATATTCTACCACTCTATATGGGACCTTTAATTGTGATTCCTTTCAAAGTAGTTGGTAGTGGTAGCTGGGCACCATCTTGTTCTTTTGGTCTCAGAGTCATGGAGAATCCTGGTGTTGAAATGCTCCATTAGTCCATTGAATTAATTGATCCCAAGCCTCTTTAATTCTCATCACTCTTCTTTCTTCTACACATGAAGAGACCAATAACTAACGGCACCTTCGATGACTACTCATGAATTTATAATCCCAGATGCTACTCAGAAAAGTAGGATGCAGAACAGTGTCTTTGTGGACCATGTATGCTGTGTCTCAAAGGTTTTGGTATGTTGTATTCCCATTCTCATTTGATTCTAGGAATTTTTTAAATTGTTCTCTTACCCAGTAGCATTTAAGCAGGGTTTTATTCAATTTCTATGCATTTTATTTTGTGTCCTTGATCTTCCTATTGTTAATTTCTAATTTTATACCATACTGATCTGAAAAGTTTCTTTGTAGAATTTTGATGTTTCTAAATTTATTGAGGCTTGCTTTGTGGCCTATAGTCTTTTCTGCAGAATGTTCCACGTGTACTGTAAAAGAATGTGTATTGTGTTGTTTTTGGGTTGAGTGCTTTGTACAAATCTATCAGGTTAAGTTGGTTGATTGTGTTGTGTAGTTCTTCACTGTGTCTGTTGAGTTTCTATTTGCTCTGTCCTTTATCAAAAGTGGTATATTAAAATCTCCTATGATTATTGGAGAGGTGTCTCTTTCCTCAATTCTATTAACTTGATTTTTGTATTTAAAGGCTCATTCATTGGTAGCGTAGATATTTATTATGGTTATGTCCTCTTGTTCAATTGACACTTTAATCATAAGATAATGTCCTTCTTTTTCTCTTATGCTGTTTTTTTCCTAAAAGTCTATTTTATCAGAAATTAATACTGCCACTCCTCTTTGATTTTGATTGTCATTAGCTTGATTAATTTTTTCCATCTTTGATTTTAAATCTATTTTTGTCTATGTGTGTAAGGTGTGTCTCTTGTAGACAGCATATTGAAGGATCCTGTTTTCCTATCCATTCTTCTGCTGTCTGTCTCTTGACTGGTGCATTTAATATTGACATTTAGTCTAACTATTGGTAGGTAAGAATTGATTGCAATCATTTTCTGTGTGTCTTTTTGTGGTGCTGCAGTTTTCTTTGTTCTGCATATTTTTCTGTGTCGAGATAATTTAGTTTGTATGTTTTCTTGTTAATTTCTTCACTGCTGTTTTATTATCTACAAAACTTCATGGTTTTCCATTTTTAAAATTTTATGTACTGGTGTATCAATTTTCCTTAAGATTATTCTGTAATTTCTTCCCCAGTTTAAACAATCTGTTTTATCTTGAAAACTATTTGACTTCCTCACCATTTAGAATTCAGTAGCAATGATTTTTCTTTTTTTTGATTTATAGTTGTCTTGATTATAAATTGATATCTCCGATTTCCTATTTTTAGTCACATGGGTTTGTTTTACTTTGGATACTTCTATATTTGGATTGCAATACTCATCTATTAATTTTTGTACTGTAGTGGCGTGTGTGTTACTGTGATTCTCAAAGCTATGCCACTGGTATTGTATCTACAAGCAGGGTCACCCATGGTGATCAGGTCTCACTGAGCTTCCAGATGAAGTGAGAAAGGAGAGACAACCTACTTCCAAATATTTAGTCACTGAAAACCTTATGAATAGCAGAGGAATGCTGTCAGTACCAGAATATTGAATATTGAAGCATGATGAAGAGCACCAGAATATTGACAAATATAGAGCCGGAAGATGAGCCCATCGTGTTGGAAGGAACTCAAAATATGACTGGAGAAGAGTTGCCTTCTCAAAGTAGAGCTGACCATGATAATACAAATGGAGTAAACTCTTCAAGATTTTCATTAGCTAATAGGACACAACTCAAAATGAGAAACAGCTGCAAACCAACATTAATAATCAGAACATGGATTGTGTGAAGTATGAATCTAGTGATGATAAATCGAAGATTTTTACTAACTTCTTCAGTCTGAAATTAATCAAACATGCAATCAAGATGTATTGGTAATGACTGGTGATTGGAATGCAAAAGTTGGAAATAAAGAGGAAGGATCAGTAGTTGGAAAATATGGCCTTGGTAATACAAATGATAGTAGAGATTAAATAACAGAATTTTGCAAGACCAAAGACTTGCTCATTGCAAATACATATTTTAAACAATGTAAAAGATGACTATACACTTGGGCCTCAAGAGATGACATCAAATTGACTACGTCTGTGGGAAGAGATGGTGGAAAAGCTCCATGTCATCAGCCAAAACAAGGCCAAGGACAGACTGCAAAACAGACCATCAGTTGCTCATATACAAGCTAAGGCTGAAACTGAAGAAAATTAAAACAAGTATGTGAGAACCAAAATCTGGCCTTCAACCTATTCCACCTAAATTTAGAAAGCTTCTCAAAAACCGATTTGCTGCATTAGACACTAATGACTAAAGACCAGAGAATTATGGGATGACATCAAGAACATCATACAGGAAGAAAGCAAAAAGTCATTAGGAAGACCAGAAAGAAGGAAAAAGACCAAAACGGATGTTAGAAGAGACTCTGAAACTTGCTCTAAAGTGTAGAGTTGCTAAAGCAAATGGAAAAAATGTGGAGGTAAAAGAACTGAATAGAAAATTCCAAAGGGCAACTTGAGAAGACAAAGTCAAATATTATAACAAAACGTGGAAAGACCTGGAGTTAGAAAACTAAAGGTGAAGAACATGCTCAGCATTTCTCAAGCTGAGGGACCTGAAGAAAAGACTGAAGCCTTGACTTACAATATTGAAGGATTCTATGGGCAGTATATTGAATGATGCATAAAGCATCAAAAGAAGATGGAAGGAATACACAGAATTACTGTAACAAAAAGAAATGATCAGCGTCAGCCACTTCAAGAGGTAGCATATGATCAAGAGCCGATGATTCTAAAGGAAAAAGTCCAAGGTATATTGAAAGCATTGGCAAAGAACAAGGCTCCAAGAATTGATGGAATATAAATTGAAATCTTTTAATAAACTGAAGAAGCACTGGAGGCGCTCACTCATCTATGCCAAGAAATTTGGAAGACAGCAACCTGGCCAACAGACTAGAAGAGATCCATATTTGTGCCCGTTCCAAAGAGAAGTGACCCAATGAAATGCGGAAATCATCAAACAATGTCATTAATATTGCACGCAAGTAAAATTTTGCTGAAGATAATAAAATAACGACTGCAACTTCACATTCACAGAGAACTGCCAGAGGTTCAAGCCAGATTCAGATAAGGAGATGAAACTAGGGATATTATTGTTGATGTTAGATGGATATCAACTGAAAGCAGAGACTATAAAAAAGATGTTTACTTGTGCTTTATTGACTACTCAAAGGCTTTCAATTGTTGGATCATGACAAACTATGGACAAGTTTTCAGAGAATGAGTATTCCAGAACACTTACTTGTGCTCATGAAGAATCTGTAATTAGACCAAAAGGCAGTTGTTCAAACAGAGTAAGGGAACACTGAATGCTTTAAAATTAGGGAAGATGTGCACTAGGGTGTATTCTTTCACCCTACCTTTTTAATCTGTATGCTGAGCACATAATCTGAGAAGCTGTATTATATGAAAAAGAACATGGCATCAGGATAGGAGGAAAACTCATTAACAACCTGTGATACGCAGATGATAAAATCTTGCTTGCTGAAAGCAAAGAGGACTTGAAATACTTACTGATGAAGATCAAAGACCACAGTCTTCCCTATGGGTTGCACCTCTCTCTCCTAGTAGACATCCAATACACTTCTTTATTCCTTACTCTGAAATTCAGAGTTTCAGGACTGACTGGGCTCTCATCTACATCTATTTACTTGGTTTTCCATGTCTTTGTTGCACAGGATTTGTACAACTTTTCTGCCTACTGTATCATCTTGCCACCTCTCGATTTTTCTGTTGTTTGCTTTCTTGGCTGCTGCTTTTATGAGCATTGATTGTTGATCCCAAAAGAATAAAATCCTTAACCACTTCTTTTTTTGTGTGTACCATTTATCATGATGTTTTTTTATTGGTTTAGTAGTAAAGATTTCCATTTTCTGTATATTCAGCTCTAGTGAAGTCTGTATTTACTTTTTTGTTTCCATCAGTGAGTGCTTCAAGTTGTTTTTTTTCGGCAAGCAAGGCTATGTCAGAAACATTTCTCAGATTGTTAATTAGTCTTCTCCCAGTACTGATGCCATATTCTTGTTCATATAGTCCAACTTCTTAGATTATTTGTCCAGAAGATAGATTAAGTAAGGTGAAAGAATAAAATGCTGCAACATACCTTTTCCAATTTTAGATCATGCAGACTATAAAACACTATAAAACCTGCAGTGAAACTAACAGCTAATGTCTAGTCAGGGTGTGTTATACTTAGAATCGGAATACCAACGGCAAAATGCCTTTATTTCCAATGCACAATTGGAAGTATCGAACACGGAATGAAACACTTGTTTCATCAGTGTAGTGCTTTTACTAGCTTTTGTGTATAACAAATGTTTATACAGATAATCATATATTTCATGGGCTTCTGCCGTCACAGAACCTACCCTTTTTTTCTTTGAGTACAAAAATCTTTCTTATATCATTTAAAATCTTCAATTAGTGCATTTAAGGTCATCTGTGAATAATAATCTAATTAAGGAGGAAAATGAGCAGCTAATAAAGGTCAACCAAATAATTAACTATTCATTTTGTCACTGAAGAACTAAGACAATTCTTTGTTATACAATATGAAACACATGATAAAAATAATAATTATCAAACAGCTAAAAAAGTAATACATTTGGTCTTTTTGATATATTAAGCATACATCAACATGCTAAACAAAATATTGCAATGAAATGAAATATTAAGTTTAGAGAAAGAAAAAAACATGGGCATTATTAGACTGTTTATTTGGGAAAGTAGGATTTAAAAATGAAATCCTTTCTGCTTGTGGGTTGAGAAAATATTATAAGTTTCTGTGCCAAACAGCACACTATAATTAATGTAAAATATCTGCACTCTACACGAAGACAAGACGTTTTACTAGATGCAATAGCTTCTCCAGATTCACTTTATCTTATTCCTGTATATCCATAATTTACATGGAAAGCACTTTGAAAAACAATCAGCAAAGAATGAGCTTCTCAGATGACTATCCTGTCTCCCTGTGAAAAATGTAATCATCCATTGCAGAACCACTTCTATCTACAAATCAGTCATTAGAGCTGGAAGGTCTTAAGCCAAGGACAAACAGTTTTCAAAAAATATCAACCTTCAAGTTATCATCACTTTTGATTAATATAATATGTGCACATGGAAAAAAAATCGGTGGGAATATTTATATAGACAGTGACCTAAACCCTATCATGACTTGTCTTCCCTACATAAAATCAGGGATTGAACCTGGGGCAGGCATTTGATGCATTTGCAACCCTGGACATATCAGAAGATCTCCAATAATGAGAAACTCTTCTGCAGAGAGTCATCAATCCTTCACAGTCTTTTAAACATGAGCACAAGTTACCCAAACTTTTGTACTGCTGTTGAATTTTTGCTGTTGAAGGTTTCAGACACTAAAATGATAACTGAAATCAATATACTACTTCCAGTTTTGTGTGTGTGTGTTTAAATCTCCCCAAGGGCTACCCTTAAAACTTAACTACCTTGAGAAATTGCTAAAAACAAACAGTAACTAACAATGTGAATCTTAGAATTTAATTGGTAAAACTAACTTAAAACTAGAGATGATATTAGTGTGGTGAGAGAGAGAGAGAGGGAGAGGGAGAGGGAAAGAGTAATGAAGAGAGGAAGAGAAAGAAAAGAGATACATGGGGCGGGGTAGGAGGTAGAAAGCGAGAAAACCAAATAAAGTTCCTTCTATCCAGTGGATTCCGACTCATAGTGACCATCTATAGCATTTCTGAGGCTGTAGATCATTTCCCAAGGAGCAGCTAGTGGGTTTGAACTAATGACCTTGTATTTAGCAGCCTAGTGCTTATCTTACAGCACCACTTGAAAGGTGGGATAAAATGTCAGGGACTAGGTTGGGATATTATACAAACAGGACAAATCCATTAGTACTTGCCCTGCCTCCTGCCTTCCTCCTTTACCTCCAATGTTGTTGCTGTTAAGTGCTGTCGTGTCGGTTGTGACCCATAGTGACCCAGTAGAGGGTTTCCTAGGAGCAGCTGGTGAGCTTGAACTGCCTACCTTCCAGTTCGAGCCGACTTTGCAGTCCAGCGCATTAACCCACAGTGCCACACCAGACTCCTTACCCCCAATACACGCTCCCAGTATACTAAGTGTTTTATCTTAGTACCTTTTATTTCCTTTTGCCTGGGATCAGATTTTGTTATTTTTACTCTTATTTCTTAACCTGTTCCTAATCACTCTTCTGTGGCCTTTTTATCTTCTGTTTTCTTATTGTCATTTACTAGTTGTTCCCATGTTTTACATTTGCTCTTTAACCTCCTGAACATGTCAGCATACAGCACTAAGTAAATTTGCAAACAGCCCTTTGGGAAGTGCAAAGATACTAATGAAAGATTTCTGGAATATAATTTCTTCTGTAAAAAACTAACTTTAAAAGTTCAGCACTTATGAGGTATTACATGTACGTGTAATTGCTATTCATGTAATGTATTTGTATTATGCACTTATCAAGGGCATTATTGACAGTGGGTTTATATGTTGTAGACAATGTTCTTTGCTTACTAATTTTATTAAACAGGACTTTTTAAGCAAAGCTCAAATTGTGGCTTCATGGCATGTTTGTTACTAGCTACTTGGAATATGCATAAAAAATAAGTTAGAAAACTTCAGAGTATAATTAAAAAAATTAATTTAGTAATTTTAGCACACCCAAATGTTTCAGGGTGTTTATGCTGTATTATATCTAGTCTATAAATGATATCTCATTAATTTGCATGCCTTGTGACTACCAAATGTAGATTTTCAGTGTTTACTTTATTCCTCCCTGGGACCTCACATTCCTATATTGAAATGCCTGTTTGACATCTGCCTTCACTATCTAGTGCTGCTATAACAGAAATAACACAAATGGGTGATTTGAACAAATGTTTATTAGTTTTCTCATAGTTTAGGAGACTAGAAGTTCAAATTCAAGATACTGGCTCAATTGTTATTGTTAGGTGCCGTTGAACTGGTTCTGACTCATGGTGACCTTACACACAACAGAGCAAAACACTGCCAGTCCCCCACTATCCTCACAATTGTTGCTACATTTAAACTCATTGTTGTTGCCACTGTTAATTTGTCCAAATTTGAGATTCGTTGTCTAGCCATCCTGACATCTAAGGAGCATTCTGTCTTACTTCCTCCAGCGCAGATTTGTTAGATCTTCTGGCAGTCCATGGTGCTTTCGCTATTCTTCGACAACTCCATAACACAAATGCGTAAATTCTACTACAGTGTTCCTTATTCATGGTACAACTTTTACATGCATATAAGGCTACTGAAAATACCATGACTTGGTTCAGGTGCACCTTAGTTCTCAAACTTTTGTCTTTGCTCTTGAACAAAGATAAATAGGTCTTGTGTAGCAGCTTTGCCTAATGCAATACATTGCTTGATTTCTTGACTTCTCCTTCCATGAGTGTTGATGGTGGATTCAAGCAAAATGTATTCTTTGAAAACTTCAATCTTTTCTCCATTTATCATGATGTTATTTATTGATTTAGTGGTGAAGATTTTTTTTTTTTTTTACATTGAGGTGCAACTGATACTGAAGGCTGTGGTCTTCAGTCTTCATCAGCAAGTATTTTAAGGCCTCTTTGCTTTAAAGAAGCAATATATTAGCTGCATATTGCAGGTTGTTTATGATTCTTCCTCCAACCCTGATGCCATGTTCTTCATATAATCCAGATTCTCAGATCATTTGCTCGGAATACAGATGAAATAAATACGGTTAAAAATATACCCCTGGCACACACCTTTCTTGATTTTAAAGCATTCATTATCCTCTTGTTCTGTTCGAATAACAGCCTTTTAGTCTATGTACAGGATCCTCAAGAGCACAATTAAGTGTTCTGGAATACCCATTCTTCACAATGTTATCCATAGATTGTCATGATCCACAATGTTGAAAGTCTTTGTGGAGTCAATAAAGCACAAGTTTATATCTTTCTGGTATTCTCTGCTTTCAGCCAAGAGCTATCTGAGGACAACAATGGTATCCCTAGTTCCACATCCTCTTCTGAATCTTCTTGAGTTTCTGACTGTTTCCTGTCAATATACTGTATTCAAAATGAAACAAATCTACAAGACTTAAAATAGATACCATAGTATCAGTTTGCAACAGCAACAATAACAGCAAAAATCATAAAGTAAAAAGAGGGAATAATTTAGTTACAGAACTTCCAAATGAAATGGAGAACAAGTAGATTTCAAGAAAATAAATAAATAAAAATACACCTAACTGTTATCCTAAAACTAGATCAAGCCTTACTCCCAACCCTAGCCTAAGTCTTACCCCTAACACTAACCTTGTTGTAAATGCTGTCGAGTCTGTTCTGATTCATTGTTGTTGTTAGGTGACATTGAGTTGGTACTGACTCACAGCAACACTATATACAACAGACCGAAACACTGCCCAATCCTGGACCAACCTTACAATTGTTGCCACACCTGAGCCCTTTGCTACCACCACTGTGCCAATCCATCTTGTTGAAGGTCTTCCTCTTTTACTCTAACCCTCCACTTTACCAAACATGATATCCTTCCCCAGTGACTGGTCCCATCTGATAATATGCCTAAAGTATGAGAGACGAAGTCTGGCCATCCTAGTTTCCAAGGAGCACCCTAACTGTACTTCTTCTAACACAGATCTGTTTATTCGCTTGGGTCAAGCAAACCTTAGTCTTCAAACCGACATCTTTGCTCTGCAACACTTTAAAGAGGTCTTGTGCAGCAGATTTGCTCAATGCAATAGGAGTTTGATTTCTTAACTGCTGCTTCTATGAATGTTGATGATTGATCTCAGCAAAATGAAGTCTTGGACAGCTTCAGTGTTTCTCCATTTACATGGATATTGTTTATTGGTCCAGTGGTGAGGATTTTTTTTTTTTTTTTTTTTACATTGAGCTGCAACCAATATAAAAGGACATGGTCTTTGGCTTTCGTCAGTAAGTATTTTAAGTCATCTTCTCTTTCAGCAAGCAAGGTTGTATCATTTCACCCATACTCATATATTCAATGAAAATGACAAAAACATTCCAGAACACTTCAGCAGACTTTTCCCCATATTTCATCGCAGGTTAATAATGAGTCTTCCTCCAATCCTGGTGCCACGTTTTTCTTCATATAATCCAATTTCTCAGATTATCTGCTCAGCATACACACTGAATAAGTATAATGAAAGAATACAAACCTGGTGCACACCTTTCCTAATTTTAAACCATTCATTGTTCCCTAATTCTGTTTGAAAAACTGCCTCTTGCCCTATGTACAGGTTCCTCATGAACACAATTAAGTATTCTGGAATACGCATATTGAAAATGTTGCCCATTGCTTGTCATGATCCATACAATCGAAAGCCTTTGTGTAGTCAATAAAGCACAGGTAAACATCTTTCTGGTTTTCTCTGCTTTCAGCTAAAATCCATCTGACGTCAGCAATGATCTCTCTCCTTCCATGCCCTATTCTGAATCAGCTTGAACCTCTGGACATTCTCTATTAATATATGGTTACAACCATTTTTGTGTTGCCTGTAGTAAAACTTTACTCACATGGTATTAATTTTATTGTCCTATGATTTCTGCATTCCCTTGGGTTCCAACTCATAGAGCCCCTGTATAGCGTTTCCAAGATCGGATGGTGACCTTGAACCGTCATCCTTGTGGTTCAAACTGATCTTTCAGTCCAGTGCATTAACCAGCAGTGCTACAACAGGGCTCTAACAGTAACCCTAGTTGTAACCATAATCGGTGATTATGATTATTCTTAGGCGTAGCCTAAGAAGCTCTGGTAGCATAGTGGCTTCAAATCAGGCTGCAAACCTCAGGGTCAGTATTTAGAAACCACCAGCTGTTCTTTTGGAGAAAGATGAGGCTTTCTGCTCCCATAGAGATTTATAGTCTCAGAAACTCTGTACAGGGTGGCTATTAGTCAGAGCTGACTTCATGGCACATAATCACCACCACCACCATGCCTAGCCTAGATCTAGCCATAGTTCTAATCCTGACTCCTTATCTCTAGCCCCACAAGCAGCAAGAAAGCTAATAAGTAAACAAGCAGGCAAACAAATAAACTACACAAACTCATGTGAGGTCTCTTCTCCTTTCACAGTACTTTGGCCAATGCAAGTCACATGCGTTGGCACATCAGTGGGGCAGGAGATATATTTCACCCATACTCATATATTCAATGAAAATGAAAAAAACATTCCAGAACACTTCAGCAGACTTTTCCCCATATTTCATTGGCTAAGACAGTCTTATACAAGGGGGCTTCAAAAAGTTCGTGGAATAATTCCATTATCTTTTAGTTCCAATCTTCCATGAATTTTTGAAGCTCCCTGTATACCTAAATCATTCTTAAAGTAATAATTGGTGAAACTAATGCAGTTAGGCTGAAAAACAGTCATCCTCTGGGGTTCAGAAAGTGATGAAGCTTCCTTTGAACGTATGGCCATGTACAAAATTCATGGCTTTGTTGGAAAGGAGGATGGGAAAAATTTTGTTGATAAGTAAACTATAAATTAACACCAGCATCTAACTGAATAGCAGCTATAGTGAGTAGACTATAATTATGCTTAAATTGATGAAATTGAAAAAAATATAAATGCAAATCTCATTCCATATTAAGGATTTATCACTCTCAACCACAACCAATTATTTTATGATAATTCTGAAGTTCTGATGTAATAGCTAAAAATCTGGCCTGAGTCAGTCCTACATGACTATTATAGATCATATAATAGCAATGAGCAGGAAACAAGGAAAGCCACCTTTGCTCATAAAGAATTTAAAAAGGATCATCTCTGTCTGGATATGATTGTGCTTTATTTTGTTAAAGAATGATGATCTCCAAGTTTATCAGTCTATGTGTAGTGCGAAGATCGTCTCTGGAGAACATATATCTAGCACACCTTTTAGGTTTTAGTACCGTGCTGCTAGAATGGTACCAATTCCTTCTCTGTAAATTCCACAGGCTGGTAAAATTGAGTGTCAAGTAGATTCATCACTTTACCTACATCGTAGATGATCAGCTGGGTTTATTCAATTTTAAGTTATGGTCTCTTTCCCCCCAGATGAAACTTACACATCAGGCTTCATAGACTAAGCAGTATATAGTCGTTTCTACCCTCTGTGATCTGACAACATCTTGCCTTCTATTTGCTCTCTATGGTTATAATGATTTGAGGACAAATGCACTTGATTGGTAATCACAGATAACAATGTCACAAATTCAATGTTCTTAGATAAACAAATGATCTCAGAACTTTCTACATATAAAAAGTCTGGCAATATCCTGCAGGGCATCTAATTATTTATTATGGCACTTTTAACCAAATTTCTCCATTTTGTGTTGTATTGAAAATCCTGGCCTTTTTGCTGGTGTTTATGGACTCATTTTGAAATGAGTTGTTAAGGAGTAAGGAAGACAGTGGAATGAAGGATTAAGGATGCCCCCACATTACTAAAGGATGTGACTCAAGTCATCACCTTTAATTTTCCTTGTAGGTGTAGTCTGACTCTGATTTATAAGACAGCTTTGGAAAAGCTCACTCTCCTGTCCTGCATCTTGCATCTGGCTCATAACATCAGACTTCCAGTTTCTGGGACTTTTGGCCCAGCCCCTGACCTGATTCACCAGCTCCTACAGCCTTGTGCTTCCACAACTTGTCATCTGACCTGCCAGCATGGGTTCCTCAGCTCCTGAGAATAACAGGTTAAAGGAAGGTTCCTCCACAATCACTTCTGAACTGTGGGCTTGCGACTTACCAACTTCCTCAGTTGCGTGAGCCATTTAAAAAAAATTTTTTTTTTTGACAATTGTGAGTTTTGTGAGACGTTTCAGTCTGTTGCAGAACCCTGGGACTTAAGGGAAGAGAGGAGTGGTAATTTATATCAAGGTCTATGGAGTGGCATGTTGTTATTAAGTGTCATTGAGTTGGTTCTGACTCAGCGACCTTGTATAGGGTTTCTAAGGAGCAGCTGGTGGGTTTGAACCACTGACCTTGTGGTTTGCAGTCCAGTGGTTATTCTATAGCACCATACCAGGAGTCCATTGGAGTGGTATAACATGTTGGAAATGTTGAACAGTTGGGATACCTTTAACCTCCACCTTAAAAGGACCAGCCTTGTGATGATCTTTCTAAAAGAAATTATTCATGCAGTTGGTGTTAGAATGGTAGGTGCTGAAGTGGCCCTGACTCATTGTATGCTGTGGTTTCAGAGAAAGGGTGATAAATGGGAGAATGCGGAACCTTTGGTTTCTGAATGGGATAAAAATCACCCATGGATGGAAGCAGTGATGATGTTACAATCACATACCCAAGGCAAAGCTATTCCTGGAATACAGAACTGCTAGATAACCTTTAAGTGCTGATGAATTAGCTATTTGGATTCATATAGAAATACAGAGTGATAAGAAAAGAGTGAGACTTAACAATTCCTTGTTTTTTTTTTTTTAATCAGTAGTAGCTGCGAAGGCAAGAAAAAAGAATGTAGCACTGAACCCAAACCAGATCTGATTAGGTTAAAGTTATGATCACTTGCCTCTGATCTGACTTGGAAAGGAAAAATTGGGCCAGAACAACAGGAAGTACCGCTAATCACTAAGATGGTATTCCAAGAGGGGAATGGGAAAAACTATGAAGTTATTTAAACCAGGAGGTATAGTGTAAAGGAATTGCTACAGTTTGTAAATTTGTACTGTCACCTTTCTGAGGAGCTGTTAATAAAATGGATTGTGAGAGCAACTAATTTAGAGGCAGTGTCTTTACTACCCTTAGAAGGGAAACTGCCCCTCTCCTTCTCTAAATACTCAAAGGAGCAATCCAGAGGAAACAGCTAATGTGCTACTATGGAAGCAATGTTGGAATGCTTTACAGTGATCGTGATAGTCATTTAATTAGTATGTTCCTTACACATGTCATGACAAATATAGTAATCAAGGTAGCCCATTTTACATGGGCACTCCATGTAATCTTACCACTGTGAAATAAAGCAACAATCTGAGAATCTGTGTCAAATTTGTTGGCACAAATTCCCCACAAGAGTTTGACAGTTGTGAAAAACATGACTATAATTAATAGGAGAATTGTTGTTAAGTGTTGTCTAGTTGGTTCCCACCCATACCAACCCTGTATATGGTCTCCAAGAAACTGCTGGTGATTTTGAACCATTGATCTTGCAGAGCAAACTGACTTTGAAGTCAGTCCAGCGCATTAACCCACAGTACTTCACCAGGACTCCAGTAGCAGAATGGAAGATGCAATTGGGACGGAACTTACTCCAGAAGAAAAGAGAGTTCTAGATGATTACTGAGAAATGAGATGAATATAAAAATAGGATGAATTGATTCAATTGATAGAAAGGTTTTAATATATCACTATAGGAAGTTGGGTGTACCAAAGGAAACTTCTGTTGGTTCCCACCAACCCAAAGTAAAAGAGGTCTAAACAAGCCCATTCTATTCATTCTAGCCAGGAGGTATTTAATGATGGTAATTTCCACCTGGGGCCATTTGAGGCAGCAGCTCAGCTAGCTGATCAAGATCAGGATTTACAAGGGGGTCAAGGAACTTCTGAATTAGCCCCTAGCAGGGGCCTGGACCACCACACATCTGTCAGTTTGTTGTACTGGGGTGGCTTGTGAGTTGCTGTGATTCTGGAAGTTTTGCAACTGGTATTTTAAATACCAGCAGGGTTACCCATGGTTTCAGATGAGCTTCCAGATGAAGACAGACTAGGAAGAAGGAGTGACAAACAACTTCTGAATATTTAGTCACTGAAAACCTTATGAAAGCAGAGAAACACTGTCAGATATAGTGCTGGAAAAAGAGCCCCTCAGGTTGGAAGGCACACGTGACTCTGGAAGAGCTGCCCCCTCAAAGTAGAATTGACTGTGATGAGGCAAATGGAGTAAAGCCTGTGGGACTAAAGCCCTTGGGACCTTCATTTGCTGATGGGGCACAACTCAAAATAAAGAGAAACAGCTGTAATATCCATTAATAATCAGAAGATGGAATATATGAAGTATTAATCTAGGAAAATTGGAAATGATAAAAAATGAAATGCAACACATAAACATCAATATCTTAGGCATTAGTGAGCTGAAATGGACTGGTATTGGCCATTTTGAATCTGATG
The DNA here is from genome assembly GCF_000296735.1 of Chrysochloris asiatica. Taxonomy (NCBI): domain Eukaryota; kingdom Metazoa; phylum Chordata; class Mammalia; order Afrosoricida; family Chrysochloridae; genus Chrysochloris; species Chrysochloris asiatica. The sequence goes on from NW_006408577.1 coordinate 5,593,854, forward strand.
ACTACATGGTTTACTATGCCAGGAATGACAAATTGAAGAGGAATGGTGTTGCATTCATTGTCAAAAAGAACATATCTAGATCAGTCATGAAGAACAACACTGGCTGTGATAGATAATGTCCATGCACCTACAGAGAAGATCAGTTAATACCACTGTTATTCAAATTCATGCACCAACCACTAAAGCCATTGAGAATGAAATAGAAGAACTCTACCAACTTCTTCAATTTGAAATTGATCAAACATGTATTCAAGATGTATTGATCATTACTGGTGATTGGAATACAAAGGTTGGGAGCAAAGAGAAAGGATCAGTAGTTGGAAAATATGGTCTTGGTGATAGAAATGAAGCTGAAGGTCGCATGATGGAATTCTGCAAAATCAATGATTTGCTCATTTCAAATGCCTTCTTTAGACAGCATAAGAGACGACTAATACACATGGACCTCACCAGATGGAATACATAGGAATCAAATTGACTACATCTGTGGAAAGAGATGATGGAAAAGCTCCATATCATCAGTCAAACAAGGCCAGCGGCAGATTGTGGAACAGACCATCAATTGCTCATATGCAAATTCAAACTAAAGCTGAAGAAAATGAAAACAAGTCCATGAGAGCCAAAATATGACCTTGAAAATATCCCACCTGAATTTAGAGAGCATCTGAAGAACAGTTTTGGTACATTAAACACTAAAGACCAAAGACCAGAAGAGTTGTAGGATGACATCAAGAACATCTTGCAAGTAGAAAGCAAAGTCATCAAGAAGACAAGAAAGAAGGAAAAGGTCAAAATGGATGTCAGAAGAGACACTGAAACTTGCTTTCCAGTATAGAGATGCTAAAGCAAATGGAAGAAATGATGAAGTCCAAGAGCTGAACAGAAAATTCCAAAGATCAGCTCGAGAAGATAAAGCCACATATTACAACAAAATATGCAAAACTCTGGAATCGAAAAACCAAAAGGAAGAACACACTCAGCATTTCTCAAGCTGGAGGAACTGAAGAAAAAATTCAAGCCTTGACTTTCGTTACTGAAGGATTCTCTGGGCACATTAGTTAATGATGCAGAAAACATCAAAAGAAAATGTAAGGGATACACAGAGTCACTGTACCAAAAGGAAATGGTTGATGTTCAAATATTTCAAGAAGTAACATATGATCAAGAGCCAATGATACTGAAGGAGGAAGTCCAAGGTGCATTGAATGAATTGGCAAAAAACAAGGAACCAGGAATTGATGGAATAAAAAT
>NW_006408577.1:5596524-5620555 GCF_000296735.1 Chrysochloris asiatica
GACTGGAGTGTCAGTGCCAACAAATTCTCTGTATAACAGTCCTGCATGGAGTGCTCATGGAGTTTGATAGTAGGGTATCGAGGCCTAAAGAAAGTAGTGGAATCTATAGCTTTAGCTCTTCTGGACATGGTATCAGTAGTACAGAAAATACAGCAGCCTAAAGGAGACTAGTACTCAGTAATTAATCTTGCAAATGCTTTTTTCTCCATCTCCATTTCAAAAAAGTCAGTTTGCATTAATGTGGGAAGGATCAAAATACACACCAACTGTCATACCATGCTTAGAAGAGACTTTGACTTGTTGCAGATCACAAGTGCAGCGATACATTACATTGATGATATAATATCAAACATGGAAGAACTGACTAGGGCAGATTTGAAAACAGTGGTGGTCCACATGACCAACAGAAGCTGGTCAATAAATTCAGCACAAGTATAGGGCTCTGTCCAAACAGTGAAATTCTTGGGAATAACTTGGGCTGGAGTCACCCATGACATTCCATAGACAACAAATAATAAGTTGTTGTCATTATCTACCCACAAATTAAGCAGGATCCCAATGTTTGGTTTGTCTATTTGGATTCTAATGGAAAAACATGGGGAATTGCTGTCTCCTATCCATAAAACCACTCGAATAAAACTGTGTGAATGGGGCATGAGCAGGATCTGGCTATGTTTGAAATACAGAAAGTGCTCTCACTCTCCTTGGCCCTGATGATTCACATTCAGACATAATTTTGGAGGTGTTTGCCCAACCTGCAGGCTGGAGCTGATGGCAAAAACCTGATGACCATTGGGATTCTGAACTAGATCATTTCCAGATGCCGCAACACAATACACACCATTTCAAAGTTCAGTTATTGCTATTGGACTTTGATTGAGATGCTTCAATGACAGAAAGACATAAAATCATCATGAAACCTGAGACATCCTTAATGTCTTGAGTGATGTTAGAGGAACATTTGAATAAGGAAGGCGGTGCCCAAAATAGTTTAATAATAAAATGGCAATAGTTCATACAGGAACAAGCTGTGGGGAGAATGCAGGGAGGTACCAACTATATTCATGAGCAAGTAGCTTCTTTTCCCATAGGCTTGTCCATCCCCTGACCTGATTCACCAGTTCTGCATCAACAAACCATCATTTGACCTGCCTATTTGTATTCCTCAGCTCCTGCGACAATGTGGGTGGGCAGATTCTCCTGAAAAGTTGCTGGAACCCATTGCCATATAGACAAATTTCTGCTGATGAGCGAAAGGCTGCTTGGTATATGGACAACATTTGATATGCAAAGTCACTGCAGATGGTAATACCATGATTGAAGAAGGTAAGAACAGGTCAGCTCAATGGGCTGAACTGCATGTTGTCTTTGTAGCTATGATAGAAAAATTGGACAATGGTGAAAGTTCATATGTTTGGATTTTTACTGCTTCACTGGTAGTGGCCAACGCCCTGACTATATATATAGTTAGGAAACTGGGCAATGGAAAAGTGAACTATTAAAGGGACATCCATGTGGCAAAAAGACCTATGGAATGCAATCTGGAAATGTAAAGGGTGCATCAGAGTAGGATATTTTTATGCCCATCAGAAGAATTCCAATTTATAAGGTTGCTTTGTACAAACTCCTTTTCTTGCCCTGGATCTTGTGTCTGACTTTATTATGTCTGTCCTCCAGTTTGTGGGACTTTTGGTCCATCACCTGCCTTGATTCACTTGGTCCTGCAGCCTCTTGTATCAACAACATGTTATTTGACTAGCCTGTTTGTCTACCTCAGCTCCTGAGACTATGTGTGTGAGAAGGTCCTCCAAACTGACCTCTGAACTACAGATTATGGGACATCCCAGCCTCTATAATTGTATGAGCCATTTCATTCGGCAATTATGAGTTTTGTGAGATGTTGCAGAACCACAGGACTTGAGAAAAAGGAGTGGTAATTGATATTATATACCATGGATTAGTATAACATGTTGGAAATATTGAGCAGTTGGGCCATCTGTAATGTCCAAGTCATACAAACCAGTCTCATGCTGATCTTTCAAAAATAAACTTTTCATGCATATTCATTCATTTTCTCAAGCATTAAGAGAACTTAGAATGTATCGCTTTTCACTGATTCATCCACTGTACATAATTATGTCAAGTCAAATTGAGATAATGTTTGAAAATGTAAGATTAAAGTACTAATTTGTAGAATAAATACTTAGCAGTGACCTTGAAAAATCCTGGTGTGGTGCTGTATGATAACCATAAGGCTGTTGGTTCAAACCCACCAGTTACTCCTTGGAAACTCTGTACAGGGCTGCTATGAGTCAGAACTGACTTGAGGGCACTTAAAAACAAATGTGGAGGAGGATATTTTACTTGTTAATGTTCAGTTCTGGTAGCGTAACGAGCTGGGCTGCTAACCTCAAGGTCAGCAGTTCGAAACTACCAGCCATTCCATGGGAGAAAGATGAGGCTTTCTGCTCCTGTAAAGATTTAAAGCCTCAGAAACCCTACTCAGGGTGGCTATGAGTTGGAACCGGCTCCACAGCACGTAAAGCATTTTTAATAAGCATATAGGACACCAGATGATGGCAGATCTTATAGACAGAGTAAGATTACTTCAAGACAAGGGTGGCAAACTTTACAATTTTTACTATAGTCATCAATATTTTAAAATTCCAGATCATGGAATCAGTTTAACCTACTTAAAGACAGTTTAGTTGTTTAAAGTATTACCTATCTAAAGTGAAAGTGAATTCTAGTTTCATTTCTGAATAATACATTGTTTGTGTGACACTGGTGAACATCAGTCAGTGCTTACCAGTGATAAATTCAATTGATCTTTTTGAATCATACTTATGAAGATGATAAATTGAAGTGAAAGTATGTTACATTTTCTTAAAAGCTCAAATGTGAGCTACAAATTTAAAATAATAATTTAAAAAGTTATGATTGTTGATGTTAAGTGATGTTGAGTTGGTTCTGACTCATAGGGATCATGTATAGAGTTTTCTAAGAGCAGCTGGAGGATTTGAACCAGTGACCTTGGGGTTAGCAGCCAAGTGCTTATTCTACAGTACCATACCAGGACTCCACTAGTCTACCTATGATTAACGCAGTAGATATCATCCAAGAGTTTCACCAATGATGTTCAAACATGGAATTTTTTTATAATTAGCTTTTCTATCCCAGAGCCCCCCTGCTACCCCTTTTAGTAATTTTCAGTATAAAGCAGTTTCATTTCAGCCAACTTGAGCTATTGTATGTGAGTGTCCGTTTTAAAGTCCCTGTCCAAGGATTTGGGCAGAGCTCCCACACAGCTGCAGAGTCCCACTGACAAAAGGAAGGCTAGTGGTCTGAACTTATCCCCAATTCTTCCCTCCATGCTATCTGTGTCCACACAGCTGCAGAAGCTGCAGGTGTGTATGTGGTATTATATCTGCTCCTGTGAATGACTTTGATTTGGTGGTGGCAATGATGATCCCATCCTCTGGGGTCATTATTGATTTTCTGCCTAATGCCAGCTGTCTGTTGGCTCCTTCTGTGCCTCTGGCATGCAAATGCTGGCTCTCTTGTGCATTGTATTGTTGGTTCTTCTAGGGAATCAGCAATGGATTCCTTTAGCCAGTTCCCCAGTATGGAGGATTCTTCCCAGCTGTGGCCACTTTTTATCTCCTTGGTGGAAAGTCTTGCTAGTGGGTTCCCTATGCTCCAGTGGATAGCTCTGAGAGGATGGTGACAGAATGACTTTAACCCCACTTGCTTTCAGGGTGATTTTTTTTGACTCAGGAAGTGTTTAGGCATCCATGTAGGCTAAGCATGATAAATACCCTGAGCATTATCTCAGCATTGTAACCTAAACTCTTTCCCATCTTCTGCCAAAAACGAGATCCATCTGCAGGTTTGTTATTCTGCAGCTTTTAGAGAGATAATTACTGATCCCTGAGTTGGGTGGGTGTGGGTTTGAGAAACATAAATTTTGAGGTGGAGGTGAGCATGTGATCATGGACAATTCACAAAATTTCTATGACAATGGGGAGGATGGGATGGGAAGGTAGTTTTGTTTTGCTATACCCATAATATTCTTTAGGAATGTTAAAAACCAAATACCCAAACCCTTTGCTGTTGAGTCAATTCCGACTCATATAGCAACCCTATAGGTCTGAGGAGATCGGTCCCATAACGTTTCAGAGTCTGTAATATTGCTGGAAGCAGATCATTACATTTTTTTCTTGCAGAGTGGCTGGTGGGTTAATAATCAAGTTATAGTCAGCCACTTTGCCACCAGAGCTCCTTTTAAGAATGTTTGGGCTTTGAAAATTTTTTGGTCGAGGTACTTATCCTATATATTTTTTTAATTTGGAAGGTGAATCATTGTGGTGTAGTGAATTACTTAACATGGCCCTTCTAGCTATAGTTTTTTGTGACACAATAATTGGGTTTTATTGTTGTGAAGTGCTGTTGAGTTGATTCTGATTCATAGCAATCCTGTACAGGGTTTCTGAGGAGTGGCTGGTGGGTTTGAGCCATCAACATTTAGGTTAGTCGTCCAGTGCTTATCCTACAGTGCCACACTAGGACAACCAGTGAATAGGTTATTGTTGTTAGGTGCCATTGAGTTGGTACCGACTCATAGTGACCCTATGCACAACACCATAACTCATTGGTGGAGTTAAAAGAACTTTGTAAAAGTTGCCTGAGCAGAGTAGAGGCTAGGCTGAGGATCTGAGGGTTTGAGGGGACAAAGAGAGGTCTGCTTACAGGCATGGCTGAGAAGAGATTGTCCTGACCAATAGAAATGTATACGGATTCATTTTGGATCCTGAATTGTAATCTGTTACTTTCTTGATAAGTGCCTTAATGTAAATATTGTCTTAATTGTAAAAATTGATTCTGTGAATCCATTATAATGAATTCTCAAACTCAGCAGAAAAGCAGAAAATGCTCTGGGAAGGATGTCTGGTGTCAGAATTAGTAAAAAAAATGAAGAGGAGGTGTATCTGACCTCTACTTCATAGGAATCAGCCTTGTGCTGTTGATCTTGCTTCTCCTTCATCCTCATGAAGCTAAAGTAGGTCAGATGCCTGCCATACCATGCTTCCCCAAAATACACTTCCTTTTGATCTCAGCTCTAAGCTATTTCTAGTGTCATCTCTACCCCAGGTGGATACCCTGGGGGACAGAACTATCTCTTACATCTGCAAGTTATTCTTTTATTAATACTTAATTGCCCCATCCCTATAACACTTGGATCATGCTAGTGAAAAGGTGCTGGTCACATCAGATTATCAGTCACTCTTTATTTACCTGTCTCATCTGCTAGAGGAGCTCTGTTGGCACAGTGGTTAAAATGCTTGGCTGCCATCAGAAAAGTCAGTGGTCTGAACTTGCACGATGCTCTGTTGTTGTTGTATGTGCTGTGGAGTCAGTTCTGACTCATAGCGACCCTGTACAGTTTCCTAGGCTGTAAATCTTAACGGGAGCAGAAATCCTCATCTTTCTCCCATGGAACAGCTGGTAGTTTTGAACTACTGACCGTGAGATTACAAGCCTGATTTGTAATCACTACACTACCAGAGCTCCTTTGCCAGCTGCTCTAGGTTATATATCTTTATGGAAGCAGACAGTCGCATTTTTCTCCCCTGCCAACTGCTCTAGGGGAGGAAAATGTGACTGTCTGCTTTCATAAAGATACAATGCCTTGGAAACTTCATGGGACAGTTTCTGTTCTTGTCTTACAGGTTGCTATGAGTTGGAATTGACTCAATAGCAGTAGGTTTTTGGTTGGATCACCTGCTAAAATGGGAGCATCTATTTTGGTTGTTCTAGTTAAGAATATGCACAGCAGAATCTAAACAAATTCAGCAATTTTTACTTGTGCAATTCAATTTTTTTTTTTCCAATTTGGTCCCATATAGATAGATCTTAAAAGAGCACAATGTTCAAGGTAGACATTCTTCACTGGTTAAGCTAAACTGTTGTTTTGTTTAAAGAAAACTTCTGGGGATATTTTTGGTTTAAGTTTTCATGTTTAAAGATTATCTCAGTGCAGAAGTTTTGTGGCTGTACAACCTCAATGACTCTGGAAAGGTTGGCTTGCATAAGGATTTGGAATTCTGTTCTGTATTTTCTACCTTTTGATGAGAATTCTTGTATAGAATCTTTGATCAAAACATTCAGTAATGGTATTTTTCCACCACTCTCTTTTGGTATAATGGTAAAGAGACAGTTGTTGATAACTGTAGCCAAGTACACATTCCATTTCCTTTTCCTTTTCCAGACTCTTCTTGTTATGCTGCTCCAGGTAAATAGAAACCAATTTATTTATCCTGGATAGCCAATTGCAAGCTTTTAAGACCCCAAGCACTATGCAAGGAATTAGAAGATAGAACAGAAAAAACAGAGTGTGAGCATCTTGAGTGCAGAGGCTGCTCAGAGCTGGCACACAGCAGGTGCACGGAGTTTGTTGCAGGAGTGAATATCATAAATGAACCTGTATATGAAACAGACTCTGTAATTTCAGGTTTTTTTTTTTTTTTTTTTTTTGTTAGATGCCATCGAGTGGGTACTGACTCACAGCAACCCTATGCACAGTAAACGAAACACTGCCCAATCCTGGACCAACCTCATAATTGTTGCCGCTTTGCCAATCCATCTTGCTGGGGTCTTCCTCTCTTTCTTTAACCCTCCACCTTACCAAACATGATATCCTTTTCCAGAGACTTGTCCCTCCTGACAATATGTCCTAAGTATGAGAGACGAAGTTTGGACATTCTGGCCTCCAAGGAGCACTCTGGCTACACTTCTTCCAACACAGATCTGTTGGTTCTTTTGGAAACCCAAGGTACTTTCAATATTCTCCAACATCATAACTCAAATGTATTAATTCTTCCATGGTCTTCCTTATTCACTGTCCAGCTTTCTCATGCATATGAGGTTATTGAAAATACCGTGGCTTGGGTCAGGCACACCTTAGTCCTCAAGGTTTCATCTTTGCTCTTGCACACTTTAAAAAGATCTTGTGCAGCAGATTTGCCTAACGCAATACATTGTTTGATTTCTTGACTGCTGCTTCCATGAGAGCTGATAATTGATCCAAGAAGAATGAAGTCCTTGACAACTTCAATTCTTTCTCCATTGATAAGAATGTTGTTTATTGGTCTAGTGGTGAGGATTTTGTTTTCTTTACATTGAGATGTACTCCATACCGAAGGCTGTGGTCTTTTATCTTCATCAGTATTTTAAGTCCTCTTCACTTTCAGCAAGAAAAGTGGTATCATCTGCATATTGCAGACTGTTAATGAGTCTTCCTCCAATCCCGATGCCACGTTTTTCTTCATAAAACCCAGCTTCTCAGATTATTTGCTCAGCATACAGGTTGAATAAGTATGGTGAAAGAATACAACCCTGTTGCACACCTTTCTTAATTTTAAACCATCTAGTATTTCTATGTTCTGTTTGAACAACTGCCTCTTGGTCCATGTACAGATTCCTCAAGAGTGCAATTAAGCGTTCTGGAAAAAATTTTTTTTCTTCAGTTCCCTCAGTTTGAGAATGCTGAGCATGTTCTTCCCTTTTGGTTTTCTGACTCTAGAGCTTTGCACATTTTGTTGTAATATTTGACTTTGCCTTCTCGAGATGAGCTTTGAAATTTCCCATTCAGCTCTTTTACCTCCTCATTTCTTCCATTTGCTTTAGCATCTCTATGCTGCAGAGCAAGTTTCAGTGTCTCTTCTGACATCCGTTTTGACCTTTCCCTTCTTTCTTGTCTTCTTTAATGACCTTTTGTTTTCTTCCTGTATGATGTTCTTGATGTTATCCCACAACACTTCTTGTCTTTGGTCTCTAGTGTCTAATGTATCAAATTTGTTCTTCAGATGATCTCAAAATTCAGGTGGAATATATTCAAGATCATATTTTGATTCTCGTGGACTTGTTTTAATTTTTTCAGCTTCAGTATGAATTTGCATAGGAGCAACTGATGGTCTGTTCCACAATGTGCCCCTGGCTTTGTTTTGGCTGATGATATGGAGCTTTTCCATCATCTTTTCCACAGATGTAGTCAACTTGATTTCTGTGTATTTCATCTGGTGAGGTCCATGTACATAATTGTCTCTTATGCTGTCTAAAGGTATTTAAAATGAACTAATCATCCATTTAATTAAGTGCTCATGAACAATTTTCTAGATAGAAAATATTATGATATGCCTTTTAGAAGTTTTCTATTCTTATTCATTAATACCAGGTTTGTAAATTTGCATTAACCTTCATCTAATGGAGTTCTGGTGTGGCGCTGTAGGCTAATGTGTCAGACTGCAAAGTTGTTTGAATCATGAGGTTGGTGGTTCAAACTCACCAGCTGCTCCTTGGAAACCCTATATGGGGTCGCTATGGGTCCAAATCAACTTGATGGCATTTAACAACAACAACAACAATTTTCATATACTGAGTACAAGGCAACTGAGCACCTAGAAATAGTTTTCTTTTCCATATGGAAATGTTTAACCCCATTTCTTCCCAGAAGCCAATTGTAGAATAAGTCAACATGAAGTAAGTCATGAATGAAGCTTTTTCTCTGCCATCCTACTTATGCCTGAATTAGTATGTCTTTTCTTTATTTTTTAAAGCAGTAAAATCTATAGATGGATTCCAGATGTTCAGCTCGCATGTATGAAGGGAGAGCATTTAAAAATTCCCTCCCCTGAGGCTAAGACAGAAGCTGTTACCTATAAAATAATCTCAGCCATGGTCTTTTAGTAAATCTAATGTTCATAATTTTATCCGTTGAAAGAATAAGTTATTTTGTCCCATATTCCTCTTAATTGTGTGTGTATAATTGTCTTTTCTTTTTTAGATTTAAAAACTAGCATTAACTTTTTTGTTTTTAATTTGAGTTTCAGAGGAACACAGTAAGTTGTTCAATTATCCTTGACATTTTAGTAGCAGTGGAGTGTCAATTTTTTCCTCAGCATTCGCAGTGTTTCCTCACCTTACTTGCTCAACTGTTCAGTTCATGTCAATAAATTTGTCAGCTCTACGTGCTCCTCAGCAGATGCAAATATGCAATTATTTGCAGGGTTCACAATGAAGTCAGGTTTGAGAATTTTCTGAATTTATAGCCATGTTCTCTGTGATGTAAAAATTTCACTCCTGTTTTCCTTCTTCTGGAAAGTCTTCATTACCTTTGCTGTTCATATATCATGACATTAGTTATTTCAAAACTTTGCTTTCAATTCTTGATTTTTTTCCCCTTCAGCCAGCAACTATTGTGAGGCATGTAGAAAATCGTCTCTGTCCCTTAAAGGCTTATGATTTAGGAAGACAGAGGCTCATGGTTATCCATACTTTATTATGAATAGCACAGTGACAAAAGAGTAAAGAACGTTACAGGTTGAATGGATTTGTGACTGGAAATTTATAGGCTAGATGGAACTGGGAGGTCACAGGGAGCAGGACAATGTTCAGTATCAGCAAGGGAGCAGTTTTTTCGAGGTTAGAAAAGATCTAGACCAAATAAATAAAGATGTTAAACCAGAATAGTATAAATAAAGCTAATCATCATCCAAATAATGGAGCAGAGAGTTGATATGGGATAATTCAGAAAAAAAAATGTATTTGTGTGAAGTTAGTTTGTAATCCTAGAAGTATCTCTAACATTAAAACACAAATTTCTGGGTTCCAATCCTTTCTCCATGAGTTCCTAACATGGTAGATCTGTGTTAGAGCTTGAGAATTTGCATCTTTAGCAAGTTTCCAGGTGATGCTGATATTGGTTTCATGACCACTTACTATGGAGCAATTATGCAAATGATCAGTAGCAGGAATGAGAAGAAAGAAATAATATTGCACCTTAGCATAACAACAATTGTGAGGATGGTAAAGAACTGGCAGTGTTTTGTTTGTTCTGTTGTGCATCAGGTCGCTATGAGTTAGAGTTAACTCATTGGCACCTAACAAGAATGAGAATTTACTGTGAGTTGTCCAAAACTTGTAAGACCAATAATACAGATAATTAAGAATTCATTCTGTCCTTGATTCTTCCAACATTCAGGATAAAATTGTGTCCATATCCTAATATGTATTTATTTTTCAGCCTATATACTCCTTCATCTTCAACACATCTCATGCTCTAGAGAATTTTCTCGCCAACTTTTCTCCCTAAGCCACAGTACGGTTTACTCTCCCTTTCACGTTACAATAGCATTTTTAAAATAACTATCTCTGCTAGTTCTTTATTTCAAAAGTTATAACAGAGGAAACATCCTGGTTCCCTGAAGACTAGCAGATGATATATATTGTAAAACATGAATAGAAGGTGTGGTAAACAGAATTCTAAAGCTGTCCTTCCCAAAATCTGATGCCGTAGTTACTCAATTAGATGTTAATCTAGATACTGTTGTGAAGTAACTTTTCAGATGGAATTAAAGTTGCTAATCAGATGACCTTAAAATATATTATTGTGGATTACAAAGGTTGTTGTTGAGTGCCGTGGAGTTGTTTCTGACTCATAGTGACAGGGTTTCTGAGGCTGTAAATCTTTACGGGAGCAGAAAGCCTCATCTTTCCCCCTGCAGAACAGCTGGTAGTTTCGAACTGCTGACCTTGCGGTTGGCAGCCTGATTCGTAACCACTATGCTACCAGAACTCCTTTGTAGGGCTTATACAAATACATGAGGTCTTAACAGTAGAAGAGAAAGGTAGAAGTTTTAGAAGATATGGCTGAAGAGAGGTCAGGAAAGATGAGGTGGAAGGTGAGATCTGAGAGATTTGAAGCATGAGAAAGACTGAACTAAATGTTGATGGCTTTGAAATGGACCTTGAACCAGGAAATATGACTGACCTAGAGAAACTGCCAACAGTCAACAAGGATATAATGACTGGATGGAGATGAATTCTGTCAGTTAACCTGAATGAACTTCGAAGTGGATTCATGTGCTGAAACTCCAAGAAGGATCAGAGGTCTGCTAATACCTCAATGGTGGCCTTGTGAAACTCCCAGCAAAGAACCGTTGAGTCATACATTGACTTCTGATCCATGGAAACTGTAATGTAACAAATGATGCTGTTTTAAACTAATGAATATGTGATATTTTGTTTCTATATTAATAGGACTTTAGTACAGGAGGGATCATATTCATTACATGTGTTCAGATCATTTTGTCAAAACATGATTATTCTTTACATATAGATTAGTTTAACCCTTTATCATGTTTTAAAAGCAAAATAAAGGTCTAGTGAACTATTTTCCATGGAGAAAAGTACAGCATATCTCCCTTTTGGAGTGTCATGATGTACATATTCCTGTAAGGCTCTGAAAAGTGCTGCTGGGGGAAATAATTTTTTGATTCTTTTACTTCTAGGTTTACACTCTTTTTTTTCTCCCCAAGCTTATTTTATCACATAATTCTTTGAAAAGAAAATATTTATGAATTTACCATCTAATGCCTTTTAAAAGTACACTGTTATTGTTAAGTACCATCAAGTCAATTCTGACTTATAGCAACCCTGTATGTGGTTTCGGAAGGGCAGTTGGTAGGTTTGATCTGCTGACCTTGTGGTTCACAGTCCAGTGCTGATCCTATAGCCCCATACCAGAAGTCCTAAAAGCACACAAAATTTAGGGACCAGTGATATTAAGAATCTTTTATGCTAGACACATAGGGGATAATTTCCTATACTAACTTAACCTATACTCAGCCTTGGAATGTGTCTTTTAATAGAGAACTTTTTTTCTAATGAATTTAATAAAAAATAATCCTCCCTCTCCTATTCTCTAAATCTACGTGTAGTAAATATCTATGGGTCAGGCAGATTATTTAAATGAGTGAGGCAGGATGATTTTAACTTGATAGGAAGTCAGATGTTGCATATTGTCTTGTGAGAATGTTTCTAGACTATATATCTCTGTTGTTGTTAAGTGCCATTGAGTCAATTCCCACCCATAGCGATTCTCTATAGGGGTTCTAAGGAGCAGCTGGTGAGCTTGAATCACCAACCTTGCAGTTCAAATGATTTTGCAGTCTGATACATTAGATAGCTCTAGGTATGACTATTTCTGAAGGTGCACAGGTCTTGGACTTTATTGTTGCTGTGAGGTTCCATTGAGTCAGTTCCAACTGCAGGAACCTATGGACAAGAGAAGGAAACACTGCCCTGTCTTGCACCATCCTCACAATTGTTGTTATGTTTGAGCTCACTGTTGCTCCCACTTTGTCGATCTATCTCCTTTGGGGTCTTCCTCTTTTTTGCTGACTGTCCACTTTACCAAGGATGATATTCTTCTCCAGGGACTGGTCCCTCCTGATAACATGTCCAAAGGACAAGAGACAAAGAACTTTATTGGGTATGGCCAAATATCTTCCAAAGTACTTTAGTAATTTTCACTTCCATCAACATCATTAAAAACTTCTGTAACATTTTATTTCTTTTAATAATGAAAAATTGATAGAAAACAAAATGTGTTAAATATAGTGGTGGATTGGATACATGTGCATCTATTTTTAAATTTTTTTGTATGCTTCATATTGTTTACAATTAATTACTAAAAGATAAAAGAGGAGATGAAATAAAATTACATTATGTGAACTATGTCAAGCTGGAAAGCATGACCTATTAAGAGCAAGAAAATTCTACTCCATTCCATGTAAAATGGCATTATGAGACTTGAATTTTCAATGAAAGCTTGAAGTACAAATATTTGTATGAAAATTTCCAACATTTAAAACACTGTATGGACCAAATGAAACATGTTTGTGTCGTTGGCCACTGATTTTGATCTGAATTCTTTGGGGTAAGAAGCTTGTTGTTAGGTGCCATAGTCAGTACCAACTCATAGCGATCCTCTGCACAACGGAATGAAACACTTCCAGATCCTGCCTGGGCTAACCTCACAATCATTGTTTTATGTCTATGCCCATTGCTGCTGCCACTGTGCTAATCCATCTCATTGGGGGGTGGGGTCTTCCTCTTTTTCTCCTACTCTCCACCTTATCAAACAAGGTTTCCTTCTCCAGTGACTAGTCTCTGAAAGCTTACCCTGACACAATCTACTCCTACGGCTATGTGGGGTTCCTGGGAGGTTATTTATTATAGAGTCTGTCTGACACCTGGCAAATGCAGATCTGAGATTTTAGAAGATCTAAAGTAAAAACCATATACATTCTTGTCATTAATAGTTTTTCACACATATAATCTATAAATGAGCTTCAATAATATGTCATTGGCCACAGAATAAACCCAAGTTTGTTAATCACACATTTCAGCTTTGTGTTTTAAATTTATTTTATTTTTGGCTGTTCTTGTATACGTATTTCTTTAATACCCTTTGTCCAAAGCAAACTTAGCTTTTATTATTTCCTAGATAAGAGACATGACAGAAATTTAGAACAAAGGCTCTGGAGTTGTACTGACCTGAAATTGCAGCTAGACTGCATCATTACTTGCTGTATAAACTTGCATAGCTATAGTACCTCTTGGACCCTTGTTTTCTTCACATTGGATGAATAAAAACCATAGCATTCATATAATAGATTTGTTAAGAAGATTAATTGGACTATTGTTGTTGTTAAGTACTGAGGAGTAAGTGCCAACTTATAGCGACCCTGTATAGGGTTTCCGAGGAGCAGCTGGTGAGTTTGCAGTTAAAACCAACTTTGAGGTCTAGTGCTTATCCTACAGTGCCACACCAGGACTCCTAATTGGACTATAGACTCTTATGAAATCTTAATTGGATTATATACTCATAGAAAACTATAAGAACAACACCTGGCACACAGTTACTATTCAATAAGTGTTAGCTCTCATTATTATCTGTGAAATCAGAGAATTGCATCAATAGTATGATATTAGGATTAGACAATACAGTAAAACCTGCAAAAGCCAGAGCCTATGTAAGGTGGAAATGCTTCAGAGAAGGAAAAGTAAATATTTTCCAGCAAAGGAGAGAAATATAAAAGTGCACCTATCCATATAAAAGTGCACCTATCAAAGGAGGAAGACTGGCTAGACCCAGGAAAACAAAGCAATTCCATTGAGTTTCAGCTCACGTGTATTTCACCGTATACAAAATACACTAAGTGAAGTACCAGGCACAAATTGTAGCTAAAGTTTGGATTCCCTGTATTTTCCCACACACCTGTACTTACGATGGTGGTAGTGGGGGTTATGTGCCGTGGAGTCAGTTCTGACTCATAGCGACCCTGTACAGGGTTTCCGAGTGTAAATCTTTACAGGATCAGAAAGCCTCATCTTTCTCCCATGGAACAGCTGGTAGTTTCATAACTGCTACGCTATCAGACCTCCTTACGATAGTGACTCTGATTTAAGGTTCTCTCTAGTCTCTATGTGTGTAAAATTCTACCCATTTTTAAATGTTATTTCAAATACCATCGCCTCCTGAAAGTAGTCATTCATTCATTCATTCATTCAAAAAAATTATTCAGAACCCTCTTCTGAATGACCATATTATTTTATCTGTATTTTTTTTCTTGGTACTTTCACTTTTATACTTGTGACATTGATTTTATATAAAGATGTCAGTTTTCATAAGATAGAATATATTTTTCATCCATCTTTATATTTACTACACTGTCTAACATAGTATAGACACATACTAACCAGTATTTTTTTTAAAAAAGGAAGTGAACTTTTATAGAAATTTTCCTCTTCTGACTGAGGGGATCACATTACAGTTGCAGATGTGCTTCCAGGAAAAAAACAGAAGACAAGAATTCTAAGTCTTAAGTATTAGGATCATTGAGAAATGGTGTCACCTAAACTTTTTTTTTTTTTTTACTATATTCCAGAATATATATGTGTTCATGAGGAACCTATACATAGGCCAAGAGGCAATCATTCAAAATGAAGAAGGTGTGGCTTAAAATAAGGAAACATGAGTGCCTGGATTGTATCTTTCACCATACATTTTCAATCTATATTCTGAGCAAAAAATCTGAGAAGCTGGATTATATGCAGAAGAATGTGGCATCAGGATTTGAGGACACAGTAACAACCTGCAACATGCTGGTGATACAACCTTGCTTGCTGAAAACAAAGAGAATTTAGGATACCGATGAATATCAAAGACCACAAACTTCAGTTTGTATTATATCTCAATGCATAGAAAACAAAATTACTAACAATTGGACAAAAAACCCCCATCATGATGAAAAGAGAAAAGATTGAAATTGTCAAAGACTTTATTTTGCTTGAATCCACAATCAGCACTTATGGAAGCAGCAGCTAAGAAATAAAACAACATATTACATTAGCAAATCTGTAGCCAACACCACTTTAAAGTGTTTGAAGCAAAATATGTCACTTTTAGGACTAAGGTGTACCTGATGCAAACCATGTTATTTTTAGTCACCTCCTATGCATGGAAAAGTTGGACAATGGATAAACAAGTCAATGGAAGACTTGTTGCATTGAGTTATGGTGTTGAAGAAGGATACTGAAAGCACCATGGACTTTGAGAAGAACAAACAAATCTGTCTTAGAGTAAGTACAACCAGAATGCTCCTTAGGAGCCAAGGTGGCAAGACTTCATCTTTCATATTCTGGACATGTTATCAGGATGGACCACTTCCTGGAGAAGGATATCATACTTGGTAAAGTAGTGGGTCAGTGAAAAAAAGGAATACCCTCAATATGATGGATTGGCACAGTGGCAATAGCAATGGGCTCAAGTATTTGTGAGATGGCATATGACTAGGCAGTGTTTTGTTCTGTTGTGCATAGGATTGGTATAAGTCAGAGCCAACTGGACTGCACCAAGCCACAATCCACAATGTTGATTGCTGTATCTAAGCAACTTGAATGTCTTAGAGGCTGGGATTTTGCCTGATTGAAATTGATAAAATAACTCACTGTAAACACATGACTCACTGAAGACACCATTCAGTGTTGCTATTTTTAAATACATGGCTTCCATTCTGATACATTAATGTGCTTAAAACTTTCCAAATTCCCAAATTACTTAAATTGTCTTTAAAATCCTTAATAAAGTACAACATAATTTATCCTATTAATTAGAACATTTTTAGGAGCCAAAAAAGTTATCTTGACAACTCTGTATCTAATTAGTTAGACACATCCATTTGCTTTTCTATATATGATTCCTCATGTGTGTAAAGGAACAACAGTTCATTAATTTGGGACTATTCATGCATTTATGGAGTCCTGGTGTGGCACTGTGGGCTAATGCACAAGAATGCAAAATCATTTGAACTGCAAGGTTGGTGGTTCAAGCTCAGCAACTGCTCCTTGGAAATCCTATACAGAGACACTGTGGGTTGGAATCGACTCGATGGCACTTAACAACAACAATTCACACATTTCACCATACATTCTTAGCCTCTGAAGAAAGAATCCTGTATTGGTAGTTCATAGTTAATTTTTATCTCTTTTAATTCTTCTCCCAAAGGATTTTTTTTTTTCTTTTTTCTTTTTTTTTAATTTGGAAAAAGGCTAAAGGTAAGGTCAAGAAAGAAAAAGGAAAGTCAGATCTCCTTTTAGGCAGTTGGGGGTGGGGGAGCTGGTGGAAATTATATTTTTGGAGATGATGTTTTGAAGAAGAAATGGTATTGAAGTGACTATGGGGGTGTTAGGAAGTGGGTAGGAAAACAAACCTTTCAATAAATGAAGTTGCAGACCATGTGTTAAGTTGCCCTGTATGATGCAACAAGATGTTGGTACCCTTGTCTATTTCTAGTCTTAGAGTTCAGGAGAGGCCAAATGTATGAAAGCATTGATGGGAATCATCACATTCTAAAGTGAGGTGGTTGATAGCCAAGATGGCACATGCAAACCAATGTGGTCCTGCAGTGTAGTTAGTTACTTAATACGGCTCTTCTAGTCTTGTTGTGGCACTCCAGAATAATGCACTGGACTGAAAAGTTGGTTTTAACCACAGGTTGGTAGTTCAACACTCACCAGCCACTTCTTGGAAACCCTGTATAGGGTCACTATGAGTTGGAATCGACTTGATGGCACTCAACAACAACAAAACAATAACAAAAACAGTCATACACCCTAATTTTGTGATGTATTGTAAATCCAATCCTCTATGCCTGTGGATATGGATGGTTCTGTTTTGGGGGTGAATTGCCTATTATGTTAATTAGGCAGGATTAAGGTAAAATGTAGCTTGAGTCCCCAAATTACTATAGTGTGTGACTAAAGTTATCATCCTTATTTTCCTTGGGTGTGTGGTATGCAAATTTGCTATAATCTTTGATATTGATGTTAAAATAAAACTAACTTCCTCTTTTAAGCTTTTCCTTTGTTAGCAAATTGCTGCTTCCTGCTTAATCAGGAGACTGGGGCAGTAGAACTGTCTGAGACCAAATCTGGCCCACCTAACATGCACAATAATGACCAACATGTCCTCAACCTGATATTTTTATGTCAGGAGGCTGAAAACACACCTTTATCAATACCCCAGACATAGGCAAAATTCCATCTTTGTGGCCCCCCACCCCCCCACTTCCCAACTGAGGATGTGAAAAGGACTAGTTCTTATACTGAGTCATCCTGATGGACACCAATCAGAAGTTAGTTATTGCTCTAAAAGATCCTTGGTCCAGGATTTGTGGAGCCATGTTGGTAATGTGAGTCCCCATGTGCTCCTTCTTCTGCTTTTGGCTCTGTATCTGTACTGAGCAACTCTGGCAAAATCTGCTCTCTTGCTCTGGATCCAGTGCCTGGATCACCCCTGTCTGACCTCTAGTTCTTGGGACTTGAGCAGGTGGCCTATCACCTGACTTGGTTCACCAGCTTCTGCAGCCTTGTGAGTCAATAGTCTGATTTGACATCAGGGAGAATCCTCCAGACTGACATCTGAACTATGGATTTGGGGTTTGCCAGTCTCTACAACTGTTTGAGCTATTTCCTTGACAGTTCATGAGTTCCGTTAGATGTTGCAGTGAATTTCAGAACCTTGGGATATAAGAGAGAGAATGCTAAGGGAAGACATGGTGGTTGATATCAGGGATCATGGAGTGGTACAGCATTTTGGAAAAGTTAAACATCCAAGATGTCTTTAATCACCACCTCATAGGGACCAATTTCATGCAGCTTCTTCCAAAATAAATTATTCTTGTTGGTCCTAAATGGGTTTTCTTAGCAACAACCAATTACCCATATCACATACATGTAAGAAGATGATGCTTAACAGGCAGAGAAAGAGAATTTATGTGAAGAAAGTTGCCAGCATATTGGATAAGTCGCTTTACTAGACCATGTCCACTCTGAGACACTAGGTAGGGGGAATGTTTCCTTTTTACTTTGAGCGCAGTGGGAACTTTTCCTATGTCCTTTGAGGTGTGAGAGATTCCAAGGCTACTATTTGACTTATGTTTGAAAGGTTAAAAACTCAGAGGCTGGAGCTGCCCTTTCTGATTGCAGAGGAATGAAGATTATAATGGAGGTGAAGTGCGCTTCCACCAATGGTCTGGAAACACAGGGTTTCTTGGGAACAAATACAGAACTAATGGATGATGACAATCAGAGATTTATTAGACTTGCTTCTGCCCCCAAACATCTCACTGGGCAATGCAAACTAAATGGAGACTGAATCACTTGAAAACTAGGTTCTAGTATGAGAAGAAAGCATGGTGACAGGCAGCTGACTTGAAGAGAGGCACTGTGGATGCTGAAGGGCATGGAGACCTGTTGTCCTCCATCCCTACTAGGGACTGGACTCAGGACTACCTACAAAAGATTCCCCATTTCCTTCTGGGAAAAAAAGTTTAGCTTTATATATCTGTCATGTTCACAGAGTACCAATCCCAGATCCTGACTAGAATAGTCATGTGAAACATCATCTAACCTCTTACCTAGCTTCTATGCTCTAACTCTAAGGAAGACCACCACAAGGGGAAAAGAAGGAGCAGAGCAGCTTTACTACTTTGTTTCTTCACTCACTTGAGCTTCCACGGCTGGGTCAGATGTAATTTGGGAGAAGGCCTAAATTAAATTCTGATTTTACACTGGCCTGGCTAGAGTTAAACTTGATTTATATTTGTATATATATTTTTTTAAATGGCAAAACATGGTTTTTTATATGCCAAAACAAAGTTTCCCCTTATTTTACATGTAAGTGTAACTGGAAAAGATACAGGTCCTGTCTGAAGTCCATGAAGCCAGTTTAATGGAGAGCTGTAAGAAAAATGTAGTTGCTTTCAACCTTGAATGAGTCTAGCTCATTCAATGAACCAGTTACAATGGCTTATGAGAAATGTAAGTAAAAGTGAAATTAAAAAAAGTTACTTTGGATTGTTAAATGAGCTTTTAAAGTATGTTACTGTTCTGAGTCTGATCACATGAGATTCTGGATTTATTAAATTTACATATATAAAAAAAAAGGAATTGGATTTGATGATCTTTCATGTACTTTCCCAAACTGCATTTCCATGAAATCTATGATTTTAAAAACAATTACAAGGCTTTGAAGTGAATTTTAAAAGAAATTGCTAAAATTCAAACACCTTAGCTTGAAATTCAAACTTGCCTTTAAAGCAGTAGTTCCAATAAATATTAGGTTTGAATTTAGTGTAAAAGTTAGATTACAAAGTTATCATGTAAGGCAAAAATCTGGTACATTAGGAGTTATCCTTAAGTTGCTCATGCAGTGTACCCTGCAGTTATTAAGAAATGCATGAATACATGCTCCTGGACAGTCCATCACCCTTTGAATCACTTGACATCTCTTCACATCAGATGTCTCCTCTGGAAAGCTTTGTGGCATTCTGAATCTGGCATTTGTACCATAGCTGCATGCTCCCAAAGCACTCTAAAGTTCCCAACCACAGCATGACAACATACTATAACAGTCATCTGCAAACTCTTGTAGGATGTTTAGCAACAAAGGAATATCTCAGAATTCTATGAAAAGCCATGTAAACATTTTCAGTGGCTTCTGAAAATGACACCCAACACTCCTAGAAACAGAATACAGCCTAGAGTTTGAAGTCCTTTTGTCTGGATTTGAAATATAGCTACTTTTGCTAAAGATAATTTAAAAACTTCTTCAATAATACATTGTCAGGGAACTCCCAAGAGGTTCAAGCCAGATTCAGACAAGGGCGTGGAACAAGAGATTGCTGACATTTGATAGATTGTGGCTCAAAGTAGAGAATACCAGACAGATACTTACCTGTTCTTTATTGACTATGCAAAGGCTTTCATCCACATGGATCATGACAAGCTATGGACAACATTGTGCAGAATGAGTATTCCAGAACACTTAATTGTACTCATGAGGAACCTGTGCATAGACCAAGAGGTAGTCATTTGAACAGAACAAGGTGACACTGAATGGTTTAAAACCAGGAAAAATGTGAACCAAGATAATATTATTTCACTATACTTATTCATTCTGTACGTTGAACAAATAATTTGAGAAGCTAGATTATATGAAGAAGATCATGGCATCAGGGTTGGAGGAAGACTCATTCACAACCTGAGATATACAGACGATACAACCTTGCTAGCTAAAAACAAAGAGGACTTAAAATACCGATGAGGTTCAAACACCACAGCTTTCCATATCGGTTGTACCTCAGTGTAAAGAAGACAAAAATCCTCACTACTAGACCAATAAATAATATCAGCACTCATGAAAGCAGCAGTCAAGAAATCAAATGACGTATTGCACTAGGCAAATCTGCTGTACAAGACCTCTTTAATGTGTTCAAGAGCAAAGATGTCAGTTTGAGGACTAAAGTGAGCCTGAACTTAGCCATGGTATTTTCAGTAGCCTTATATGCATGTGAAAGTTGGACAATGAATAAGAAAGACCATAGAAGAATTGATGCATTTGTGTTAGGGTGTTGGAGAAGAATATTAAAAGTACCATGGACTGCTAGAAAAACAAGCAAATCTATATTGGAAGAAATACAAGAATGCTCCTTGAAAACCAGGATGGCAAGACATCATCTCTCATACTTCGGACATATTGTGTGGAGGGACCAAACCTGGAGACCAACATCATGCTAGGTAAGGTGGAGGATCAGCAAAAAATTGGAAGACCCCCAATGAGATGGATTGGTACAGTGGCAGCAGCGATGGACTCAAGTTTAACAATGATTTTGAGGATGGCGAAGGATGGGGCAGTGTTCTGTTTTGTTGTGCATAAAGTCACTATTAGTTGGAATTGACTGGACGGCATCTAAGAAGAAGAAGAAGAATATTGAAACATTTTTGTTTTGGAGTTGGAGAAAGATATAGACGTTCCATGCATTGCCCAAAGGACAAACAAGTTTGTCTTGGAAGATATACAACCAGAATGCTTCTTAGAAGCCAGGAAGGCAAAAATTCGTCTCTAACATTTCAGACATGTTACTAGGAGGGACCAGTCCCCGGAGAATGACATCATCCTTGTTAAAGTGGAAGGTCATTGAAAAAGAGGAAGGCATCCAATGATATTTGGCAAAATGGCAACTGCAATAGGCTCAAGTGTGACAACAATTGTGAGAATGACACAGTGACCGGGCAGTGTTTGTTCTGTTGTACTTATGGTCCATGGTACCTAGCAATAACAACAAGGATATTAGATTCAGATGGTACACTGACCTAGCCAGGGGGATTGGGTAGGGATGAGAGTGAAGGGGCCAATTGGTTTTAAGTGTGTGTGAACTCCCATACATGCAGCTGGTACCCATTTGACCTATGTTGGATGACGAGGGTTGAGCTGACTAGAACCTGACCAGATGAAGATAAAGATGTTTGATACTGTGAACGAGTGTAAATTGCTACAATTTGACCAACTGGACTTTTGCTTATGGGTGCAGTTGCTCAAAATTCCAACCAGAATAGAAGATAATTCATAACAAGGAACATGCATGTCTACTAAGTGTACTGGGTTGATGTTGTTGTTAAGTGCTGTCAAATTGGTTCTGACTCATAGCAACCCTGTATAGGATTTCTGAGGATTCCTGGTGTGGCACTGTGGATTAATGTGCCAGACGGCAAAGCCATTTGAACTGCAAGGTTGGTGGTTCAAGCTCACCAGCTGCTCCTCAGAAACCCTACACAGGGTTGCTATGGGTCAGAATCAACTCCACAGCACTTATCAATAACAACAACAACAACAACTGGTGAATTTGAATTCTTGCATTTCAAACCGATCTAGAGGCTGTTGAGTGCTTATCCTGTAGTATCACAGCAGGACTCCACTGGGTTGATAGGGAAGGAAAAGGCAATTTAGACAATGGGTATTAAAATGGGGAGGGGGCGATATAATGGCATAATGTGCCTGGCTTACAAGCTTTTGTGGGCATGCTTGGTTTCAGAATGAGGAGCATAAGGTACTGAATAGCTTTCCTCTTTTCCAGATGGGTCTGGTGAAAGGGGAATGGGGATGATGCTGATAGGGTTTTATGATTCAGTTGTAATTGTTATCAGGATTAATTGTGATTGTCAAAACTGTAATTGTAGAAGATGTGTAACTAAAAGAAGGGAGTGGTGGTGATGTGCCTTGGAGTCGTTTCTGACTCATAGTGACCCTGCATATGATTTCCAAGGCTGTAAATCTTTACAGCCTCATCTTTCTCCCATGGAACGGTTAGTAGTTTTGAACTGCTGACCTTGAGGTTAACAGCTTGACTTGTAACCACTCCACTACCAGAGTTCCTAAAAGGAGGGGGTAGTTAATCTTTAATTTCAAGAACAGATGATCCCAGGACCATCAAGAAAGAAGAGTATGGGTAGAGTGTGGGATACCTACTTAAAAAACTGGCAGAAGAGACAGTGGCAGAAGCAGCGGCATGGAGAGACAGAGAAGCTGTGGGCTCTCGGCCCAGGGACTGAGTAAGGATGTGTGCCAGCAGGCAGGAGTCTGACTTGTAGAAGGTGTCCTTTGAGTATTTAAATGAATGTGTATGTTTTGTTTTGCATGTGCACATCAAATATTTTTGCTTTGTTCATTTGTGAAATATAAGATGTAAGTGGGGGACCACAGGGAAGAAGTAGGATAACTGTTGTTGCACAGAGGGGATTGTAATCATTGAGCTCAAACAAAGTGTATGATTTGTTTAATGTAAAGCTGATGATCTTGTCTGTAATCCTTTACTTATGTCACAATAAAATATTAAAAAAAAAAAAAAAAAAAGGAAACCAATATGCGCTAAAAAATCATTGCTATCAGGTATACACAATTAAATGGCTATGGCCTGATTTACATTCCCTCTCACCCCCTTGCTTTATTTTGATGACTTTTCTTACCTGTGACCTGAGGTGTACCACAAGAAATCAGGTAAACTCATTAGGCATATCTATTGCATTTGGTTTTTCAGAATGTTTAGCAACCTTCCCAGAAGCTGCCAAACTTTAAAATTTTATCTTAGGATGGATTTATTATCATAAATATGTTCCAAATTGATATTGTTATAGAAATAAAAAGTTCTGGCCTCTGCAGAAAAAGAGTGCGCTCTTAAATTTCTAGAATATTTCATCTTTTCTGGTTTTTGGGTGTATAGTTTCTCTATTTGAATGCCAAACCAAATGGACCCCCTTGCTGAAGGTGGCAGGTTTTACCTCCTTTCCTCTTCTGATGAGTTGGGCACACATCCTAGAAGGTACTTTGTCCCTTGGCCTCCCTTTCTACTTTTCCTTGTTACTTATATAAATCTAAGACTCCTTTTCTCCCTATCTTCCCAAAAGCAAATAGGAGATTTAAAACTATAGGGGAATCTCCCCTAAAATTTCCAGCTACAAGACAGGATGCTTAGTTAAATTTGAACTACTGATAAGCAATGAACACTATTTTAAAATAAGTATGTACCCACTCACACCTCTCATCTGTCAGTTTATTGTACTGTGGTGTATTGCATGTTGCTGTGATGCTTGAAGCTATGCTACCAGTATTTTAAATACCAGCAGTGTACACTCATGATGGACAGATTTTGGCTGAGTTTCTAATCTAAAATAGAATAGAAAGAAGGAGATGCCAAATATTTCTGAATGTGTAGCCACTAGGAAGCTTATTAGTAGCAGTGGAACACTATCGGATAGCACCAGAATATTGAATATTGAAATATGATGA
>NW_006408577.1:5622168-5623508 GCF_000296735.1 Chrysochloris asiatica
CCCTTCCACACACAGATTAGACAGGGATGGGCAACTTGGACATTGGCTACCCAAAATTGGGGGTGGGGCTACAAAGGCAAGAAGCGACTGGCTTACAAGCTTTCAAGAGGGAACCTAGAGCTGGGGGCCTGGAGGAAGGCAGAATCTCCAGTGAGTAGTATCCAATCTGTCTAGGTGGAGCTGATGAAATGAAATGCAGATGGGTCTCTTGTGATGCAATAGTGAATAATTGTTACCAGGACTGATTGTGAGAGTTAGAAATGTAAAAGTAGATGTTTTATAGCAAGGAAGGGAGTGATTAACTTTCCAGTCTAGGAGCAAAGGTCCCTAGGACCATCAACGAAGAGCCTAGAGTGGGACCCTACCCAGAGAAGCAGTGATACCTGAGATGAAGGCAGAGACAATGACGTGGAGAGATGGAGCAGCTGGGGACTTTAGATCCAGAGAGGGAGAGCGACTATGTGCTGAAGACTGGGGTGGGGTGAGGTAGTGGTGTAGG
Organism: Chrysochloris asiatica; assembly: GCF_000296735.1. NCBI lineage: Eukaryota > Metazoa > Chordata > Mammalia > Afrosoricida > Chrysochloridae > Chrysochloris > Chrysochloris asiatica. The sequence goes on from NW_006408577.1 coordinate 5,622,668, forward strand.
GGCAGGCTTGCAGGGTATACCCTTTGGTTGGTTGATGATGCATGGAGGGGATTGTAACCATGGCAATGAAATGATATACAATAGAATGAATGTAAAACTAATGTTCTCCCATGTAAACTATCATATAATCCACAATAAAACATTAAAAAAAAAAAACCCATAAAATTTGATATCCTAGGCATTAGTGAGCTGAACCGGATATATATTGGCAATTTTGTATTGGACAAGCATATGGTTTACTATGCTTGGAATAACAAATTCAAGAGGAATGGTTTTGCTTTCATCACCAGAAAGAACATTTCAAGATCTCTCTTCATGTACATTGTAGTGATCCAGTTAATATAACTATTATTCAAATTTACACACCAACTACCAAAGCCAATGATAATAAACTGAAGAATTCTAAAAAAAAAGATATATTGATGATTACTGGTGATTGGAATGCAAAGGTTGAAAACAAAGAGGAAGGATCAGTCCTTGTAAAATATGGCATTGACTTTAGAAACAATGCTCTAGATCCCAAGACAGAATTTTGTAAGACCAATGAAGACTTTATTGAAAATGCCATTTTAAACTACATAAAAGATGACTGTACACAGGGACCTCACCAGATGGAATACACAGAAATCAAACTGAGTACATCTGTGGGAAGAGACAGTGGAAAAACTGCATATCATCAACCAAAATCATACCATGGGCACACTATGGAACAGACTATCAATTGTTTGTATGCAAGTTCAGGCTGAAGCTGAAGAAAATTAAAACAAGTTCATGAGAGCCAAAATTTGACCTTGAGCATATCCCACCTGAATTTAGAGTTCATCTGAAGAACAGATTTGAT
>NW_006408577.1:5628273-5678170 GCF_000296735.1 Chrysochloris asiatica
GTCTTCATATGTTTGTTGGCTGCCTCGATCTCCTCCTTGGTGACATGTCTGTTCATGTCCTGTGCCCATTTTTTAATTGGGTTATTTGTCTTTTTCTTGAGAGGTGTTGTAGTTTCCTATATATTTTAGAAATCAGTCCCTTGTCCGATGTCATTGCAAAAGATTTTTTCTCATTCTGTGGGTTCCCTTTTTACTCTTCTGGTGAAGTCTTTGATGCACATAAGTTTTTAATTTTTAGTATGTCCCACTTATCTATTTTGTCTACTTTTGTTTGTGTAGTTTTCAAAATGTTTGGTAGTTTGTGTATTCCCTGAATTAGTGCCCTCACATTTGTCCCTATTTTTTCTTTGATGGCCTTAATAATTCTGGGATTCACATTTAGGTCTTTAATCCATGTTGAGTTGGTTTTTGTATAATGTGTGAGGTGAAGGTTTTGGTTCAATCTTCTGCATATCACTTTCCAGTTTTGCCAGCACCATCTGTTGTAGAGACTATCACCTCCAGTTTGTCATTTTGTGGTGGCTTGTGTGTTGCTATAATGCTGGAATCTATGTCACTTGCATTTCTGATGCCAGCAAGTTCTCCCATGGTTGATAGGTTTCAATGTAGCTTCCAGACAAAGAATTGAGTAGGAAGAAGTAATAGGAAGCTCACTTCTGAAGTATTAGCCACTAAAAATGTATGAATAACAGTGGAACATTATATAATATAGTGTTGAAAGATGAGCTCTTCAGGTGAGTAGGCACTGACTATGACTAAGGAAGAGGTGCCTCCTCAAAGAATAATTGACTTTAATGATACGGATGGAGCAAGGTTCTCAGGACCTTCATCTGCTGGTGAAGCATGGCTCAAAATAAGAAGAAATAGCAGTAGACAGTCATTAGTAAGTATGAAGCTAGGCAACAATAGGCTGAAATTTAACAATTGTGAGGATGGTCAGGACTGGTAGTGTTTCTTTCTGTTGTACATAGGTTTGCTATGAATCAGAGAAGACTTGAGTGCACCTAACAAAAACATGTCCCAAATCCTGCATGGTGTCATACTTATACTGAAAAAAAAAATAAAAATAAATCACTGTTTACTTGAAATATCCAATGACACATTGGTTAAGAGCTTGGCTACTCATTGAAAGGTTGGCAGTTCAAATCCACCAAACACTTCACAGGAGAAAGCTGAGAGAGTCAGTTTCTGTAAAAACAGTCTTGGAAACTTCATGAGGCAGTTCTACTCTGTTTTATAGATTTGCTCAGAGTCATAGTTTGGTTCAATGACCATGGTCTTGCGTTTTGGTTTTGGTCCTGTATTATTATTTAGTAAATCTGGCAATGCTCCCCTTAATCTCTAGTCAAAATATTTAAATTGCACTTTCTCAACTTAGATGATGTAAAAGGCTTGTGACATCAAATTGAATCTCTTCTCTCCTATGAAAATAGTTGAATGATACCTGCCCACCAACGTGGAAGTAGGAGAGAGGTTCTACTCCCTTTTCATCATTTCCTGGAAAAATTGGTGAATCCTAGTTTACCCAGAATGTTGACTGTTTTATATTTCCTCAGTCTTCCTTTAGTACTATCCCCCATGATGCATTCTAGAAGCCTCTGACCTATCCAGATCCCTATTGGAGAAGAGGAGTAGAGAAGATACTGGGTTTATTGAAGGACTGGGTGTGAATTGTGGTATAGAAGTTATTGAGCCAATATCAATCACTCCTTCATTCTTCAACTTCTAGCTGCTGATTCTATTAGGGAGAGAGCTCAAAGTCCTGTGAACTGTAGATTTAACAAACAAATCACTCCTCACATTGCTGCAAGTATTGAACTCTCCTGATCAAGGTATATTAGAATAAATTAAACATTAATGATTTTTTTTTTTTTTTTTTGGTACAGTGATTCTGTGTTTTCATGTCATCTTCTTTTGGTGGTTCCTGCATTATCCAATTTTTTTTTTTTTGGAGAGAGATTTGGGACTTCTATATCACTTGCAATATAAAAAGTAATAAAATAAACTGGCATACAAATCAGACTCATCTGTGAAAAATACTGGTTCTGTTGAATCTATGACTGTGTGCTGGTAAATTGATTGCTACTCACTGTGACCCCGAGGGCAGAGTAGAATTGCCCTGTAGGTTTTACAAGACTGCATGTAATCTTTATGAAAGCAGATGGCTATATCTTTCTCCCACAGAGCCAGCAACTGGTGTGTTCCAATTGCCGACTTTTGGTTAGTAGCTGAATGCTTAACTACTGCACCATCAGAGCTCCTCACAGTAAAAACAAACTTAATAATTGGGTGTTGAAAAAAATGTTTTCAATGGAGACCTCTTCCTCAGAATAAGAGTTTATGTGTTTAGAGTGTTAGAGAAAATACCCAGCCTTGAGGTAAATAACTCTACTAAACACTAAAAATATCACAAAACTTCTTTTAAACTATTTAAATGGCGGGTGCTTGCTCTTAATGGAGCACAGTGGCTCTGTAGAATACTCAATCGCCAACCATGAGTTGGGCAATCTGAGCCCACCAGCCACTCTGCAAGAGAAAGGAGAAACTTTCTGCTCCCACAAAGATTTACAGCCTCAGAAACCCTATACAGGGTCACTATTGGATTTGACTCCATGGCACTTAACAGCAACAAAACTTATTTATAATAGATTTTTGTGAGCGTCATAGTTCAATCACAAGAAAGATTTCAATAAAAGTCTAGAGACTCCATGGTAGCATTATTTTAATGTTACTGTGGTTGTTAAGTGCCATTGTGTTGGGTCAGATTTATAGCAGCCCTGTATAGGGTTTCCACTGACCTTGCTCTTAGCAGTCCAGTGTATATTCTGCAACACTACACCAGGCATCTTTTAAGTCACTATGACTTGACATTATCTGGGAAAGTAATTTAAAATATTTTATTAGACAAAAGACTACATGAGATTGCAAATACGTTGAAAGCATGATACATTACTTAAGAAATAAATAGTGCAAGGGAATGCAGGTATAATCTTCATGAAAATGCAGGTTACTTTAACTTGGGAAATAAGTGCTACTATCAATAAAATATAGCTTTAAACTCACAGTTAAAATAATTGGAATTGTATTGTTAAAAGTGATAGCAATATTCTTACTTGGCACCAATTAGCCAAATTGTCATCATTAAAATAGGGCAGAATATTGCAATAATTATCAAGGGATATTTAGACCAAAAGACTTCCTTTATTTGAGTTAATTATTCAGATAAAAAAACCAAACAAACCCAAACCGAAAAAAAAAGTTAATCACCACTAGGAAGTTTTGAAGAAATCCTGTCTGCCCTTCGCAGAACTTCCACATACAAAAATGAATGGCTCAATCAGATACTTGAGAAACACCAGATATGTTTCAGAACTTCAGAGCCTTTTCTAAAATAGTTTTTTTTTTCTTTTTATTATTTGCCTATCAAGTACTACAATTAAACTCTAGTCAACTGAAGTGATTCAAAGAATAAATCATTTATAAATATAAGTGGATTTAGTACTCTCAGAACAAGTGGGGTGCATTGTTATATTTTCTCTGGCTTTGAGACTTAAAGTAGTGATATTCAAACTTGAGTGTGTCTAAGAATCTTCTGGATGCCTGCAGATTTCTCTAGGAGATTTTGACTTAATAGATCTTGGATCGAGTTTTACATTTTAACTTTTAACAGACTTAATTATGTCGCTTGTGGTCCAAAGACTATGAAAAGTTCTAATTTATTATTTCAGTTGTCTGATACATTTTCTATTCTTTCAGGATTATACTTTTGTACTAAACAGTATAAAACATGGGGTTCAGGGTATGATGTCAGAACACATCACATTCCACCGTAACCCATTCTATTTCAAATATTCATTTGGCAATGGCGTGAGGGTAGAGGATGTTAAAGGGTAGGATCTATAAACATGATTAAAAAATACATTTTGCTATTAAGGAAGTTTCGGGTATTTCAATATCTGTACAACAAGGTAAAGACGAAAGAAGGGAATTAATTTTGTTCTCTACTGTGTTCTAAGGACTTAGTACTGTGCCTACTACTCTGCATGGTATCAATGAATGTTTTCAAAAATGTCTAATGAATGAGCTACAAAGTGAAAGTGAAATTGAGTGATGAAAATATGTAATAAACATTCTGAAAATGAGTAGATCAGAAAACAAGGATAGTTGTGGGGCTGTTCATCTTTATCAAATAGTTTTATCTCTATACTTTGCTTTCCTGCAAATGCACCTCATATGTCTAATATTATTTATGGAATATGGCTAATCTTCTTAGTTTATGACATTTTCAATGAGTATTTTCTGATGGATGTATTAGGGTCTAGGCCCAGAAGGGAAAAGTATTAGGGACCTGTACCTCTATACTGTCATCTATTACCAGCTGGAGATTTTGCAGATACAAAAGGGAAATCAGGCTAGAGGGTGTTTTTCTGCTTTTAGGATAAACACACCAGCTGAGATCAGTTAGCCAAAGCTGAAGTCTGAGAAGAATGATGAAAAAGACCATCGGATAGAAGGAACCAAATTCCAGGTGGTTATATTCAAACCAGCAACCAGCTGACAAGCCCCCTTTTATATGTAAGGAGTTTATAGAAACCGGTAATGATGATATTAGTAATCTTTGACCAGAAATCTTAACTTTAACATACATTAGCTATCCAGCTAGATGGATGAGATTAAGATTCCAAATATTCACATGCTAATTAGGTGGTGTCAGTTTCCTACTTCTCTATTTCAGTATTCTGCTGCTTTCTAGGACCTCTCTTCCTTCCCCTGTTCCATCAGACTTGGCATCTTGCCTCTAAGCCCTGCACCAGCTCTGTCTGCAGTGGCAGGAAGTAGTGCAGAGGAATGCAGAAATGTTTTGGGCAATGATTCAACTGTTCCTTTGACCTTAAATTGAAGGAGAGGATGGAACTTTCTTTTCCTTGAACCAAGAGTTACAGTGTATTAACATTTCATAGAACTGGGTGTGATTGGAAGGCTGGAGAGAAAGAGATTGTTCAGAGAACAGCTGGAAAATTAGGAGTAAGAAAATAAAAAAATACGACTGGAAGTAACTCTCTGGCCTGAATGAAAGAGAAGAGAAGGAAGATGGCATGCAAAAAAGGAAGAAAGTCAGATTCTACCCCTTTTCCTGATACCCTTCCAACTAGAGAGGGCTCTGTATGTGATTCATTGAAAGGACAGGTGGCTGAGATACACCTGATAGGAACAAAAATCCTGTGAGGCAGCACGTGGCCAACAGGAACATATAAAAGTTTCCCTTCCCGTTGTCTTTTGTGATCTCCGCATGGGAAGTGAGAAAAGGGGAATTTGTTAGCTCTTTATTCCAATTATTGATAAATGTTGCATTTTGTGTTTGTTTCAATTAGTCTTAATATTTTTTGGTATCATAAGTGCTTAAAATATATTTGTGTTGGGTACAAATACCATCTGGGTTAGTGTTCTGAATATCCTCAGCTGTAATATATGTAAAATACATTGTTCCTTAAAATTGCATTCTCAGCCATATATTTTAGACATGTTTGAGCACATTTAACATGACTTTAATTGCCACTTAGCTTATAACATTTGAATCCATATTTTCAGTCTTTTACCTAAACTCTAGATGCTGTAATAAGCATCCTTTAGTATAATTTTAGTAAATATTTTTTTTAAAGTACTTAGCTTTGGAGCCCTGGTGTGGCACTGCGGGTAAATGCTCCAGACTATAAATCCATTTGAACTGCAAGGTCGGTGGTTCAAGCTCACCAGCTGTTCCTTGGAAACCCTATACAGGGTCGTTATGGGTTGGCACTGACTTGATGGCACTTAACAACACCAACAACTTAGCTTTGAGAAAACCATCAGAGTAATTTGGAATGGCAAGAAATTGGTGGCAAATCAATATTTGTACCTATTTGCCTGGCTGTGAACTAAAACAATGACTTCTTGGGCATTTTTACTTGACTGCTTTACAGATATTTCACACTCACGATGTTTCCCCAAATATATTGATTATTTAGTACCAATGTACCATTGTGAATTCTACTAGATTCCTCAGTCACATTTAACCCTCAATATCCATTATCATATCTTGTAAATGATTCATTTAAAATGATTCATTTTTCATATGTTTTGAATGCTACCTTACCATTTGTCACCCAATGCTCTAATTCCCATCATCATTGGCTTAGGTCAATTTTTGCTTATATTTCTCAATTAGTTTTCATGTAGTCTCCTGGTATCCAGTATGGTCTTTGTTGTTGTGTTAGGGGCCATTGAGTCAGTTCTGAATCATAGCGACTCTGTGCACTCAGAAAAATCCATTGCCTCGTCCTGTGCCATCCTCACAATTGTTGTTATACTTCAGCCTCTTGCTGTTGCAATTGTGCCAATCCATCTTGTTGGGGTCTTCCTCTTTTTTGCTGACTCTCCACTAACCAAGCATGATGTCCTTCTCCAAGAACTGGTCCCTCCTGATAACTTGGCAAACTTGCCATCCTGGGTTCTAAGGAACATTCTGACAGTACTTCTTCCAACGCAGATTTGTCTGTTCTTCTGCCAGTCCAGGATACTTTGAATGGTCTTCTTCAACACCATAACTCAAATGCATTGCTATCTTTTAGCTATAATTCAAATCCAGACCAAAAGACTACAAAACTTAGACTGTATTTCTTGAATTTCTGGCAGTTTCCTGTCAATCCTGTCTATGCACTGTTGTAACCATTTAAAAATTATCTTTAGTAAAATTTTACTTGTATGTGATATCAATGATTTTGTTCATTGCTTTCTACAGTCCTTTTGGCCACCTCTCTTTGGAATGGGCACAAATATGGATCTTTTCCAGTTGATTGGCAGATAGCTGTCTTCCAAATCTTGACATAGATATGTGAGTACCTTCAGTACTGTGTCAGTTTGTTGAAATATTTTAATTTGTATTCTATCAGTTCCTAGAGTCTTGTTCTTTGCCAATGCCTTCAGTGCACCTTGAACTTCTTCATTCAATACCATTGGTTCTTAATCATATGCTATCTCTTAAAATGATTGAACATTAACCATTTCTTATTGATACAGTAACTTGGTGTATTCCTATTTCTTTTTTTTTTTGGATGTCTTCTACATCATTCAATATTTTGCCTATAGAATATTTCAGTACAGCAAGTCAAGGCTTGAATGTTTTCTTCAGTTCCCTTAGCTTCAGAAATGCTGAGTATGTTCTTCCCTTTTGGTTTTCTAACGCCAGGTGTTTGCACACTTCATTATTATACTTGCCTTTGTCTTCTTTAGCTACACTTTGAAATTTCATTGTAATACTTTACTTTGTCTTCTCTAGCTGCTCTTTGAAATTTTCTGTTCAGTCCTTTTGCTTCCCTATTTCTTCCATTGTTCTATACTGGAGAGTAAGTTGCAGAGTCTCTTCTGACATCCATTTTGGTCTTTTTCCTTCTTTCTTGTCTTCTTAATGACCTTTTGCTTTCTTCCTGTGTGATGTTCTTGATGTCATTCCACAGCTCTTCTGTTCTTTGGTCATTAGTGTGTAATGCAGTACATCAGTTTTTGAGAAGATCTCTAAATTCAGTTGGGATAGGTTGAAGGTCAAATTTTGGCCCTCACATACTTTTTAAAAATTTCCTTGGCTTCAGCCTTAACTTGTATATGAGCAACTGATGGTCTGTTTTGCAGTCTGGCCCTGGCCTTATTTTGGCTGATGACATGGAGCTTTTCTACAGTCTCTTCCCACAAATGTAGTCAATTTGATTTCTGTGTATGCCATCTTGTGAGGACCATGTGTATTGTCATCTTTTACATTGTTTAAAATATGTATTTGCAATGAGCAAGTCTTTGCTCTTTTAAAACTCTATCATTTGATCTCCACTATCATTTGTATTACCGAAGCCATATTTTCCAACTACTGATCCTTCCTCGTTATTTCCAACTTTTGCATTCCAATCACCAGTGATTACCAATACATCTTAATTGCATGTTATATCAATATCAGACTGAAGAAGTTGGTAGAATTCTTCAATTTCATCATTATTGGCTTTAGTGGTTGTTGCTTAAATTTGAATAATAACTGTATTAACTGCTTTTCCTTATAGATGTGTGGATATTATCCTATCACAGACAGTATTATATCTTTAAATTGATGATGAAATAATCTTTTTGATGGCGAGTGTGATGCTAGTCTTCAATTTGTTATTTACAGCATAGTAAACCATATGATTGTCAGATTCAAAATGGCCAATACCAGTCCATTTCTGGTTATGAATACCAACAATATCTATCTTTATTAATTCCATTTGACTTTTGACAACTTCAAATTTTCCTAGATTCATACTTCAGACAATCCATCTTCTGATTATTAATCATTGTTTGCAGCTGTTTCTCCTTTTGAGTTGTGCCTCATCAGCAAATGAAGGCCTTGACAGCTTTAGTCAATCAGTGTCATTACGGTCAACTCTTCTTTGAGGAAGTAGGTCTCATCTTCTGCCACTATACCTGACAACATTCTGGTGGCATTTATCATGTTTCAATATTCAATATTCTGGTTTGGCGCTGTGGGTTAATGCGCCAGACTGCAAAGCCATTTGAACTGCAAGGTTGGTGGTTCAAGCTCACCAGCTGCTCCTCAGAAACCCTATACAGGGTCGCTATGGGTCGGAATTGACTCGACGGCACTTAACAACAATAATATCTGACAGTTTTTCACTGCTATTTATAAGGTTTTTAGTGGATAAAGATTCAGAAGTATTCTGCCTCTCCTTCTTCCTTGTCTGTCTTAATCTGGAAGCTCAGTTTAAACCTGTTCATCATGGGTAATCCTGCTGGTATAAGCAGAGCTTCCAGCAACACAGAAAATGCAAGCCACCACCATAAGGCATACTGACAGATGATTGGTGGATTTTGCCCATTGAATCCTTCAGTATTGTAAGACGAAGTTAGAATCTTTTTTTTTCAGTTCTTTCAGCTTGAGAAATGCTGGGCATTTACTTTCCTTTTGATTTTATAAGGGATTATAGAAGGTGTGGCTTTTGTTGGGCTGTGTGGCTGTAGTTTCTGTCTCCTGTCAGGTGAGGCATGAAGAGAAAACATGCACACAAGAGAGATGGAAAACAAGTAAACACACCAGCAAACAACAGTGAAAAAAGAAAATAGTAAATTAAAAACAAAAACAAATGGCAATAGCTTTTGCACCACCAATAAGCAGTATGCCTCTGTGCTACCTACTGGCCTCTTGTCTTCACAGCTTCCTGAGAAAGCTCAAGATGGCCACACTACACCTGGTACAATCACCACCAGTCTCTTCTCTTCCTTCCTTCCCCCTTTCCTTTCTTTCTTTCTTTACTTTTTTTCTCTACTCATGCATCCATTCATCCAATTCTCCTTGTGAGAGCTATTGCAGGGCTGGTCAGAGATGAATTTTCAGATTTGGAGTAGAGCCTGTTGACTGGGGTCATTGCAGATAGCTCCTCTTTTCTTCAATGGGACTCACAACCATGGTGCTCATATTTGTGTAGCTATGAAAGCTGGGAAGAGTGGGAGCTTCCCAGGGGTGTACACACACGGAGGCTGGCCTTGCCTCTGGTCACCAGAGGGGTGTGGGCCAAGAAAATAATATGCATCTTTGTGTCTGTGTTTCACAGGTACACTTTTGCAGCACAAATATGTTTTTTTTTTTTTTTTTTTGTCACTGAAGTCCCTCACAAATGCTCAAGATAGATGCAGCAGGTCCAGCCAGACACCAAAGCTCAGCAGCCACAACTTTTGTTGCCACGTATGCTCAGCTTTCTCTCCTGGTGGTTATGTGCCAGGGAGTCGGCCCTAACTTGTAGCAACCCTGTATAGGGTTTCTGAGGCTATAAATCTTTATGGGAGCAGAAAGCCTCATCTTTCTCCCACAGAGCCTCTGGTACTTTTGAACTACTGACCATGAAATTAGCAGCCTGAATCATAACCACTATGCTACCAGTAGCTCTCTCTCCTAGAAAGCATCCAATCTACTTTTCTATGCCTTTAACTGATAGAAAGGTTGAAGGTCAGAGTTTTAGGACTATCATGTGCATCTGTTTTATTTTTTTTCCCATGCCTTTGTTGTAGAGGGTCCATACAGTCCTTCTGCCTAGTCTTCCGTCTTATCCTGCTTCTCAATTAGAAGAATTATTGAAAAAAGTATTGAAAAAAATGTTGAAAAGTTATTGAATTTAAATAATGGCTGCAAATGAAATGCATAAAAACATACTGGTGTTTAAAAGAATGTTAATGTATAGTCAACTACCTGACAATATCACTGGATTAAACACCAAATTATGAATCTAAGAGTTCTGGTGTGGCACTGTAAGATAAACACTGGACTGCAAGGTCAGTTCGAACCTCAAGGTAAGTGGTTCAAACTCACCAGCCTCTCCTTAGAAACTCTATACAGAGCCACTATGAATCAGTACTGACTGAAGGACACTTAAAAACAACATGAACTTTTTGAAATTTTGTTGTGTATACTTTGCTTTGGTAAGTGTTGTTGAGTTGGTACCAGCTCATAGGACTCTTGCATAGGGTTTCTGGGGAGGAGTTGGTGAGTTTGAACCACTGACCTTGCTTATTCTATAGTGCCACACTAGTACTCCACATACCTTGTGGTCTTCCTATATTCACCCACAAATTAGAAAAGCAAAAGGTCCTTTGTAATGAAATCATTCTTGAATGATTCTAAATTGAGTACACTATTTCTTTTTGTTAAGACCTTGATGGATAAATTACCAACTATTTTGAACCATTTATATTCAAAGAAATATATTGGCAATAAATGATTGCTTTCATTTGTTAGTTCCTAGTGAATACTTTAATAAGAAATCACTTTTGGTGATTGAGTAAAACCTCAACTTGCATAGTGTCAAAAGGAAAACAATAAATAAAAATGACTAAAAGATATTTCAAAATCTTCAGATCTGTAGCAGAGACTGAAGTCACAACAAATACTTCATTTGCTTCTTTACATATCCCATCCTTATTCATATCAGGTTGGGGCCACGTGACTTGTTCTGGCCAATGCAAACCCAAGTGTTTTGAAGTGAAAAGCCCATACATGGTTCCTTAAAATTTTCTCTTTTTCTTATGACACCTAAGGAAACTGTGAGATTCAGTTGATTCACCTACCAATTGGTGGGGTTCTAATATCTCTGAGTGACTGTGTGGACTTAACCCCTTGCTGACCTGCACTGAACACATGCAATAAGTATGAAATAACCCTTTGTTATGTTAGTCACTGGAGTTTTGGGATAATTATTATTATAGCATAACTTATGCTATCCCAATACAAGGACCATAAAAGAACTCTTGATTTTCCTTCTTATCTCTACGTTTTTCAATACCAGTAAATGGCACCTTTTCTATTAAACCACTTAAATTAATAAGCTAACAGCTTTCTTGATTCCTTTTTCTCTCACCTGAACACATACAATCCCTTAGCAAGTCCTATGTGCAATGTACTATCAAAATATACCCCGTATCTGACCATTTCTGATGCCCTTCACCGCACTCCTCCATTAGTCTGGCATGTCATCACCCCTCTCCTGAGATGCTACAGTAATTTAACAGTTGGTCACACTACCACTGCTTTTGAACCATATGATAATATATCTACACAACAGCCAAAGTGGTATTTAAAAAAATGTTAATAGGTTATGTTTCTTCCTTGCTTAAAACTATTCAGTAGCTTCCAATTGTGATTAGAAATAGCTACTCAATCCAAGTAAAATAGTGTCCCTCTCCCTATCTGTCACACCTTGTCACAGTACCCTTTAGTTTTATCATAGCACAAAACACTAATGGATTGACTTGTGCTCCCCTACCCCCAAGTGCTGGTGTAGCTGTGGGCTAATGCGCTGGACTGCAAAGTCCTTTGAATCACAAGGTTGGCTGTTCAAGTTTACAAGCCACTCTTTGGAAACCCTATACAGGGTCGCTATGGGTCAGAAATGACTCGACAGCACCTAACAACAGCCCCCAAGATATGTTCAAGTCCTAACTTCTGAATGTCACCTTGTTTGGGAATTGTTTCTTTGAAGATGTTATCAGTTCAGTTAAAGTTCTAATCCCTTCTGAGGCCAGGAGACAGAGTAACATGGGAAGGACAGACATTATATGATGATGTACCTCAAAGCCAATATCAAGAAATGCAGGGGCTCTCAGAACCTGGAAGAGATGAGGAAGGCTCTTCCTCTAGAGTGAACAACAAGAACATGGCCCTATCAATTCCCTGAATTTGTACTTGTATTCTCCAGAACTTTAAGACAATACATTTCTGCTCCTTAAAGTTACCCACTTTGTGGTATTTTACTATGGCAGAACTAGAAATCTAAGAAAATTACTAATTTAAATTATTTTTAAGTCTCCTAGTATAATGTAAGTTTCATTAGAGCAGAGAGTGTTTCTATCTTGTGTATTCCTATCTAACCAGTTCTTAAAGTGGTACTTGACACAGAGTTGAGACTCAATAAATATTTGTAGAAAGAGTGATAAATTATGAGAGAAAATGATCTAGGGCATGTTTACCAGTCTTAAAGCTCTAGATTAAAAAAAATAAATAAAAAAATTCTGTGTCTGCTTTTTCTTTCAAGTTTATAATTAGAAAATAAGAGTCTACCACAGTCAGACACATGCCCTAGGAAAGATTTAATACAACATCACATTAGCTAAAAAGAGAATAAAAGAGGTGAAAATATTTTGTTATATAATTCTTTCAAGGAAGTCTGTAAGAATATAGTTATCACAAGAAGCTATTCTTATGTCAATTATTACTATAAAAATGAAAAGTTTTACTGTAGTCTGTGAGTTTGTTTTTTTTTTAAGTTGTTTAAAATCTAAATTTATTAAGCATTCTGTTCTACACAGTCAGTTTAAATATCTACACTATCTTAAAAATACCTTGTAGTGGTGTGGAGACAGTTTTGTGGTGGTGTTTATTATCACTGTGATAGAGTTGAAAGCTAGGGTGTGGAAGTCTTGGGTTAGTGCTGAACTTATAATGGAAGCCTCCTGGACATTTATTTTAGGTCCTCCAAGCATAGTGTCTTACTTTTATCTGAGACATTACTCAAATACTTTCCCAGAAAGCCATTTATTTGCTAAAGAAATAATTCATTTCTTAATTTAGGTAAGAATTCTTCAAATACCTAATAAGATAGCTTGTTAAAATATTTATACCTTTGAGGACTATTTATATAACATTTTCTTTTTCTTTCCTTTCCTAATGGGTCCCTCAAAAATTCTTCTTTGTGTCATCAGTAATAGATGTATTTAAAGAATTATTCTTATTTTGATTTGTACATATTAAAACTTTTGTGATATCTTTAAATCCCTGAGAATAAGATATTCTCTCTCAAGTTGCTCCACTGAGATGCGAAACATGATAATTTTACTTTCATATGCCTTAATACAACGGGGTGATGGTGGTGGTGGCTTCTGATTTTCCTTATTACATTCTGCATATGCTGTATTGCTTGGGTACATTTAAAGGATAAATGTTGCTCATTGGGTCCAATTATGCATGTTCTACTCCCAATAAAATATGAAATATCTATTTTATTTTGAGGAATAAACCAGTAGGGAAACAAATGCCTTAGATGGCAAAAATGGTGTGATTACCCAAAGAACCCACATTTAGAAGCTCTCCAAAGGCATTTTTAGGTGGAATGGCCTGTTTTAGGCTATAGATTTAAACTGAAAAAATTTCTTCCTTTGTCCTAACTGAAAAGATAAAGAGTCATTAGAATTTACTCATTCACAATAATTAATTCAATAACCATTAGATATAGTTGTCTAGATATAAATATTCATTGTGATGAGGATTTTAATGGGTCCTTGCATCAAGATGCTAACAATCTAGAAAGAAAGACAAATCATATACACACATACTCTCTGTTATGTACTTGAATAACAAATGGCAAGGAGGTGACTGAAAAAGATGATAAAGTCACAACAGAAGCATCTGCAGCATTATTTGGGTCTATTTATTTGCTCCTTGGAGTTCTGGTATGGTGCTGTAGGATAAGCATTGGATTGCTAAACACCAGTCACTCCTCAGAATCCCTGAACTTTGAGTCACTATGAGTTGGAACCAACTTTATGATGCTTAATACAACATTTTGCCCCTTAAACATTACTACACTTCAAAATAATAACAAGAATCAAATTTCCTTTGAGTGTGAGTTTATCTAACAAATAGAACATTCAGAAAACTAAGATCAATATTTTACAACTGCTTTGTTTTGATGGGTAATTGTGTACCAATAATTGTATCTCATTTTTCATTAAATGTGAACAGGATAAAAAAAAAAAAGCTAACAGCAATTATTTTACAAGAAAAATAGAATTAATGCAAAAGCATTCCTGAAGCTTTAGTTGTTTTGAGCAGATATATCCAAAGCCAGTATAACTTTTTAAAAATTTATTTATTTATTTGCCAGTATAACTTTTAAACTTCTTTTGTTAAACCAATTAAAATTTTTGAGAACTGTGCTTTTTTACATTATTAGTACTAGTTATAGTTACTTAGTAAAAACTCAATTTTGGTGATATTTAGAATATAAATATTAAGATGAGGATTATCCTATTTGAGTAAGCCATTAAGCTCTGAGTCTCTTAGGAGCAATATCTATTATTTCTAAGGATGATTGCATTGTAATTTTACTTGGAAAGAAAAGGAAAACCCAAATGTGTTTCTCAAACAAATTATCTTTAAAATGTAAGTCATCAATTATTTTAAAAGTCAGAAATTGCAACTGGAGGCTAAGAAGAACTTTTAAATATGAAATATGATTAGATTCAATTACACAAAAGTCTTAGTTAACTGAGAGGTCATTAAAATGCTCTCTTAATGGAAACTTCTCTACTAAACATAATATCACATTTTAAATAGCCTTCTGGTCATCTCCATTTGAATATCCATCTTAGCATTTTACTTTCATATGCGTTAATACAATGGGCGACTTCTAACTTTCCTTGTTAAATTCTGCATATTGCTGAATTCAGATTCAGTGTTTTCAAAAGTCTATGTGAACCTATACAGAATAGGTACTCAAAAATATTTATTGAATGAATGAATAACAGAATGTACTATCTCCAAACTTTTTCTTAATGTTTTTATGATGAAAATTGCTCCCAAGAATCTCAAAACCTTAATAATCTCCTCTTTTCCCTTTCATTGTTTAATGTTTTCTTATATCTGACAGCATTACTTCTGCATTATCTCTCAACTCCATCGTATTCATTCATCAAATATTGAGTGTGTATTGTTTGCCACTGACAAGAACAAACATAATACACACCACTAGGGAGTTTGGCTTTTTGTGGGAGAAATCTGCAGTTTCTTATCAGTTCTCTTTACACTAATCTAGTCCTGAATTTCCTCTCATCCTCTCATCAGGATTATTGCATTGATCTTCTACCTCATCTCTTGACTTCCAGTGTTTTTCTATTCCATTTTAACTGATTAATCTTAAAAGCATAACACTTATTTTATTGGCTTTCTGTACAATACCTTAAATAGTTTTTGATTGTCATCAACTGATCTCCAGCTCCCTTATATGCTGCATTGCAGTGCAGTACAACAAGCCATGTTTATTAACTTTCTTCTTGCCTTGTTATTTTGCAAACTGGGCTTCTCGCCAATCTACCAACTTCCATGTCATTTACTGTTTTCTTCTTCTGGGATGATCGTCTCTCCTATGTCTTCTGGTTAAATCCTATCAGTCTTTCAGGACTAATTTTGCTACTCTTTTCTGATCCATTCAAATAGAAATAACCTCATTTTAAAACTCCCATGGAACTTCCTGTGTGCCTAGATTGTTGCACTTATCAGTTTGGGCGCTGTATTGTAGGTTTGGTATTTATGTCTAATCTGTTTGAGGACATCCTACACAACAGCTAGCATGGTACGTTGCCTACAATGCAAGTTGAATGAATAAACAAAGTATCTGGCGAATTAGTTGGCAACACTGCTTATGTCATATAAACCAAAAACCACACTCACTGTCATCAAGTAAGTCATGGAGATGCTACAGGACAGAACAGAACTGCTTCTTAGGGTTTCAAAGATTGTAAGTCTTTATGGGAGCAGACAGCCTCATCTTCCTCCTGTGGACAGACTGGTAGATTTGAACCATTGACCTTGCAGTTACCAGCCCAATTTGTAACCCACTGTGCCACCAGGAGTCCTTTTATATTGGGTTTTTGTTGTTGTTGCTAAATATTATCCAGTTGATTCTGACTCACAGTGACTCAATACAGGGTTTCTGAGGAGTGACTGATGTGGTGAGCAGTACAGTGCTTACCGTACAGCACCACACAAGGACTCCTTTATGTTAGACAGGGGTATTTATAATCTAATCTAAGGTAATCTATTTATATCATAACAATGAAATTTGATTGGTTGATTTTAATTTGCAAAAGTGATACAAATTCATAAAGAAATATTTTTAAACAAGGTAGAGATTTTTGCTAATGACTAACTTGTGGACAAGCATTTCATTTCTTTGTGTACTGAGACAATGCACATTTTCAGGCAAATTAAAAGTCAGTTAAGCCAGAAAATGCTTGTAATTTTATGTCAAATTAAAGTACCAAAATGAAATAATTTTCTTTGATAAAGAATTCCCTAGATGATGAAATATAGCTTTTTATAAACATACTTCCAAACTTACAAAGCTAATAATTTTTCAGACTGAAAGTACTTGCTGATAGGTTCTCAGTTCAAATGTTCCTGTCAAATCTACTTTTTCAGTTTCACTTAATTTTACAATCTCAAATTCTTATATTACTATAAATGCTTTGATAAAAAGCATCTATGGGAATCATATTGATAGTGGCAAATGTGAGTTAGGAAATCCAAGGCTTTCTCGGAATTCATTTGATTTTGAGGGCATAGGGATAGTACCGTGTCTACCTGTACAAATTGAACTGCTAGGCAGGCCTGTTCCTGTGAGGAGGTGTAGTCTATACCATGGGACAGATTTAAATTCTAACTGCTTTCTCATACAATTTAATTTTCATCATTTACTCATCTCTTTCCTGTGAAAATACACATGATATTTGAAACAGACATTTATAACATATGATTCACTTTGGTTTTATAAGCTATGCAGTCTAACAAAACTTTTACTTAAAATGAGGGACACCACATTGCTTGATGATATGTATTCATTATATTTTATAAGTTTAATAATCATTCGTTTCATAAAATGATTCCTTAGTTATCCTAGAAACAATTTGGAAACTAATGCTTGTCATTGCCAGAATGCTTTCTTGCCCCTGAGACTGAATAATTCCTTTCTGTGAATTTGCTTCCAACAAATGAGGAAGGGTATGATTCACAGTAACTCCCTGTGCAGACTTCTGCCCAGATGCACAAGAATCATGCCAAAGCTGCATGGTCATCCCATGGGGAAGCACATTTGTATCAGAACAGTATATTGCTCTACTTCTTTATTAATGCATGCAGTGCCATGGTCCTTTATCAAGGCAACCAAAAAAGAATATTAAAAACAGAAGCAAATGGATTGAATCTCAAAGAACCAAGTCTTCACTTACTGAAAAGCACAGAACTGAATGAGCTGAATGATTGCTTCAAGAAGATTTTTTTTTACTGAGAAACTGAACAGAAGAAGGCTTTTACACTGAGGGAGTTCTGGAAAATCTGAAAATCTAAGTCTGTGAGCTTCTACCAGACTAGGAACTGGCCTTGAACTTTCAGCTCCTTTTAAAACTTCCAGGAACCAACGCTGATAATGGTATTGGCAGGAGGTAAGAGCCCAGAATCTTCGGAATGCTATTCCTGTCATATCCCAATTGTTTTCTGGAAGGTATTGGTCAGAGAGTCATGGAAAATTCTAGTAACTCCAGAGTCTTAAGTAGCTACTAATATTACTTATGCCTAAAAATATAGAAATAATTTCAAGGAAGTTAAGCTTAAAACACCTAGAATTGAAAGGAAAGTTTGTATGGGTCCATTGATGAAAAAATATGATAGTTTTGCAATGCTTCCTTGTTTAAGTAAACACTTTTAATGACAGAATTAGTTGATAATTTTATTTTCAGTGCTTCCTTTGATTGTTTTATAGTAACTGCTTGGCATTCTATCCTGAGTGGGTTATGAGAAGTGCACCAATAGATTAGTAATGTCTGTTATGGGCAAGGGATAGAGGAAAGGAATGCTTTCCATTTACTGACTTGGTCTTTTACTATCTTTTACAGTGAAGGCAGAAATATGATTTGCTCTGTTTTTTTCCCCCTTCAACTTCATGTAATGTCCAATGTGAAGCACTGGAAACCCACTTATTGCCTTTGTTCAGTACTGTGGATGGCAACCAGAGCAAATCAATAAACTGGAATGAAATAATGAAACTCCTACTGGGCAGTGTTTCCTTCTGTTGTGGATAGGGCTGCTATGAGCCAGAACAGACTCAACAGCACCTAACAACAACATCTTTATCATGTATACAATCAAATTGGGGGCAATATGAAGAGTTTAGGTGTATGAATATATTTTTAAAAAGTAATTATCTATTCCAAGGCAGCATTTAAAATTCTTTCTACAACATAGGAAGTTGTAATGCATTAGGTAATTTCTAAATTTAAACTTCTAATGTCTATAATCATGAATAAATTATATAGAACATGCAAAATACATTTCTCGTCTTATGCCTGTCTCAGACTAGAATTTATGATAAATACATGTCTCCATCAAGTTGGAGCCATCAAAAGAGACAGTTTAAATGGTAGTAAGAAGTTGGGGAGGAAGGGAAAGAATAACTGCATGGATGAGCACACTAACTTATATGATAATTACACTCTCAGTAATTTCAAATGTTGTCAAATTGGATTTCTTATATTCAGAGAAAAATGTTGAAATTTGATTTTATGCAGGTGTTTCATTATTAGGCACAGAAATTCTATTTGACAAAATTTCTCTGTTATAGAGAAAGTTTTAGAGAACTGTAGTAGTGAAAATGGACACTGCTTTCTTGCTTGCTCAAGCTCAGTCAGTCCTTCTCTGCTCACAGCACCATAACTTTACAAGGGAAGACTGACTACTCGACTCATATATTCAGTCCACAAGGTCCCTGGCTAGGTACAGGACCAGGACCAAAAGTTCCAATGTCTGTCTGCTTTAGGTATAAGAATATGACTTCATTTTGCACCTATGAAAAGCAGCCATTGGACTTTTGCTGAAACTATTGGGAAAGTGACAATGTGCAGTTTCTAAGTCTCATTTGCTTGTGTTCATCTTAGACGGGGAGTCCTGGTGGAGCGCTGTGGGTTAATGTGCTGGACTGCAAAGTCAGTTTGAGCCACAAGGTTGGCAATTCAAGCTTACCAGCTGCTCTTCAGAAAACCTATACATAGCCTCTATGAGTAGGAATGTAATTGAGGGCACTTAACAACAAC
This sequence comes from Chrysochloris asiatica, assembly GCF_000296735.1. Classification (NCBI taxonomy): domain Eukaryota; kingdom Metazoa; phylum Chordata; class Mammalia; order Afrosoricida; family Chrysochloridae; genus Chrysochloris; species Chrysochloris asiatica. The sequence continues at coordinate 5,647,696 of NW_006408577.1, forward strand.
ATTCTTAGGGGGAGAGTAAGTCTGCTAAAGAGAGTTGTTGTTGGTGCTGTGGAGTTGGTTCCGTCTCATAGCAACCCTGATTAGGGTTTCTGAGGAGTGGCTGATGAACTTGAACTGCCAACCTTGTGGTTCAAACCAAACCTTGCAACCCAGTACATTAACCCATAGCACCACACTAGGATCCATAATGAGAGTAGACCTCTCCCCCGCAAAGAGAGGCAGATCCTAATGACATTCTTTGCATAACTGGGTCCATTTAAGCTCTTGAGCCACTTCTAGCCTTGTATTTTTTATCTATGTGTCAATAAGTTCCTTTTTAACCTAAATCAGCTTGAGTTAACTTTCTGTTACTTACAACTAAAAGAAAACTGATTAGTAAAGTGTACGTAGTTCTATAATTATAAAAAAGGTTGTTACAGAATCCACTTTAAATTTTAATTATAATGCAAACTCATACAATTCTATACTTTTAGGTATTCATAGTGCAATACACATAAGTTTGAAGGATATAAAATATTTCTGCATATATGACATATTTGTATGTGTAAAATTAAGTACTTGTGAGTCCTGGTATGGCATTGTAGGATAAGCACTGGACTGCTAACTGCAAGGCTGGTGATTCAAACCCACCAGCTGTTTCTTGGAAATTCTATACAAGGTCACTATGAGTTGGATCTGACTCAACAGCATACACTAACAACCAATTAAATATATTTAGATTGATTTTATATATTAAAATATGGTATTTATTATAACTTGTTGTTACGGTTAGAAATACGTCACATGACTATACCTGAAAAGACTACTATGATAGAAGTTGGGTTTTAGTACTATTGTGATATTATGGCTAGAGACGCTCTAGTGTCCCAAATCTGCCCTCCAATAATCCATGTTTCCCTCAAGGTTTTAAAGAGTGGGTGTTATGCACAAGACAAAACAATATTGGCAAACAAAATGCAGCCTTACTCTTATTCAATTGTTAAAACTTGCATGGAAGCTGAATTTCCACTCTCCTCTAATTATTTAAATATGCCCCAGACTGTAGTCTGCCTTTTATTTGCTCTTATTTCTAGTATATAATTCTAGACTCTCTAGGGAGAAATGGGAATTTTTACAAACATAATGAAGCTTCTTAAAAATTTCCATCTTATATAAAGGTTGAACGGGTATGGGAGGGAGAGTGGGAGTATATCCACAAATATATAAAGGCTTGACAGAGGATATTTGTACATAGGTATTTATCTTTGCTACAAACTTATCTATGAATATGGTGCGGAATACAGGGGGCAAAATTCTAAAGACTTCTTAGACATTACCAAACAAGGAAATGAATTGCTGGACTTGGGGGCTCAGGATTATAGTCTAAAGGGACACCATGGTCAATTGGCATAATATAGTCTGCAAAGACAGTGTTCTACATCCTACTTTTGTAAGGAGCAACTGGGATTGTAATAGTTCATGAGCAGCCATCTAAGATGCAACTTTTGTTTTTTTCCTATGCAAAGGAAGAAGAGTGATGAAAATTGAAGATCCTTGGAATCAATTAGTCCATTGCACAAGGACCATGTGAACATCAATCTCCACAAGCCTGAGTCCAGAAGAACTACTACTACGAACTGTTCTGAAAGGGATCCTATTAGGAATTTCTGAATAAATTGAGAGAAAATGTGGAAAAAAATTTAAATTATAAAAAAAGACCAGACTTACTTGTCAGAAAGAGACTGGAGGAACTCAAGACCCTTGATTTTAAACTGAACTCACTCTCATGACTTAACTTTCAGTCACGTGGTAGAGAAGTATATGGGGCAGGGTGTGGGGTAGGGGGTAACAGCTCTAGTAAGGTATGCTCACCATGAAATGGTTAACCATTCAAGATCAAAAGGACAGCATGTACCTAAGGACAAAGTTCAAAAGAGTTAGAAAAGAGGATGGAATGGAAACAAGAATCACAGGGAGGAAGATGTTACATGGAAGGGATTGCAATCATTGAAGTGAAGTGTATAATTTGTTGAATGTCAAACTGATGACGTGTTCTGTAAATGTTTACTCAGTTCAAAGTAAAAAGTTTTAAAAAATCCATATAAGTGGCTTGGATAACATGAGAGAAAAAAAATAATAATGTGACATATATAGGTGACATTGTACAGTATGATTAGTCACACCTCAGGACAGCTGTAGTGTCTTTTCTGTGGCTTGTGACTATAGTTCAAAATAATATTACCCATACAACTGTTGTATTATTAGGTGACATGATCCTGAATACCAAACCATTGCCATCAAGACGATTCTAACTCCTAGACTGGTGAGTTTGAACTGCCAACCTTGCTGTTAGTAGTCCAGTGATTAGTCTACAGAACCACAAGGGCTGTCACTGCCATTTAAGTGGCATAGTGTTTTAGGTGCTGTTGAGTCAGCACTGACTCATAGTGACCCTATGGACAGCAGAACAAAACACTGCCAGGCCTGTGCCAACTTCACAATCATTGCTACATTTGAACCCATTACTGTTACCACTGTGCCAATCCATTGGGGGTCTTCCTCTTTTTCTCCAACCCTCCAGTTTGCCAAACATAATATCCTTTTATGTCCCAAGTATGAGAGGTGAAATTTGGCTATCCTAACTTCCAAGTATCATTCTGGCTGTACTTTTACCAACACAGATTGGTTTGTCCTTTTGGCAGTCCATGGTACTTTTAACATTCTCCTCCAACACCATAACTCAAATGCACAAATTTTTCTTTGGTCTTTCCTATTCATTGTCCAACCTTCACATGCAAATGAGGTTACTGAAGATACCATTGCTTGGGTCAGGCTCATTTTAGTCTTCAAACTTACATCTTTGCTCTTCAACACTTTAAAAGAGATCTTGTACAGCACATTTTAAAAATAGAATACATCATTTCATTTCTTGATTGCTGCTTCCATGAGTGTTGATTGTTGATCCGAGCAAAATGAAGTCTTTGACAACTTCAATCTTTTCTCCATTGATATGGATGTTTATTGGTCCAATGGTGAGGATTTTTGTTTTCTTTACATTGTGGTGCAACCCATACTGAAGGCTGTGGTCTTTGATTTTCATCAATAAGTATTTTAAGTCCTCTTTGTACTCAGCAAGCAAGTTTGTATCATCTGCCTATTGTAGGTTGTTAATGAGTCTTCCTCCTATCCTGATGCCATGTTTTTCTTCATATAATCCAGCTTCTTGGATTACTTGCTCAAATACAAATTGGGAAAGTATGGTGAAAGAATACAATCCTGGCATATACCTTTCATAATTTTAAACCATTTGGTGTTCCATTGTTCTGTCTATGTACAGGTTCTATGAGCATGATTAAGTGTTCGGGAATATTCATTCGCCACAATGTTGACCATAGTTTGTCATGATTCACACAAATAAAAGCCTTTGCATTGTCAATAAATCACAGATACGCATTTTTATGGCATTCTTTGCTGTCAGTCAAGATCCTTCTGATGCCAGCAATGATATCCCTCACTCCACATCCTTTTCTGAATACAGCTGGAACCTCTGAAAGTTCTCTATCATTGTGTAGTTGCAGCCATTTTTATATTATCTTTAGCAGAATTTTACTTGCAGGCAATATCAATGATATTGTCTAGTGGTTTCTGCATTCCATTGGGTCATCTCTCTTAGGAATGGTTGCAAATACAGATCTCTTACAGTCAGTTGGCCAGGTAGTTGCCTTCCAAATTTCTTGGCACAGATGAGTGAGTGCCTCCAGCTTCCAGTGCTGCATTATTTTGTTGAATTATTTCAATTTTTATTCCATATGTTTCATGTCTTTTTATTTGCCAATGCCTTCAATGTACCTTGGACTACTTCCTTCAGTATCATTGGCTCTTGATCATAGTCTACCTTTTGGAATGGTTGAATATCAACCATTTGTTTTGGGTACAGTTACTCTGTGTATTACTTCCATCTTCTTTTGAGGCTTTCTGCATCATTCAATATTTTTCCCATAGAATCCTTCAGTACCATATGTCGAGGGTTGAAATGTTTCTTCAGTTCTCTTAGCTTGAGGAAGGCTAAGCATGCTCTTCCTTTTTGGCTTTCTAATTCTAGATCATTGTGTATTTCTTTATAATTTTGACTTTGTCTTCTCGAGTTGACCTTTGAAATTTTCTACTGAGCTCTTTTACCTCCTAAATTCTTCCATTTACTTTAGCATTTCTATGCTGGAGAGCAAGTTTCAGAGTCTCCTGACAACTATTTTAGTCTTTTTCTTTCTTTCTTTCTTTTTAAAATAACCTTTTACTTTTTTCCTATATGATATTTTAGATGTCATCCCACAACTCTTCAGGTCTTTGGTCTTTAGTGTCTAATTCACCAAATCTGTTTTTCAGATAATCTGTAAATTCAGGTGGGATATGTTCAAGGTCATAATTTGGCTCTCATGGACTAGTTTTAATTTTCTTCAGCTTCAGCCTGAACTTGCATATGAGCTATTGATGATCTGACCCACAATCTGCCCTTGGCCTTGTTTTGGCAGATGATATGGAACTTTTCCACCATCTCTTTTCACAGATGTAGTCAATTTGACTTCTGTGTATTCCATCTGGGGAGATCCATGTAAGTGATCTTTTATTGTTGTTTAAAAAAGGTATTTGCAATGAACAAGTCATTGGTCTTCTATTATTTGATCTCCAGCATAGTTTCTATCACCAAGGCCATATTTTCCAACTACTGATCCTTCCTCTTTTTCCCAACTTTTTCATTCCACTTGTCAGTAATTATCAATACATCTTGATTGCATGTTGTATAAATTTCATACTAAAGAATTTGGTAGAATTCATCAGTTTCATCACCACTGGCTTTAGTGGTTGATGTGTAAATTTGAATAATAGTGGTATTAACTTATCTACCTTGTAGGCAAATGGATATTATCCAATCACAGACAGCATTGTACTTTAAGACAGATCTTGATATGTTCTTTTTGATTAAGAATGTAACATTGTTCCTCTTCAATTTGTCATTCCAAGCATAATAAACCATGTGATTGTCAGATTCAAAATGGTCAAAACCAGTTCACTAATGACTAGGATATTGATATTAATACGTTCTATTTCATTTTTGACAATTTCCAATTTTCCTAAATTAATACTTTGTACATTCCATTATTAATGGATATTTACAGCTGTTTCTCTTCATTTTGAGTTGTACCCCATCAGCAAATGAAGGTACCGATGGCTTTACTTTATTTGTGTCATCACGATCAACTCTACTTTGAGGAGGCAGAGCTTCCCAATTGTATTTGGGTGCCTTTCAACTTGAGGGGCTCATTTTCTGGCACTGTACCTGACAATATTCTGATTCTCTTTATCATGTTTCAATATTCAATATTCTGGTGCTGACAGTGTTCCATTGCTATTCACAAGGTTTTCAGTGACTAAATAGCTGGAAGTAATCTATCTATCATTCTTCCTAGTCTGTCTTCATCTGGAAGCTCAGCTGAAACCTCTCCACCATGGGTGACCCTGCTGGTATCTAAGATACCCATGGCCTATCTTCCAGAATCACAACCACATGTAAGCCACCACAGTATGACAAGCTGACAAATCAGTGGTAGATGTAAGTGGCATAGATGTGGTTATAATTATTATTATTGACTTCAAAATAACAAAGACCTTGTTGTTATTAAGTGCCTTGCAGTCGGTTCCATCTCATAGTAACCCTATATAGGGTTTATGAGGCTTTTTATAATCTTTGTGGGAGCATAAATCTTCATCTTTCTCCCACAAGAAAGACCTTAGTGAATGCTCATTAGATGTAGGACTGTATTTTTTTTTTTTTTTCTTCTTTTAGTTGTTTTCCTTAATATCTGGTTTGTCACTATGTTTTTTGTAGTCATGACACTAGGGGTTATGATATGCAGCCTTGTCTAATACCAATGATAATTTTTACTCTTTCCCATGATGGTACTGGGATTCTATTATATTACATTTAGTTCATTTCTCCTTTTATATATTTTGTTGCTAAAATCTGGATCGATATCTTTTATCAGTGGAAAATTCTTAGCCAATAGCTTTTTAAATATTTTTTTCTATTCCTTTGTTTCTGTCTTCTTTTTCTGGGCTGAATTTGCACATTTTATAGCAATCTTTTCTGGATTTTTTCATTCCTTTTTCTTGATTGTTTTCTGTCCAGAAACTAATTCCAGTGCATCAGTTGTGTTTTCTGCTGTTTCTTTCCTCATGTCAACCCATTAATTGACTTCTTAATATCAGAATTTCCATTATTATTTTGATTCCAATTCTGTGGTAAAATTCTCAATTTTACTTTATTTTCCTTTCTTTTCTTGAACATACTAATTGCTGTTTGTTGTTTTTGTTAAGAGATATTGAGTCAGTTCTGACCCATAGTGACCCAGTATAGGGTTTCCGAAGAGCGACTCAGGTGAGCTTGAACCACTGATCTTGCAGTTCAAACCAACTTTGCAGTCCAGTGTATTAATCCACAGGGCCACATCAGGAGATCATTAAATGTCTGTATCTGCTAAAGTAATATTTAGATCACCTGTGTGTCTGTCTTTATTGCCTATTTTTCTCAGCCTGTTGCTTGAGCCTTTATTGTATTGACTCATAGCTACCCTATGTACAACAGAACAATACACTGACCGGTCCTGAAACATCCTTACAATTATTGTTATATTTAAGCCCATTGCTGCTGCCTCTGTGTCAGTCCAGGGTATTCCTCATTTTCATTGACCCTTCACTTTACCAGACCCTTCTCCAGGGACTGCTCCCGTCTGATAACCTGTGCAAAATATGAGAGATGAAGTCTTGCCATTCTGGCTTCTAAGGACCATCTGACTGTACTTCTTCCAACACAGATTTGTTTGTTCTTCTGGCAGTCCATGTACTTTTAATATTCTTTCCCAACACCATCATCCAAATGCATCAGTCCACCTAAGGTCTGCCTTACTCATTGTCCAACTTTCAAATGCAATGTGAGATGATTGAAACTACTATGGTTTGGGTCAAATGCACCTTAGTTCTCAAACTGATATTTTAACTCTAGAGCACTTTCAGGATGTCTTTTGCAGCTAATTTGCCTAATGAAATACATCATTTGATTTTTTTTACTGCTGCTTCCATAAGTGTTGATTATGGAACCTAGTAAAATGAAGTCTTCGACAACTTCAATCTTTTCTTCAGTTATCATGATGCTAAGTGAGGAGTTTTGTTTTCTTTATATTGAAGTGCAGTCTATACTCAGAAACCCTATATAATGTCGCCATGGGTCGGAACTGACTCGACGACACTTCACAACAACATAGTCCTAATTGTTTGCTCAGATCTCTGATGATTAAAAACAGTATTCCACCTTGTTTTTCTAGTTGATCTTTGTAGTACCTTTGTTGTTAAGTGCTGTCAAGTCAGTTCCGACGCATAGAGATCCAGTATAGGGTTTCTGAGGATTTGCTGGTCGGTTTGAACCACCAACATCATGATTAGTGGTTTAGTGGTAACTTTGTTGTGTTGTTGTTAAGTGCTGTCAAGTCTAACATTCTGACTCATAGCCACCCTGTATAGGGTTTCTGAGGTGATAGCAGAAAACCTTATCTTTCTTCTGAGAAGTAACTGACAGGCTTGAACTGTGGACCTTCTGTCTTTCAGTTCAGTGCTTGTCCCATGGAGCCACTGTACTCCAGTGGTAACTGTTCGGCTTTCATAAAATACTTTATCTTACCCAGAATTGGAGGTCATCTCTTTTAACTTTTGTTAAGCTTTATTTATTGACTTTAGTGAAATAAATCACAGCAGTCAGTTTTTGTCCTTCATAAACTAAGTAGACATTTTATAAATTGAATTATCGCACAGCTACTAAAGCCAAATTATGAAAGATTGATATCCAGAAATCAGATAAACCCACTAGTGGGAAAGGTCTTCATACAGACCCATTGCTGTGGAGTCTAGTGCCAAATGTAGGAATATCAGATAGGAGAACATCTCGATATTTTGCTAGAGAAAAGCATTCAAAGGATTAACAGAAGACATTAACTAGAAATCTAGGCAAGATGATATGGCAATGGATGGAGGATCCAGTTATATGAGCTAGGTCTATAAACAGGATTTCATTTCCTAAGATGCTTGAAAGGGAAAGAAGGAGTTTGAGTCTCAGAAAATATAAGCACTGGAAAGTAAGGAGAGAATTTATGTCCATTGAGAAGCAGCAGCAAGGGTTGTCCAGAGAAAGACAAATCCCAGAGTTATCAGAGAGATTGACTGAAGCAGTGAATATCTGAAGCTCAGACTCTATATTTCTACGAATTCACTACCTCATCAGCTTCAGTCTAGGACAGGTCTAAAATTCTCTCTCTAGAATGTTCTTCTGCCTTCATCCTTGTCTAACTACCAAAGCTATATTTCAAGTTTTTTTTATTTTTATATCTTCTTTGAAGTTTAATTTACCTACTTACCAACTTTCCCTTATTAAATTTGCCACTTCTTTGTTTTTCCATTGAATGTGCTTTCATATAGTTTAACATTTTTTCTTTATTCATGACATAGTGATTTATTAATATACTGAAATTAATAAAAGGTGGAGACTTAGTTGGATCATTTTAAGGATTAGACACTTTAATCTGTGATAATTTAATGGATAAATATCTACATATGTGATAGATTTGCTACTGAGACAGTTTTACCAGATGTAGATAAGAGAAGAAAAGTAAGGAAAACAGATGTCATGAAGCTGAGAAGTTTTGAGTTAAAAACTTGCCAAACCTAAAATTACCCATTACTGAGTTTGATCCTTGAGATGCAAAATCAAGTGTTTTAAAATTAGCCACAAGTTGGGCATGTCATGCCTCTATTTTTAACTTATTTTTTATTAGCCTCCTTAGATGCCCTCAAGGTTGAACATAATGAAGTACTACTATAGGGCACACTGAAGACTCTTAACATATTTTGCTAGGAGAAGACTTAGACCTAAGAACTGTCTTAAAAATATCTTGTCCTCTCTTCCTTGACAGTAGACTGGACAAGAGAGTTGATTAGGATTGTTTGGAATAATTTTAGAATAAAGAATTTAATCTCATTACAAATATAGCAGGTGTTTATGTGCCGTGGAGTTGGTTCTGACTCATAGCGACCCTGTACAGGGCTTCCGAGACTACAAATCTTTACGGGAGCAGAAAGCCTCATTTTTCTCCCACGGAACAGCTGGTAGTTTAAAACTGCTGACCTTGCGGTTCTCAGCCTGATTCATAACCACTACACTACCAAAGCTCCTTAGACAAATATAGCAGATGAGTTATTAAATATTTAATTAGGCAGAATCACTATAGAGACGTCTTGTTTTCTGATTTTTATATTCTTCTGTTTAAAAATGAAAAATATTTCTCTTATCCCCTTGTCAAAGAAGTAGCCAAAATGTTCTGTCCTTTCCTACCATCAAGAAACAGTTAGCAAACCAAAGTTTTGAGATGCAAAAAGTAGATTTTCCTGGAGGACATGAGATGGAGGCTTTGTATAGAAACTTAACAGATAGACCTTGAAATAATGTTGGATCCTGGACTACTGGAAAGAGGTGGGGTTGTATGTTTTCTGGTGAGCCTCAATGAATGCATCAACTGAGAGAAGGCAAGACCTTAGGGGTCATCTCTGGTGAGAGACAGAGAAAGGTTTTGTGGGTCTCAGGGGCATCTGCTACAGCAAGTTGAGCTGTTGACCCTCACAGAGATTATAAATACCTGGATTTACTTCACATAAAAGCATTTAACTAGACAAATGTTCGAGGAGAGATGGTAGTGTGGCTAAGAGACCAGATTTGATTTTAACATTAAATGAATTTTGTGTGTGTGTGTGTATATGGAAGTGTGTATCATCTATCTGTCTACAAGTGTTTTGGGGTGATAATTTTCTCATGCAATTTCTGATAAGTACTTTTCTGCCAATCTTGGTGAACTTGTTTTAATGTTGTTTTCCTGATTTCAGAAATATGATGTTTATGCCCCAAATATATTGAAACACTTTCCAAAAACAACATAACATACCTAACTCAACAGGAATTTTTTAACATTTATATTTGTTCTAAATGGAATTGGATGTCTAAATACCAAATTTCTTCTCATTGAATCTAGTCAATCAAAGACTAGCTTTCAGAAACAGGGTAGGAAAGAATTCTATAATAGTTGGGAAGTTAAACATTTTCTTATTCTCATTTATATCTCTAATGTCTAAATAGGTACCAGGCACACATGGTATAATAAGCATGGTATAAATATTTGTTGAATAAATGAATGAAAAATAATTACATTAATGTGATCCTTAATGTGGATATTAGATGAATATACAGCCTGTACAGGGTCACTGTGGGTCGGAACCGACTTGACGGCACTTAACAACAACAACAGAACATTTATTAGAATATAATTTATGAAAATGCTGTATCAAACAAGTTATATATCTCTAAACAACAACAACAAAAAGAGGATATAATCCACTCATTTTTAACAACCATATTTCTTATCTGTGCTATAAAGCTTAATCAGATTGCTGGTGTACATTTAGGTTAGGGCCCTGCTTGCTCAGAACTCATTTGGAACTTACCCCTCCTCTAAATTTTTCTTTCTTAGCACTAAGTTGCTGATGACTCATTTTCTCTGTCCATTTCCTATTGCACCATTATCATCTGGATTAGATGGTACTCTGTCCTCTATCAAATAATTATATGTGGGCTTTTCCTCTCCAAGGGTGACCCTCATGTCAGACCATGAAGTGGAAACTTTCCCTCATTTTGTTCTTTATATGTCCTTTTAAAACTCAAATAAAACCCCAAATGAAGTAAAAAGAGGAACATTTTTCAATCATTTCTCCCTCATGGACAATATTCAGGGATAGTTGGTCATGCCACTAGTGCATGCTCCTTGTCTGACTTCATATTTCTAATCACTCTGACTGCTGACAGAAGTGTGGTTCGTCTTTCTCTATGCTCTTTGCAGCATAACTGCCTTAAGGAGTATTTAATTTAGATTGAGCAAGGTATCAGCAAAAGAGTACTGGGCTGGAAATTTTTGCTGGGGTTATTTCACTTGTACTTCAGTTCAACCAGATGTACCAGCAGGTCCACTTTATCTTAAACGTTCTGATTCTACTATACATTTGACACCGGGCATCTGCAATTGGAAACAAGAAAATTTCATACAAACTTGTGCATAATATATTTTGAATTCAGAAAGAGTTTTCCAACACCTTGGGTAATTTTCTTTTACTGAATATAGTTAGTTTGAAAATCTGATTCAAAGTTTTATATGTTACAAGTTGAACATTGTGACACTAAATTCTATCTTTTCCAGTTTTGAAACTCTATTTTATGAAATATTTTTATTCACTTTTACACGATGGCACCTAACAACAACAACAACAACGGCATTCTTTGGAATTCTCGGGATAATACAACAAAATGACATTTGAACTATTGGAGTTGTTGGTATTTTTTTTAACAATTGAGTCTGGGCTGGTAAGTATAAAATAGGTAGAGTTTGTACATATTAATGTTTGCAGTCAAAGAAGATAGTTGTGGAGCTATTTTGGCAAAAACTCTTTAGAAAATTTGCCTTTTTACCTATTCTGAAATCGCTCCAGCAACATTTTTGAAAGATAGTCATTCAGGTTTAATTGAACATACTTAGAGAAAGTTCACTATGTTTTAAGGCTTGATTGTAATTTTAAGAAAGTTCTAATTGTTAGAAAAGATTCCCTTACATTAACCTGAAATTTGCTTCTAGTGAACTTCTATACTTTGTTTCCTTCTAAAATTTGGAGCTCTCTAGAACAAATTAAATCATTTCTATATTATGTTGTTATTGTTAAGTGCTATTGAGTTGATTCTGACTCATAGCAACCCTGTATAGAGTTGCTGAGGAGTGACTGGTGGGTTTGAACTGCTGAATTTTGGTTAGTGGTCTAGTATTTATCCTATAGGGCCACACCAGGGCTCCTTTTTATAATAAGTTGTTATTGTTAAGTGCCGTCGAGTCAATTCAGACTCAGAGCAACCCTGTATATGGTTTCTGAGGAGCAGTTGTTGAGTTTGAACCACTGATTGAACTTGCGGTTCAAATGGATCTTGAGGCTGAGCGCTTATCCTGTGGTGCCACACTAGGACTCCTTTTATATCGCGGTGGTGGTGGTGTGCTGTGGAGTCTATTCCAACTCATAGTGGCCCTGCATAGGGTTTCTGAGGCTGTAGATCTTTATTGGAGCAGAAAGCCTCATCTTTCTCCCACGAAAGTCTGATTTCTAACTGCTGACCTTGAGGTTAGCACCCCAACTTGTAACCACTGATTATCCTTCAATAATTAATAAGGCCTTTAGCTCCTCTTCTTTCTGCTTTCTCTTTCAAGCCTGAAAGTCTCCAATTCCTTACCATTTGATCACTCTCTGAAGGCATTTCAATTTGTCCATATTACCCCTGAGCCGTTGTCATACTGATTTACCCTTCTCCAGCATCCCTCATTTATTTTGTATACTGTAATACTATACTTGTTGTTAAATGATGTCAAGTCAGTTCCAACCCATAGTGATTTCCGAGGAGTGGCTGGTGGGTTTGACCCGTTGACCTTGCTGACCTTGTAGTCCAGTGTATTATCTTGTAGCACCACACCAGGACTCCAATATTATGCTATACAGCACAATATCAGACCCAGGGAATTTACATTGATATAAATTATAGAGTGCATCTGGATTTGACCAATTATGCAAGTATGTATATGTGTTGCTGCTAAGTGCCGTATAGTTGTTTCCGACAACTAACTACCCTGAATAGGGTTTCCAAGGAGTGGCTGGTGGGTTTGATTGGACAACCTTTTGGTTAGAAGGCCAGTGCTTATCCTACAACACCACACTAGGACTCATGTACATGTGTGTTGTTGTTGTTAGATGCCATCAAGTCAGTTCCCGATCATAGCGACCCTATGCACAACTGAATTAAACAATGCCCTGCGTCACTTCACAATTGTTAGTATATTTAGCCCATTTTTGGAGTCATTATGTCAGTCCATCATGTGGCTGTCTTATTCTTTTTCACTGACCCTTCACTTTCCCAAGAATGATATCCCTCCTGTTAATATGTACAGAATTACAAGAGATGAAATCTCACCATCTCCTCTTCTAAGTAGCATGGCTGGATGTATTTCTTCCAAGACAGATTTGTTTGTTCTTCTGGCAGTCTATGGTACTTTCAATATTTTTCACCAACACCATATTTCAAATGCATCGATTCTTGTATGGCCTTTCTTATGCATTGTCCAACATTCACAGGCTTATAAGGCTATTGAAAATACCATGGCTTGGGTCAGGCACATCTGCCATCTTTGCTCTTTAACACTTGAAAGAGCTCTTATGTAGCAGATTTGCCTAAAGCAATACATTGTTTTATTTCTTGCCTGTTGCTTCCATGAACATTCATTGTGGATCCAAGCAAAATTAAGTCTTTGACAACTTCAATCTTTTCTCCATTTATTATGAAGTTATTTATTGGCCCAGTTGTGAGGATTTTTGTTTTCTTTACCTTGAGGTAAAGAAAAGACACAATGAAGGCTGTAGTCTTTGATCTTCATTAGTATTTCAAGTCCTTTTCACTTTCAGCAAGCAAGGTTGTGTCATCTCTGATGGCAGGTTGTTAATGACTCTTCCTACTATTCTCATATCATGTTCTTCATATAATCCCACTGTTAAGATCATTTGCTCAGCATACAGACTGAATAAATATGGTGAAAAAATAGAACTCTGACATACACCTTTCCTGGCTTTAAGCCACTCAGTATCCCTTTGTTCCATTCTAACAATTGCCTCTTGCTCTATGTACAGGTTCCACATGAGCACAATTAAGTGTTCTGGAATACCTATTCTCCGCAATGTTGCCCATAGTTTGTTATTCATGACCCATATTGCTGAATGCTTTTGTGTAATCAGTAAAGCACGAGTAAACATCTCTCAGGTGTTCTTTGCTTTCAGCCAGATTCATCTAACACCAGAAATGCTATCCTTCATTTCACATCTTCTGAGTCTGACTTGAATTTCTGGTAGCTCCCTGTTGATATAGCATTTTTGAGTTATCTTCAGAAGAATTTTATTTGCATGTGATATTAATGATGATTGTTTGATTATTTCTGCATTTTGTTGAGTCATATTACTTTGGTATGGGCACAATTGGTTGGCCAGGTCTACCAAATTTCTTGACATAGATGCATGAGCACCTACAGTGCTGCATCAGTTTGTTGAAAAATTTCAGTTTGTATTCAGTCAATTCCTGGAGACTTACTTTTCACCAATGCCATCACTGCTGCTTTGACTTCTTCCTTCAATACTATTGGTTCTTGATCATATTTGTTGTTAGGTGTCATTGAGTCAGTTCCGACTCATAGTGACCCTATGCACAACAGAACGAAACACTGCCCGGTCCTGGGTCAACCTCACAATTATTGCCATGCTTGAACCCATTGATGCTGCCACTTTGCCAATCCATCTCATGGGGGTCTTTCTCTTTTTCTCTGACCCTCCACCTTACCAAACATGTTATCCTACTCTAGAGACGGGTCCCTTCTGTCAATATGTCTGAAGTATGAGAGACGAAGTTTGGCCATCCTGGCCTCCAAGGAGCACTCTGGTTACACTTCGTCCAACACAGATCTGTTGGTTCTTTTGACTGCCTATGGCACTTTCAATATTTTCTTCCAACACCATAACTCAAAAGCATCATTTTTTCTATGGTCTTCCTTATTCACTGTCCAGCTTTCATATGCATATGAAGTTATTGAAAATACCATGGCTTAGGTCAGGTGCACCTTAGTCCTCAAGCTGACATCTTTGCTCTTTAACACTTTAAAAAGGTCTTGTGCAACAGATTTGCCTAATGCAAAATGTCATTGATTTCTTGACTGCTGTTTCCATGAGTGTTGATAGTTGATGCAAGAAGAATGAAGTCCTTGACAGCGTCAGTCTTTTCTCCATTGATATGGATTTTTTTTTGTGGTCCAGTGGGGAGGATTTTTGTTTTCTTGACATTGAGATGCAATCCATACCTAAGGCTGTGTTCTTTGATCTTCATCAATAAATATTTTAAGTCCTCTTCACTTTCAGCAAGCAAGGTTGTATCATTGGCATATCACAAGTTGTTAATGAGTCTTCCTCCAATTCTGATGCTACATTTTTCTTCATATAATCCAGCTTCTCAGATTGTTTGCTCAGCATACAGGTTGAATGTTGCTGTTGTTGTCAGTGCCGTGGAGTCGCTTCCGACTCATAGCGACCCTGTACAGGGTTTCCGAGGCTATAAATCTTTACGGGAGCAGAAAGCCTCATCTTTCTCCCGTGGAACAGCTGGTAGTTTCTAATTGCTGACCTTGCAGTTCACAGCCCGATTTGTAACCACTGTGCTACCAGAGCTCCTAAGTATGGTAAAAGAATACAATCCTGTTGCACACCTTTCTTAATTCTAAACCATTCAGTGTTCCCATGTTCTGTTTGAACAACTTCCTCTTGGTCCATGTACAGATTCCTCATGTGCACATTTAAGTGTTTTGGGATACTCATACTCTGCAGTGTTGTCCATAGCTTGCATGTTCCACACAATCGAAAGCTTTTGTGTAGTCAATAAAGCACAGGTAAACATCTTTCTGATATTCTCTGCTTTCAGTTAAGAGCCTTTGGACATCATATGGTATCTCAGTGACTCTGTATTCCTTCCCTCTTTTGATGTTTCCAGCATCATTCAGTATTCTGTCCGTGTTGTTGTTGTTAAGTGCCATAGAGTTGGTTCCCGACTCATAGTGATCCTGTATAGGTGTTCCGAAGAGTGGCTAGTGGGTTTGAACCACCAACCTTGTGGTTCAATCAGACCTTGCTGGCCAGTGCTTTATTTTACTTATCTATGATAGCATAGTAGTTATGAGTCGGGCTGCTAACTTCAAGGTCAGCAGCTAGAAACTACCATCTGTTTTGTGGGAGAAAGATGAGGCTTTCTGCTTTTGTAAAGATTTATAGCCTCAGAAACCCTATTCAGAGTCACTATGAGTTGGAAGCAGCTCCATGGTATGCTACCACCACCATGATAATGGTGTGGCACTGTGGGATATCAGAGTCAAATCTAGAGAGACAAATCTAGAGAGCATAGATGTTGACAATTTCTTTCTTTATGCAGATGAAGTTACTAAGTTCATTGGTAACAGGAGTTCATGTCCCCTCTGAGAAGGTGACATATACTCCATTAGAAGTAGTATTGGTTTTTAAACAAGTTTTTCTGATACATTAGTAGTTGTTTTTATCTCATTTTAAATCAAATGGGATCACAACATACTTAGTCATGTCTAGCACACGCGGGAAACAAACCTGCCAGAAGCTTCTCGTCGGAGCACTGAGGGATGTTTGAAGGAGGAAGTAGCCGACCTTGATTATCTTGTCTATTTCCTTTGACATATCTTCCGCCATTCAACAGATTATTTTTAACCCCTCTTCCACTACCACCTTTGTCCAAGCCAACATCCTCTCTATATGGTTGTTAAATGCCGTCAACTCATAGTAACCCTGTATAGGGCTTCCAAGGAGTGACTGGTGGGTTTGAACCACTGACCTTGTGGTTAACAGTTTAGTGCTTATCCTATAGCACCACACCAGAAACATATCATCTCTTTAGAACTACTTCAATGAACCATCATCTCTATAGAACTAGTGTAATGCGATCTCTGAATTTGCTCCCTTGTGCCCTTGCAGTTTAGTCTTCACTCAGCAACCCAGAACGATCTTTTAGATATAGCCTTTAAAAATACCACCTTTCTACTCTAATGACTTCAACACATTTAAAATAAATCCACAATCATCCTCAGGACTCAGCAGGTCTTAATGAACCTCATTTCCTACATTCAACCTCTTCCTCACAACTCTATAGTTGGTGGTCTTCTTGTATTTCCTGGACCCTAGCAAGAACAGTTCAATCTAAGTGCTTTCACACTGCTGTTTATTCTAATGTTCCTAATTCACCTTGTTTTCTCCTTCATTTAATTTAGGTGTCTTCTCAAATGTCACTTCCTCAGAAAGACCCTCTCTAAAAGTGTGCCTCATCATTGTTTGAGATTATAATGTGTTTATATCCTTATTGTATGCTTTCTGCACTAATCTACAAATATGGCAAGGCAAGAATTTTTCCTTGTCACCAGAATAACTGGACTACTGTCTGGCATTTGGCAGCATGCAACACTTATTATTTTTTTTAAGCAAGTTAATGAATTTAGACTTCCAGGCTGATAGTTGGTTGGTTGTGTACTGTTGAGTCGGTTCTGACTCACAGTGACCTAGTGTAGGGTTTCTGAGGCTGTAAATCTTTATGAGAGCAGTATGCCTAATCTTTCTACCATGGAGCATCTGGTAGATTCAAGCTGATGACCTTTCATTTAGCAGTCCCAGATTGCAATCTACTACCCTAGGGGTGTCCATGAAAACTTGAATTAAATGGAGACTGTGCTATTCAGTGCATTTGGTAGTATTCCTTAGGTATGTCCTGAATTACAAAGGCTTATGTGCAATAGTCTGAAGTGCTCAATCCAATATATGACATTTTATGAGAAAAATGAATTTTGAATTAAAATCACTGGCTTTGTATGTGTTTTTGGCATGTGATAAGTATAAGGAGTATGGCATTATAGGGTAAGCATTGGATTGCAATGGTTCAAACCCACCAGTCGTTCCTTGGAAATCCTATACTGGGTTGCTATGAATTGGATCCGATTTGACAATACTCAATAACAACAAAAAGTATAAGTTGGGGATAACTTGCCCTTCCATAAATGCAGCTTAATATTTCAATAGTATATTTTGTCTTAGTAAATGTTACTAAATGTTGTTACTAAAATTATGCTATTTTTGATTAATTTGATCTTCCTTGGTAACAATGGAACCCATCTAGTGAGTGATATAGGAAGTTCTTGACATCAACATTATTCAGAATCAAAGTTTGGGGTAATTTATTCATTTGGAGTAGCACTTCAGCCATTATTTAAGGATGTGAGGAGGAAGGCTAAATTTCTCTTCCACTTTGAAGAAATGGTTGTCAAGAGGTAAATAAATGTCTGTCTTAGAACATAAACAACGCTCCATTTTCAGCTGGGAAATCATGTTCAGTAGGGACAGAAACAGAAAGTCCAAAGTGACAACTGGAATTAAACGAAGGCTGTAATGTGGTAGACAGGCCCAGGATTCATGCAGGCACGTTTGATAGTAAAACTACAGTAATAATTGCAAATTCCACGTACTCATGAAGTTGTGTCTCCTAATATATATTCTTGCCCCGGTCAGCAATAGCTTAGGCATTCCAGAAAGGTTATGGAAGAAGAAAGTAACAGTTACTGAATACTCACTGTGCCAGATGCTGTTGTATGTACATTACCCCATTAAAGCTTCTAGCACCCTTAAAAGTGGGTATTTTTATTATCTCCATTTCTTATATGAGAGGATTGAGACTTAGAGTAGCTGTCTTGCCCAGTAAGGATACTGTGTTGGGGAATTCTAATCCAGGGCTGCCAGTTCGTTCTGTCTTTGGTAACATTGCATGATTATAGCTGTATGTTGTTGTTGTTAAGTACCATTAAGTCCGTTCCGACTCGTAGGAACCCTTCATAGGGCTTTCTTAGAACAGCTGTTAGGTGTGAACTGCCGACCTTGTGGTTTGCTGTCCAGTGCTGATCCTACAGCGCCACACTAGGAATTCATAGCTGCAGAGAATTGAGGAATAGATGATCAATGGCATGGACTCTGAAAGCAACATTTCAGAAAGCTGTCAATATTCTCGTATTTTTTTTTTTTAAAGCTTTTAAGTCATTGTTAGGAATTCAGGGCCAAATTGGAAGGAATTGCAAGATAAGATTGTAGTCCTTGGCCTTGCAGTTTCTATGTAGTAGCTTGTCATCAGTGTTTATCACCCCAGAGGAGGAGTATCAGCGAAGAGGACAACTGAAATGATTCATTCTTAAGAGTATCCATATGCACAAATTCACAACCGATTGCCAAAGCACATTCTCCAAAATTTGAAACTTCTTGTCATGCTGAAATCTTACATGTGTGTATGTTTTAAAATAATTAATATCGATTGTAACAATCCAACACAGGGAACAGGATTAAGAGATTAAAAAGTTGTTTGCAATCCTCAAATCACAAACTAACTCAGAATAATGATTTCTGAGGTTTAGAGAGGCCTATGGATCCTTGAGGAGGTAGGAGTGAGGAAATTGTTTGGGGTATATAGTGCATGGGAATAGCATCACATTCTTGTTAGTTCTGTAAGAATCCTATTTGAGGCTATGGTCTGATATATGGAAGCCTCAGATGCTGAGCTTCACTTTGTTCTTGAGTCGTGCATTAGTTGCTTTGCTCAGCCACTTAGCTTTAAACATTATCTCTTTAAAAAGAGAGCTTTACCTTTCTGTTTGCATAGAAGACTTCACAGGGGTGTATCTTGTGATTTGCTCACACCCAGTTTCCCATTCCACTGCAGTAATATTCTTACTCACAAACTTCCCATAAAAGTTGTCCTTATCTGTGAAGCTACTGAAGAAACATCCTGACAAAAGAAAATGAGAATATCCACAGTGATCAGATGTACCAAGAAATGAATAGTTGCTTAATAATTGGTAGATTAATGAATAAGAACACATATCCAAGTTCTTCTTGTAACTCTACCCAATTTATGTAAAAGTATAATAAGGAGAGTGGTCAAATGACAAAGGACACATGTAAATATGAGGGTAAATAAAGAAGTATTGGTACAAAACCATAGAAATCTTACTGAAACAATAATATCAAAGTGTGAAGCTGTTGTTTTTCAACAGCTCCTCCATGTAGGTCTATATACTTCTAAAGGTGGTGTTTCCATCTTTCTAATCTCTTTCTGAAGAAATCTGCACTCCTCAATTGACACCATTTCAAAATGGCAGTTTTGGCATCTTTGAGGGATTCAGATCGTGTTCCTTTGAGTTTTGGGAACAATGTCTGCAGGGTTAATATCAGGATTGTACAGTGGATAGGGGAAGGTTTACCAGTGAAATTCTCTTAGGACAGCCCTTGCCACTTTCAAAAATTAAGCAGCTATACTGTGATGGAAGAAATTTCTAGGTGTAACTTTCCTGACCTTTTTCTCAACAATTCAGTTTTCAATTTTCTTAAAACTTCCTTCTTTGTAATAAATAAACCCCTGTGATTGCTCTGTGTCCTTTGAGAAAATCTATCAAGATTACCCCTTTGGAGTCCCCCCCCCCTCCCAAATAGTCACCATGACCTTCTGAGTTGATCTCCCTTCCTTGCATTTAGCTGGCCCTTGGAAGCCACTGTTTTGATTGGCCCTTTTTAAAAAAGTCATCCTAAAGAGACTAAGACCTGTTTGCAGCCATCCACTGATTGCAGAGACATGTCTAAACATGTTTTCTTTGAAATAAACTTGTGCATGTATGGACTAGAACCCTAGTAGCAATACTTTTCGATGTACCTTCATAAGCACTAGGCCACAAGGTCAATTTGAATTGCAAGGTCAGCAGTTCAAACTCACTAGCTGCTTCTTGGAAACCCTATATAGAGTTGCTAATAGTCAGAACCAACTCAACGGCATTAACAACAATGGTTGAGTATTAAATAAAAATTATTTCTAGATATGTTTTCATAAGATTGAAGTTTTGAAATGTGTTTATGTTTAATTTTGTATTTATAAGCTCTGGTAGTGTAGTGATTGCGAGTAGTCAACAGTTCAAAACTACCAGTGGTTCTACAGGAGAAAGTTGAGGCTTTCTGCCCCTATGACAATTTACAGCCTTGGAAACCCTATACAGGGTTGCTATGAGTTGGAACGACTCCATGGCATATAACAGCCACCACTACCAATTAACATATATTTCCAAATTATTGTGGGAGAAAATTTTGATGGATGCTGATTTATAAATGATTATATACAGCCACCTACCAAATATATCAGAGAGAAGCCATATTTCAAAACCAATTGTAAGGTTTCCAAGTAGGTCTGTAGTCTACTTGGGTCTTAAATTGTCAGCACAGGTGAGTGAAATTTAGATACAATGACCTCAGTGGCTAGCACAGAGCCATAGTGCATCCCTTGCGGTATGGTCTATTTAAGGAAATAGTCAAAGTTTACTATTGCTTGTTCTTGCACCCAATCTTTTTCCTAGCACTCTCTTTCCTAGCAAAAGCACAATTTCATGATACTGAAAGAACTACAAATTTAGATGAGTCTTAGATATGTAGTGGAAAAGGAATTCAATGAAGGGATTTTGCACTCTCAAAGGGTAGGGAGTCCTCCCCTCTTCCTTTACTTAAAATAATTCAATCATGCTACAACTTTAAAAGCCATCAAGTCCAAATTTTTGTCATCACTTTTGAAAAAGAAACTACAATTACTAGCACATGTTCATACAGTTTAATAAACCTTTTCTGTCTGTCTGGTTAAAAGATTATCTTGGTCTTCAAGATTTAGCTCCTATGTTGTTGTTGTTGTTGTTAAGTGCTGTCGAGTCAATTCTGACCCATAGCGACCCTGGATAGGGTTTCCAAGGAGCCGCTGGTGAGCTTGAACTGCCGACCTTGCAGTTCAAATGACTTTGAAGTCTGGCGCATTAACCCACAGACTTAAAGGAGAGATGGCACCAAACAAGGCTGATAGCTTTTCCATCAGGCTTACTTTAAGCTTAAAATTAAAACATAAAAAATGTTGTTAATGGAGTTTATGTTAGTGGGGGAGGAATAACTCAGAAAACAAGTATGAGGATGGTTGTACAATACCAAGAATATAATCAGTGGCACTGAGCTGTACATGTACAAACTGCTGACTTAGTGTATTCTTTACTATGTGTATACTACACTTCAACAAAAAGATATAAAAGACATTGTAATACTCCTAGCAAATATTTAATGTCAATTTTCAGGTATGAAATTCACTATGAGTTCCATCCTAAAGATTCGTATGAAAAAAACTTCAAGTGCCTGTCAAAGTGTTGAAAAATGTGTATGTACAGTATGCATTTGTTCCATAAACATGTTTCTAGAGAAAAGCATCTCTTGGCAAAGCAGTCAGCCAATTTTAATGTAAATTTTAATCCAACAGGAGTGACATATTTTAATACAAATTAGTTAGATTAGTGAAGTGAAGTGGCCTGAGTCAGAAAATGTACAAGAAGCTGCATGACATGAGGCACATGGCAGTAATTCTTAGGTGATAGATTTTGTTACTTTGCAATTTAAATTATATTTAGATTACCAAAACTGTATAAACCCAATTCCTTTTTCTTCTGGTTGATTATAGAAAATTATAACAATGTTTATTTAGATAAATAGAGAACTTTCTTCAATAAAATGGTCCTGATTTCTAAGATAATTTAATAACTTCTTTTGTTTTTTCTTGATTGACTTTGTACTTTGAGCCTTCCTTTTTATACGAATTTATTTTATTTTACTTTATTAATCTTTTTATACCCTGATTTATCTTGCAAATAATCTGTGGTGGTTTACAGTTTGCAGTACAGTCAATTATTTAATATGATCTTTCTAGCTATAGTCTTTGTGATTCCCGTGGGTGGAATTATGCAAAGAAGATGCTTGTGGTCCAACCAGACAACTGAAAAGTTTGTTAATAATGTAAATAAAGTGTATGGTACCTATGATGGTTAAGGTTGTATGTCAACTTGGCTGGTCCATGATTTTCAGTGTTTTGGCAGTTATGTAATGATGTAGTTTGGCACTCACGTAATGATGCAATCACCATCCACTTTGAGATCTGAAGTAATCAAGTTCCATTGTGTGATGTGTTGTAAATCCTGACCTCTATGCCTGTGGTTATGGTCCCATTTGGGGGTGAATTGTCCATTATATTAATCAGGCAGGATTAAGTGGAATGTATGGAGTGTATCTTGAGTCACCTATCAGTCCTCTGCCAGTTAGTCATACTGTGGTGGCTTGCATGTTGCTGTGGTGCTGGAAGCTATGTCACCGGTATATTAAATACTAGCAGGGTTACCCATGGTGGATAGGTTTGAGCAGAGCTTCCAGACTAAGACAGATGAGGAAGAAAGAGGGACTGACTACTTCTGAATGTTTAGCCTATGAAAACCTTAGGAACAGCAGCAAAGAGAGTCAGATATAGTACTGAAAGATGAAAACATGAATAGCATCAGAATATTCTAAGTTATAGTACCAGAAGATGAGCCCCAAGGTGGGAAAGCCCTCAAAGTAAGAATGAGGAAGAACTGCTTCTCAAAGCAGAGTTGACCATGATGATGTGAATGTAATAAAGCTTTAAGGACCTTCATTTACTAATGGTTGTTGTTGTTGTTAAGTGCCACCGAGTTGGTACTGACTCATGGTGACCCTATGCACAACAGAACGAAACACTGCCCAGTCCTGGGCCAACCTCACAATTGTTGCCATGCTTGATCCCATTGATGCTGCCACTTTGCTAATCCATCTCACTAGGGGTCTTCCTCTTTTTCTCTGATCCTCCACCTTACCAAAAATAATATCCTTTTCCAGCGATGGGTCCCTGTGACAATATGTCCAAAGAATAAGAGACAAAGTTTGGCCATCCTGGTCTCCAAGGAGTACTCTGAATGCACTAATTCCAACATAGATCTGTTGGTTCTTTGGGCAGCCCTTGGCACTTTCAATATTCTCCTCCAACACCATAACTCAAAAGCATCAATTCTTCTGTGTACTTCCTTATTCACTGTCCAGCTTTCGCATGCATATGAGGTTATTGAAAATACCATGGCTTGGGTCAAGAGCACCTTAGTCCTCAAGTTGATATCTTTGTTCTTCAACACTTTAAAAAGGTCTTGTGCAACAGATTTGCCTAATGCAATACATCATTTGATTTCATGACTGCTGCTTCCATGAGTGTTGATAGTTGATCCAAGAAGAATGAAGTCCTTGACAACTTCAATCTTTTCTCCATTGATAAGAATATTGTTTATTGGTCCAGTGGTGAGGATTTTTGTTTTCTTTACATTGAGATACAATCCATACCAAAGTCTGTGTTCTTTGATCTTCATCAATAGATATTTTAAGTCCTCTTCACTTTCAGCAAGTATATCTGCATATAGCATGTTGTTAATGAGTCTTCCTCCAATCCTGATGCCACATTTTTCTTCAAATAACCCAGCTTCTCGAATTATTTTCTTAGCATACAAGTTGAATTAGTATGGTGAAAGAATACAACCCTGTTGCACACCTTTATTAATTGTAAACTATTCAGTGTTCCCATGTTCTGTTTGAACAACTGCCTCTTGGTCCATGTACAGATTCCTCATGTGCACAGTTAAGTGTTCCTGAATACTCATATTTTGCAGTATTGTCCATAGTTTGTCATGATCCACACAATCAAAAGCCTTTGTGTAGTCAGTAAAGCACAGGTAAACATCTTTCTGATATTCTCTGCTTTCAGCCAAGATCCATCGGACATCAGCAATGATATCCCTCATTCCACATCCTCTTCTGAATCCAGCTTGAACCTCTGGAAGTTCTCTATTGATGTATGCTTGCAGTCATTTCTGTATTGCCTTTAGTAACTGTTTACTCACATGGGATTTCAAAGAAATTGTCTGATGATTTCTGCATTCCGTTGGGTCACCTCTCTTTGGAATGGGCACAAATACTTATGGTGACTATACACAGGGTCCTCAGAAGAAGGAATGCACATTACTGATGGTGGTCAGTTCAAAATGAGGGGGAAAAGCTGCAAACATACATTAATAATCTGAACATAGAATGTATAAAGTATGAATCTTGGGAAAACTTGGAAGTTGTCAAAATGAAATGGAACATATAAAGATTGGTATCCCAGGCAATAGTGAGATGAAGTGGACTGGTATTGGAAATTATGAATTGCACAGTCATGGTTTTTTTATAATGGTGGTGGTGATTGTCTGCCGTGGAGTTGGTTCCAATTCATAGCAACCCTACATAGGGTTTCCAATGCTGTAAATCTTTACCAGAGCCGAAAGCCTCGTCTTTCTCTCACGGAAGGGCTGGTAGTTTCGAACTGCTGACCTTGGGGTTAGCAACCAGACCTGTAACCACTACGCTACCAGAGCTCTTCTTTGTTAGGTTGTTTCTTTTTATATAGGAACAA
Source organism: Chrysochloris asiatica (assembly GCF_000296735.1). Classification (NCBI taxonomy): domain Eukaryota; kingdom Metazoa; phylum Chordata; class Mammalia; order Afrosoricida; family Chrysochloridae; genus Chrysochloris; species Chrysochloris asiatica. The sequence continues at coordinate 5,672,831 of NW_006408577.1, forward strand.
CAAATTCAAGAAAAATGGTATAGCATTCATTGTCAAAAAGAACATTTCAAGATCTATCTTGAAGTATAATGCTGTCTGTGATAGGATAATCTCCATACACCTACAAGGAAGACTGGTTAATATCACTATTATTTAAATTTGTATACCAACCACTAAAGTCGATAATGATGAAATTAAAAAATTCTACCAACTTCTTCAGTTTGAAATTGATCAAACATGTAATCAAGATACATTGACAACTACTGGTGATTGGAATGTGAAGGTTGGAAACAAAGAGGAAGGATCAGTAGTTGGAACATATGGTCTTGGTGATAGAAATGGTGTTGGAGACCACATGACAGAATTTTGCAAGACCAGTGACTTTTCACTGAAAACACCTTTTTAAAACAACATAAAAGGTGACTATAGTCAGGGTCCTCAGCAGAAGGAATGCACATTAATCAAATCAACTACATCTGTGGTAAGAAATGGTGGAAAGAACTCAAAATCATTAGCCAAAACAAAGCCAGGGACTGACTGTGAAACAGACCATCAACTGCTCATATGCAAGTTCAGGTTGAAGCTGAAGAAAATTGAAATAACTCTACAAGAGTGAAACCAGGACCTTGAATATATTGCATCTGAATTTAGAGACTATCTCAAGAATAGATTTGATGCATTAGACACTAAGGGATGAATACTAGAGTAGTGTGGGATGACATCAGAAATATCATATAGGAAGAAAACCAAAGGTCATTTAAAAGACCAGAAAGAGAGAAAGGACCAGAATAGATGCCAGAAAAGACTCTGAAACTCGCTCTTGAGCATGGAGAGGCTAAAGCAAATGTAAGAAATGAGGAAGTAAGAGAGATGAACTGAAAATTTCACAGGTCAGCTTGAGAAGACAAAGTAAATATTATGAAGTGTGCCAATGCCTAGAATTAGAAAGCGAAAAGGGACAAATATGCCAACCTAGCAGTTAGCAACCAAACAGGTAACCTACTAAACTACCAGGATGGTAAAGAGGAGGGTCAGTGAAAAAGAGGAAGACCCCAATGAGATGGATTTGACACAGTGGCAGCAGCAACGGACTTAAACATAACAACAATTGTGAGGATGGCACAGGACTGGAAGTGTTTTGTTCTGTTGTATGAGTGTGAATTAACATAAAGGCACCAAACAACAACATCATGAGTCAATGCCTTACCATCTTTATTTATGTCACACCCTTGCACTGCCTTGATCAAGTTAGGGGATTTCCCGTGAGGTCTGCAGCCAATATATATGAATACTCTGGCGACGTTTCTTGTCTTTCTCTGGTTCTTGGCATCAGGCTTATCATTATCTAACGTCAGGTTCTTGATTCAGCAGTTTATAATCTGACCTGATTCATCAGCTTCTGCAACTTTATGAGCCAGTAGCCTATTGTCTGACTTGGAGATTTGGTTTTTTCAGCCCCAGCAACCATGAGAACTTGAAGAAACCTATAGCCTGATATCTGACTCATAGATTTGAGACTTGCCAGCTTCCACAACTGTGTGAGCCATTTCCTTCACAATTCATGAGTTCTGTGAATCATTGCCCAAAAGTATAGAACCCAAAGTCAGGACTGTAAGTACTGAGGAAAGGAGAAGTAATTGGTGTTAGAGATAATGGAGTGGTACTATTGTTTGGAAAAGTTGGACATTTGGGATATTTGTAAAAACTGCCTCATAGAAATCAGCTTCGTTTTGATCCTTGTAAACGTAATGATTCATTCAACAATAAAAGCTAATATGAAAAAGTTGGTATAAATCAATAACAATAACCACAATTAGAAATAAACAGAGAGATAAGCAGAATATGTGTACATTGGTAAAATGAGTATAAATATTCAGGTTACAGAGCTTTATGCAGTTTGTGTGGATGAATTTCCAATTTGATTCTAAATTCCTGGTAATGAAAGAAATAAAATAAAACATGATTAGTTATAGAGTTATTTTAATGGGGAATTCTATTAAATACATGTGTTACATTATTTTATTGTTGTAAAATGGAAAACCCAACTCAAACTGGCCTTCAGGAAAGTGTTGTTATGACAAGCAGTTGCATTGGTTCTCAAGAACGTGTTAAGATCTATAATTGGGTGGTAATCAGGCTTGGTTCAACCAGATCACACCTCTGAATGGCTGATATATTGTTGGCTTTTTTCTCCTTTATGTGTTGGCTTCTTCTCAGTCTTGCCACAAGATGGCTGAACCAGAAATAGGAATATAAGGCTTCACGTTTGTAACCAACCACAAACTTAAATGATCTCTTCTGGCTTTCTCTTTAGGAAAGGGAAAACACAATATCCTTTATGCCAGTTACCGAAGGGAAATTTCGTTATTTAGGAATTTAATATCCCTGTTTCATTTATTTGTCTATAAAAGCTCCTTTTGGATTTGCTTTAAAGTTGTCATGATATTTGGCGGATGTTAGTGTTAAGTAAAAATGAATTAGCTAGTGATTCCATAAATATTGTATCCTTTGTAGTCTTCTGAAGATAACTAACTGTGAAAATTTAGCAAGACTCTATACAGGGTCGCTATGGGTTGGAATGGACTCAAAGGCACTTAACAACAACAATAGGCCAATAAGGGTTAATGTTTCCAATTTAAGTTGTGCAGTTTTGACCAAATATAGTCCTACTCTTTACTATTTTATTTCTAATATTTGTCTACCTAGAAGTAAACATTATTTACTTCAATCAAAATATGATGATGCAGAAAGCTTTTTTAACTGTTAAAGAAACCAATAGTTTGAAGAACACATTTGAACAAGTGGGTGATCACTGTAATACTTAGGCTAAATTATTTGGATTTAAAGGTACCTGGGGAGTGTGGTGGTTCTTACCAGCTATTCAGCACTAGAAAGATGAGACTTTTTGCTCATACAATGACTTACAGCCTCAATAACTTTGCACAGGGTCATATGAGTCAGAACCGACAGCACTTAACAGCGACAAAGTTATATCCTGAGGTAAAAGACTTTTACTTTTGTGGCTAAGATCTTTAAGACACACACCCCAATAATATGAGCTATAATTTTGGGGAATCATTTTTAAATGTTATTTTCCTTTCCAGAGAATCAGTAGGTGCCTAAAATGAAGGGCAACGTCAACATTGAAAAAGAGTTTTAAAATAAAAATGAAGCATAAGATGAATTGATGATAATTATTTATTCTTGCTTGTTAGTCTTCCTTCTGGTGTGGTGCTATAGGATAAGTACTGGACTGAAAAGTTGGTTTGAACCTCAACTTCAGCGCTTCAAACTCACCAGCTGCTTCTTGGAAACCCTATACTATAAGTTGGAACCGATTAGAAGTTGCTTAACAACAACAACAACAACAACAACAATAACCTTACTCTTCTGATGAACCCTGGTGGCATAGTGAGTTACTTGCTGTGCTGCTGCCTACAAGGTCAGCAAACAGTTCAAATTCATCAGCTGTTTAGGAGGAGAAAAAAGAGGGTTTCTGCTTCCGTAAAAGATTTACAGCCTCTGAAACCCTATGGGTTGCTATGCATTGGGACTGACTCAAGGGCATGCAACAGCTTCAATGTTATTCCTCTACCTTCTAGTCTTTGTGGGTGGTGTCTACACTGAAACAATGGTTCCTCATTTTCTGTTTTTGTTTTGTTCCAAGAAGACATGACCTTAGCAGGTAAATCAATTCCCGTAAGTAAAGTCTCCTGGAATGAGGGCTGGTTTAGTGTCCCCTCTGGGGGTAACACGAGCCAGTATTTTATTATCTCTTCCAAATCATGACACTCAATGAAGTGTGGAACTGATAAAAGAAGAATTTACTTTAAGGTCCAAGAGAGAAAAAAATAACATAAAATGAGAAGTTTCATCATAAATGCATCAATGAAGTTGCCCAGGGAGACTTGGTAATGGTGAAACTATCTCATAGCCACAGAAATTACATCTCACCTTATTCAAGACTGACACTCTAATGGAATCTTAGACTGTCTCACTGTACTGTCTGTACCAGCTTCATTTTCTCTGCTGGGTGCATAGCAGTGTTCCTGGTTTGACCCACTGTCCCAAGTCAGGCAAAGTGTTTCTTTGGCAGGGGCCCAAAGGACAATAGAGAAGCGATCTAGCTAAAATTACATATTGATCTCCCCTTCAACCAGCTTCCTTCCCAGTTAAATTACCCTGCTTCTTCCTGAAAGGATGACTATAAGTTTTCAAAATCTACTCACCTAGCTTCTTAGGTGGCACTTTTTTTTCTATATAGTCTTTTGATTTTGATTATGATATATTTAAATCACTGCTGATTTTATTTTAAAATACCAATTTTAGATTACTATAAGCAGACATTTAATGCAAAACAATTCTAGAAATAAGATAAATATCTACTGATTTAAATCTTTAGGAAAAAAAATCCTCATTACTACAGATTATATTCTCCGTTTTTCTTTTTCTCACTACTAGCATGGGTTTCTTGTAAGTTTTTCATATTATATTGCTGAAAAAATTATTATTTTTTCTAATTTTCAAGTCCCTTATGTTAGGAAGCAATGTTTATGCTTTCTTTTTCATTGTTTAAAATTTCAGATTTACACACTTAAGTTAATCATTCTCTTTGGTATGACACACTCTCATTAGTTCATGAAAGTTGAACTGAAGTTCCCCTCAGTTGATCCAGCAACTGTTTAAGTAATATTTTTTACCAATTGTTAAAATCTTAGGACTTCAGAAATTTCTCTAATGGATAAGATAATAGGAATTTTACCTGAACTTTTGGAGGAAGACTAACAACTACAGTATGCAGATGACACAACCTTGCTTGCTGAAAGTAAAGAGGACTTGAAGCACTTACTGATGAACATTCAGCATAAAGAAAACAAAAATCCCCATCAAGAAGCAACATCATGATAAACAGAGAGAAAATAGTAATTATCTAATTTTACTTGGATCCACAATCAATGCCTATGAAAGTAGCAATTAAGAAATCAAGTGATGCATTTCACTGGGAAAATCTGCTGCAAAAGAACTGGTCAAAGTGTTAAAAGGCAAAGATATCACTTTGAGGACTAAAGTATGCCTGACCCAGACATGGTATTTCCAATGACCTCTGGACAACGAATACGGAAGACTGAAGAAGCACTGATGTCTTTGAATTATGGTGTTGGTGTAGAATATTGAGTATACAATAGGCTGCTGAAAAAAGGAGCAAATCTGTGCTGGTAGAAGTACAGTCACAACGTTCCTTAGAAGTGTGTATTGTGCGACTTAGTCTCACGCACTTTGGACTTGTTATAAGGAACAAGCCGTCTCTGAAGAAGGATTATGTCTGGTAAAGTAGTAGTAGTTGTTGTTTAGTGCCATCTA
>NW_006408577.1:5679098-5680296 GCF_000296735.1 Chrysochloris asiatica
TGAGTGTTGATAGTTGATCCAAGAAGAATAAAGTCTTTGACAACTTCAATTATTTCTCCACTGATAAGAATGTTGCTCATTGGTCCAGTGGTGAGGATTTTTGTTTTCTTTACATTGAGATGCAATCCGTACTGAAGGCTGTGCTCTTTGACTTCATCAGTAAATGTTTTAAGTCCTCTTCACTTTCAACAAGCAAGGTTGTATCATCTGCATAGTGCAGGTTGTTAATGAGTCTTCCTCAAATCCTGATGCCACATTTTTCTTCATAGAATCCAGCTTCTCGTATTATTTGCTCAGCATACAAGTTGAATAAGTATGGTGAAAGAATACAACCTTGTCGCACACCTTTCCTAATTTTAAACCATTCAGCATCCCCATGTTCTGTTCTAACAACTGCTTCTTGGTCCATGTTCAGATTCCTCATGAGCACAATTAAGTGTTCAGGAATACTCATACTTCACAATGTTATCGATATCTTGTCATGATCCACACAATCAAAAGTCTTTGTGTAGTCAGTAAAGCATAGGTAAACATCTTTCTGATATTCTCTGCTTTCAGCCAAGATGCATCGGGCATCAGCAATGATATCCCTCATTCCACATCCTCTTCTGAATCCAGCTTGAACCTCTGGAAGTTCTCTGTCAATGTATGGTTGCAGTCTTTTCTGTGTTACCTTTAGTAACTGTTTACTCGCATGGGATATCAAAGTGATTGTCCGATGATTTCTGCATTCCATTTGGTCACCCCTCTTTGGAATGGGCACAAATACGGATCTCTTCCAATCAGTTGGCCAGATAGTTGTCTTCCAAATTTCTTGGCAGAGATGAATGAGTGCCTCCAGTGCCGCCTCACTTTCTTGAATGATTTCAATTTTTATTCCATCAATTCCTGATGCCTTGTTCTTTGCTAAGTCCTTCAATGAACTTTGTACATTTTGTTCAGTATGATTGGCTCTTGATCATATGGTAACTCTTGAAATGGTTGAACATTAACCATTTCCTTTGGTACAATTACTCTGTGTATTCCTTCCAACTTCTCTTGATGCTTTCAGATAATCTTTCAATAACGAAAATCAAGGCTTGAATTTTTTTCTTCAGTTCCCCCAGCTTGACAAATGCTGAGCGTGTTCTTCCTTTTTGGTTTTCTGATGCCAGATCTTTGCACATTTTGTTGTAATATTTGGCTTTATCTTCTTGAG
>NW_006408577.1:5681162-5682063 GCF_000296735.1 Chrysochloris asiatica
CCTTCCAACATGAGGGGCTCATTTTCTGGCACTATGTCTGACAGTGTTTCTCTGCTATTCATAAGGTTTTCAGTGACTAAATATTTGGAAGTAGTTTTTACTCCTTCTTTGAGTTCCTTAGTGTGCTAAAAATGGCCATGAAAACTTTTGTATGTTCTTTGTATCTTCTTGCATTTTAATGAGTCTGAAGAGCCGTATCATTGAACACGATTTACCTTTTTTCGTTCTATACCAATTATTTTAAGCATTCCAGTTAATGGATTCCTGGTCTAGTGAACCCTACCTTTTATAGTCAACATTCAGATATTAGCAATATATACAGAGAAGTAGCACCTTCATAGAATTGTTTTAGCAAAGTTTCTGTTGGGATTCTACAAGTTACATTGTTGTAGTTAAGTGTTGTGAAGTCAGTGACCCTGTATAGGGTTTCTGAGGAAAGACTGGTGAGCTTGAACTGCTGACCTTTCAGTTCAAACCGACCTTGCAGTCCAGTGCATTAACCCACAGAGCCACACCAGAACTCTTGTTGTTGTTGTTAGGTGCCATCAAGTCGATACTGACTCATAGCAACCTTATGCACAGCAGAACGAAACACTGCCCGATCCTGGGCCAACCTCTCTATCGTTGCCACACTTGAGCCCATTGATGCCGCCACTCTGCCAACCCATCTTGCTGGGGTCTTCCTCTTTTTCTCTGACCCTCCGTCCTACCAAACAGCTACTGGTCCCTCCTGACAATATGTCCGAAGTATGAGAGCCAAAGTTTGGCCATATTGGCCCCCAGGAGCACTCTGGCTGAACTTCTTCCAACACAGATCTGTTGGTTCTTTTGGCATCTCATGGCACTTTCAATATTCTCCTTCAACGCTGTAACTCAAAAGCATCAATTCTCCTATGTTGTT
>NW_006408577.1:5682464-5683677 GCF_000296735.1 Chrysochloris asiatica
CCTTGCGGTTCGCAGCCTGATTCATAACCACTACGCTACCAGAGCTTTTCAGTTCTTCTATGGTCTTCCTAATTCACTGTCCAGCTTTTGCATGCATATGAGATTATTGAAAATACCAAGCCATGGCTTAGTTTATAAATTTTATTTTATTGTGTACTTGTTGATGATGATTAAGAAGAAAAGTATTTTATTGCCAACAAGCTCAATTAAATATACTTGGAAAAATATTTCCTTGAATATTTTATTATTTGACCTTATTTTTCCTCATAGATGTTTCTATAACAGTGTTGATCATGTTTTTTTGCTATATTAAATAAGAAATTGATTTTATACATTTATTCATCATGTGTATATGTATAGCTAAAACAAAAGCTTCACAAACAATACTTTTCATTACTATGTATAGTGCACTCTGACATTAAAAAAATTCTATTCTATTAAACTGAAAAAATTGACTCATTTAATTGCTTTCATTAATGAGTCTAAACTACTTTTGAAGTAAAACACTGTTCTAAGAAAGGGATTATATAGTAACAATAAAGTTTACAAAATAATAAAGTTTACAAAGTATTTTTTAAAAAAACCTAAACAAAAAGGGAGAATGAAACAGAGCTGAAAGAACAGCAAAGCAAAAAATTATTTTACTAATGCGGACATTCCATAAATCACATTTGCCTTTTCAGCCGCAATAAACATGTCCCTAAAAAACTTTTAGAAGGAATAATTAAACCTTAGCAGGGAAGGATATATAGATTCACACAGTTTGATTATACAAGTATTGTGGTAAAGAAAGGACTTTTTATTTTATCAATCATAGAGGAATTGGTAAAATTAACTGAGAATTATATTATTATGCATATAAAGAAACAAATACAGGTATCCTTGCTGTCTGAGAGTAGAGTGTTCCTATGAAGAAGTTCTATGCTGAAATGCCATGAAGAGAAGAAATTGCCATTCTTTTATACGGGAAAATGGTTAAGCACTCCCAGACCTCAAGAACAACCTACCAAATCATACCAAATAATACATAACACCTAAAAGAACACTAACATACAGTGTTCACAGACACAGTTCAAAACTATGGTGACTTGATGCTGAGATGCTGAATGACATTCCTGGGGAAGGAGCTTGGTGATGCCACTATTGTTGCTTAGGGTGTGTGTTGCTTCTTTAACAGCTCACTGTAAAGCAAACACTGAATGCTAGTTTTGAA
>NW_006408577.1:5683777-5689832 GCF_000296735.1 Chrysochloris asiatica
AGGCATTTCAAACCCACCAGCCACTCTCAGAAACCTTATAGAGGGTTGGAACAGACTGTATCACACACAACAACAATGATGTGACTATATATAATCAGATTATTATGGTTATCTACTAAAATATAAAGATTCATCCATTTTTATAGATTCTTTGAGTCTGAAATATAAAAAGTGCATTAGGTCAGCTTGTCTCTGCTTCCCAATGTCTTGGACTCTAACCAAAAATATTAAAAATCTGGGGCTGCTACAATAACAAAGAACAGAAATGATCTGGAAGTGTCTTTACTCACAAACTGGTGTCCATTTAGAGCTAAGCTGGACATCTATGTGAGACATAGCCATGTGGTATTTTCATGTTCATTGGTTAGAGCTTCCTCACAACATGGCAGATACGTAAAAATACCATTGCTTCCTATAACCTAGTCTTAGAAGGCACACAGGGTTACTTTTTTCTTAATCACACAATTCCTAGAGTAAGAGGAGACAAAGCTCCATTTTTCAAAGAAAGAAGTGTCAATGTCATGTTGTAAGTAGAATTTATGGGATGGGAGGTGTTATTGCATGCATCTTTCCAAAATAAATCTACCACACAAAGGACATAGATAAACATGGTTAAAGCAAAGATTTTAATTCATTAGAAAGACACACATTTCAAATCTGTATATATCAAGCAATATATATTTAATGTAAGTAAAGTGTAATTTACACAACCAGGTGGGAAATTGACAAATTCACCATCAAAATGAAGAGTTTCACAAAATATATCTCAATGAGCTACATATAAGATGGGTGAACAAATCAGTAAGCATACCAAAGATTTCAGTAACAAATTACTCAAGTGTAAAAACAAACACATATAAGATCCAGGCTAAAAATGAGGATTAAGAGTATTTTCACAGATTTTAAAAGACTGGACACACACTAAGCCATAAAGCAATCTCAACAAGTTTAGAAAAATTTGTATAATATAGTATACAAAATTATATGTATTATTATATTATACATATAATATATATTATGCACCCAGATACACATCCATTTATCATACCTCAAACAATTTGTATTTTTCCTGAATTCTGTGTTCTAGTCACTGAATTTTCTTTCTATTTGTCTGATAGCCTCTGGGCATGTTGTTTGCTCTGTTCAAGATGTTAACTCCACTTCCACTTTCCTGCTTCTCTGATACGTAATTTAATTTTTACACCCCTTAAGACTCATTATAATGACCAAATCCTCAAATCTATCTTGATAACCTTAAGTCTAAATCATATCCCCCTCTACTATGCTTTTATAATGTACTTTTTCTTACAGTCTTCTTAGTACTCTGTTCATTTTGACTCCCCAATTTTTATTCAATGCCTGTACAGTGCCTCAAAGATTTGTTGCATGAGTAAATAAATTATAATAATTGAAATGCAAGTTACTAAGTATTTGTTGCATGATTAAATGCATTCTAACAATTAAAATGCAAATTATTAATAAAGGTGTATAGGTCAGCACTAAAAAGTTATTTACTTTGTTCCCTCCTTCCCATCTCCTCAGAATGCAACTTTGTACAGAGATACACATATTACTCTTTAGTATCTTTATCCAATAGACTTGGAATTGACTTGCATGCACATGGTAGGTGTTTAATGAATGTTTTTAGGAATGAGGTTTTCAAATAAAACCCATATTACTTAATATATTTAAAAGCTACTCAGGGCATGTGATGGGACCTATGAGGAGGGGACTATATTTTTAGCACAACACTAGAGAAAATTTGCAGAGTCATTATAGTAAGGTAGTGTTTATTTTCAACTGTTAGACTCAATCTAATGAGAAGCACAGAAAATGTTTTGATATTAATATGCTTATGTTTCAAAGTGTGTTCAAGAGCTCCTTTGAAAAGCTGATGTAATGAGAAGTATGTGTTTAGTATGTTATTTAATTAACGATTGATGAATACAAGCACTAAAAATACCAATATAAATATCCAACACAGGGAAGAAGAAATTGGGAGGTGAGAGTAAGGTAAATGAACTCAGTTTTCATGTTTCATAATTATATCAGTCAATAGGTATTCTCTAAAATCAGTCAAGATTACAAAAAGAAACAGACTTATTGTTTCATCTCATGGAGATAATCACAAAAAAGTCCTGGAAACAGAAACAATGAAGAGATATTATAGCTGGAGAATGTATCTATCAGAGGCGAGGCATTGGGCGAGAGATTGCTGCTTTTCATCATAGACCTCCAGGAGCTAAAGAAATAAAAAACTATGGAAAAAAGTTATATAGAATTTTCTGTTTTGTTATTAAACACCCTTAAAGCCATTTTTTGAGATCCATGCATATTCTTTCCCTTGGACTCTTCCTCAATATATTAGTATGAACAGATATTAATAATGATATATACCAGGGAATTCAATAAGTTTATGGAAAAATTCCATTATCTTTTAATTGTGTTTTCCCACATAGTGTTTGAAGCCTTCTCACATATATATTTTCACAGTTGATGTTGAATTAGAAGCTATTCAGGTCATCACACTAGAAGGCCTGAATAGCTTCTAAAACATAATTTAAAGAAACCATTACTGCTGAGTCAATTCCAACTCATAGCCATCCTATAGGACATAGTAGAACTGCCTCATTGGGTTTCCCAGGTTGTAAATCTTTATAGAAGGAGCTCTGGTAGCATAGTGGCTATGAGTTGTGCTGCTAACCTCAAGGTCAACAGTTCATAACTACCAGCAGTTCTGCGGGAGAAAGGTGAGGCTTTCTGCTCCCGTAAAGATTTACAGCCTTGGAAACCCTGTATAGGGCCGCTACTGAGTCAGAACTGATTCCACAGCACATAACCACCACCACCACCACCACCAAATCTTTATAGAAGCAGACTACCACACATTCCTTATGTGAAGTGGCTGGTGGTTTTGAACCACCCATATTTTGGAAAGCAGCTGAGCACCAAAACCAAACCAGCAGATATCAATTTGATTATGACTCATTGTTGTTGTTATTAGGTGCTGTGGAATTAATTCTGACTCATAGCAACCCTATACACAACAGAAGAAACACAGTGAAATCCTCACAATCATTGCTACGCTTGAACCCATTGCTGCTGCCACTATGTCATTTCATCTCATTAGGGATCTTCCTTCTTTTCGCTGACCCTCCACTTTACCAAGCATGATGTCTTTCTCCAGGGATGGTGCCTCCTGATAACATGTCTGAAGTATGAGAGAAGAACTCTTGCTATCCTGGCTTCTAAGCAGCATTCTGGCTGTACTTATCCCCACACAGCATTGTTTGTTCTTTTGGCAGTCTTTAGCATCATAACCCAAATGCACTGATTTTTCTATGATCTTCCTTAGTCATTATCTAATTTTCACATGCATATGAGGCTATTGAAAATACTATGGCTTGCATCAGATGCACCTTGGTTTATAATTGGTATCTTTCTCCTGAACACTTTAAAGATGTCTTTTGAAGCACATTTGCCCCAAACAATATGTTGTTGGATTTTTTGACTGCTTCTTCTATGAGCGTTGATTGTGAGCCCAAGCAATATGAAGTCCTTGACAACTTCAAGCTTTTCTCCATAGTGACCCTATATAGGGTTTCGGAGACTAACTCTTTATAGTAACAGAAGGATTCAGCTTTCTCCTGAGAAGCGGTTAATTGGTTTGGGCACCTAACCCAACAGCACCACAGGGCACCTTTGAGAATGTTGTTAGGGTTGGAAAAATCTATTAGATCCTTGAAAATTGACATCTACAGGTATACTTGTAGTTGTTGTCAAGTAAAGTAAGTTGGTTCCAACTCACAGTGACCCTGTATGGATTTCTGGGCTATAATTCTTTGTAGGAGCAGGAAACCTCAACTATAGCTTAAAATTTCTATATAACAGAAAAGTCTTAGCACTTTCTAAATTTTCTTATGAATAGCATAATATTATTAAAATTTCCTCTGAGGAAATAGCATATATTCATCATTGCTGCTTTGTTTATACCTGAAAACACAGGAAGGATACCTTAAAATGGCTACATTTGTGAATAGATATTTCTAAGAATGTTAGATTTTTATTGAAAGCAAGAGTTCTGGATACTCAGGAGTTTGGATTAAGTTGATTAGGTTTATAACAAATAATATTGCTAGTTTATATTATTAGCTTCCCAAAACTTCAGAGGAGCTAGTGACCTTTTAAAAAATATTTTAAAATTTAAAATATTTTATTTTGATTCAAGACACTTCAGAGAGTTATGCCACTTGGGGGCTGAAAAAGTTGATGATTTTATTGATTACAGCAGTCAATTTTTCATTTTTTACAACAGCATAAAGTAGAACACAGACACTGATTTAAATATTGTCAGTGGTTGACTAAGGTTACAACCTTAACTGGGTCTATTTTCATTTCTTCCAAATCCCTTCCAAGTATTATCAGGGTTATTGTTTACTGTTGTTGCTAAGTATGATCGAGTTGGTTCTGACTAATATAGACCCTGTATAGGGTTTCCAAGGCTGTAAATCTTTTTAAATTTTATTTTAGTTTTTATTGTGAACTGAGTGATAATTTAGATGGGGGAACATTGGCTTTATACCATCGTTTTATTGCAATGATTACAATCTCCTCCATGCATCATCATTCAACAGTGTTTGCTTCCATTCCCTCTGTTTTTTTTGCGGGGGGGGGGGGGGGGTGAGGTAGGGTGGGAGTGGGGAGTTGTACACAAAAACAGTCAGGAATATATAATTATTTAAATAACCAATGGGCACGTTCTGCAAGCCTAAGGCTGTAAATCTTTATGGGTGCAGAAAGCCATATCTTTCTCTCACAGAAGGGCTGGTAGTTTCAAATTGCTGACCTTGAGGTTAGCAGCCTGACTTATAACCACTACGATATCAGAGCTCCTTAGATTATCAGGATAGGATAAAAATATTGGTACAAAATCATTGTAACTTTTGTTCAGCATTTCAAATGTGAAACTGCTGTTTCTCAGCATATCCTCTAGCTAGGTTTGCTTCCATCTGATGACTTTGTGTCATCTGTTGAACTCTTTTCAGAAGAATTCTGCTCTCTCCAATTTATACCATGTCCAAATGCAGTTTTGATATCCTAGAAGGATTCAATTTATATTGCTTTTTTTTTAAAAAAAAAGTTTTTATTGTGAATTATGTGATAGTTTACATGGGAGAACATTAGCTTTAAATTCATCCTGTTGTATATCATTTAATTGCCATGATTACAATCCCCTCCATGCATCATCAAACAACCAAAGGGTATACCCCACAAGCCTGCCCCTCGATTGTCTGCACACAACCCCTCTCCCACTTTGGGTCTAGAATCCCCATCCACTCCATCTCTCCATGTCATCGTCTCTGCCTCCATCTCTGGCGTCACTGTTTCTCTGAGTAGGCTCCCACACTCCGCTCTTCTCCCTTGATGGTCCCAGTAACCCTCGCTCCTCTTTTTGCTACAGAATGTCTACCTTTACATCTCCAACCCTCACAGTCAGTCCTGATAGCAATTATTCACTATTGTACCACAAGAGTCCTATCCCCATCTCCTTTCATAAGCTCCACCCAAACAGATTAGATACTGCTCAGTGGAGATTCTCCCTTCCTCTGCACTCCTCTGGATCTAGGTTCCTTCTTGAAAGCTGTAAGCCAGTCACTTCTTGCCTTTGTAGCCTCCCCATTTTGGGTAGCCAATGTCCAAGTTGCTCATTGCTGTCTGCCCTGTGTACTGAGGGGGTGGGGATGATCCTCGCTGTAAAGATTTGTTCCCTCTTTTGAGCTGCTGCATCCATAGGTGTAGGTCAAGTTCATCAAATTGAATCAGATTACTCTTTTTTCCCCCCTCTTTTTTCTTCTTCTAGTCGAGTTCTGATTCTCTAGTTATTGAAGCCAGGTCAAGTGGGTATTATCTGAAAATGTGGGTGTTCTTATGCATATCCCCTCACTTCTTATCAGGTGGATGCTTAACTCTCCACTCTAGTCTTCTGTGGCTATGTCTCTGGGCCCAGGAGTCCCCAGGTCTTGCCATACTGCTGGCTAACCAGGTCTCCACCTGG
>NW_006408577.1:5692022-5694139 GCF_000296735.1 Chrysochloris asiatica
TGGCCTTAATATTTAATTGAGTGTGTGTTTTGGTATTTTTTATGCTTTATGATTGCCTCTAGGTAGATGTGATCAGGATATGGGCTTCTCTTTTCACTCTTCTTATTGCTTAACTCAGTAACTTTCACAGGTGTTGTCTGCCTCCATGGTATATGGCAGATGGTATTAGTTCTTGCCTGGATTGTGGGGTTTTATAGGGTGTAATTGTAGCTCGACTGTATTGCAGCAATTGCTGTCTCTTCTTGAGTAATATAGTGAGAGAAAGAGCCCCCTAAAGGTAAAAGGGAGAACCAAGAAAAACAAAACAGAACCAGCCAAAAAAGAACTCAAAACCAGATTGGATACTGTAATCTATAATCGCAGAAAAGAGAGAGGAGAGAGAGAGAGAGACAAAAAGAAAGAAAAGATAAAATCTGTAGCCTAATATGAGTATGACTTTAATGTCCTCTTTCAGCTTCTTGCCTTCAAAGCTGCCTGATAAATTTCAAGATGCCATTGTTGGTTGTTATGCTGTACCTCAGGATTTAATTTTCAGCCTGTTTTGATTTAATTCTCTCTTACAATGCACAACCCGTTCTGGCCTTTTCCTTATTAATAAACAGTTCAGGGCTGGCTGTGGCCGTTTTGTGCTGCCATTTGGTTTTAAGTGGTGATTGCCCCTTTAAATGCTGAGACGATCTGTGTGTATGCATGGTAGAAGAACCCTCCAGTGGTGGGAATGGGGGGTGTCCACTTGCCCAGGCACCCCCTCTAGTCACCAGAATGGAGGTGCACAGACAATGAGAGGCCAGTGAACAGATACCAAAAAAATCAGAACACAACAAAAGAAAACAAAAAACATTGTCCACCTTTGTCTCTGAGGTTCCTGCAGGCATTAGTCCACAGCGGGTCTACTTGCTCTCCCACTTGGGGTCACCCAACTTGTTGGCTCCAGGTTGCTGAACCTGGCAGGTTAGAAAGTACAAGATTTCTTGCTTCTGCTACAAGTTCCACTAGCTATAAGCCTTCAAACTTTTAAAATATTCCTATATATGTGGTTCAGAGTTTTGGAGCCCTCCCTTGACTTGGCTTCACCTGGTATTCTGTGTTATTGCTGACGGAGATCTTCACTGCACCTCTACTCTATTTGCCATGAAGACCTGCCTTTGCTAGTGGCCTTCTTAAATTCTTAAATATGCTTAGATTTTAAGAATTTAAAATTTCATTTACATTAGATAAAGTAGCACTAAACCAATTCCAACTTCTCAGACCCTACTCTAAGTCTTCAAAACTAAACCAACAAATAACACAATGATACACAAAGAAAAAATTGAAGTTGTCCAAGACTTCATTTTGCTTGAATCCACAATCAACGCTCATTATAGCAGCAGTCAAGATATCAAAGAATGAAATCTGTTAGGCGAATCTGCTGCAAAAGACCTCTTTAAAGTGTTAAAGAACAAAGATGTCAGTTTGAGGAATGAGAAGTGCCTGATCCAAGTCATGGAATTTTCAATCACATGGGTGTGAAAATTGGCCAGTGAATAATGAAGACTCTAGAAGAATTGATGCATTTGAATATGGTGTTGGATAAGAATACTGAAAGTAACATGGACTGCCAGAAGAACAAAGAAATGCAACCAGAATGCTCCTTAAGACACCAGGATGGCAAGACTTCCTTTATATTTTGGGCATGTTGTTAAGAGGGACCATTCATTCCCTGCAGAAGGATGTCAGACATTCTAAAATGGAGGATCACTGAAATACAGGAAGATCATTAACTAGATGGATAGACACAGTGACAACAACAATGGGCTCAACCATAAAAACAACTGTGAGGATGGCACAGGAATGGGCAGTGTTTCCTTCTTTGTGCATAGGGTTGCTATGAGTTGAAAATGACTAGATGGCACTGAATAACAGCAAAATGTATCTGGACTATAAGTAGAAAACAAAAAAAAACTCATTGTTCTGGTCATTCTGACTCCTAATAACCCTGTAGGAAAGAGAACTTCCCTACGGGGTTTCCAAGGCTATACTTCTTGGAAGCAGATTGTCCTATATTTCTCCAATTGTTGGTCAAACTGTGGATCTTTCAGTTAGCAGCCATGGGGCTTGAAAATTTTTATTAAAAATTC
>NW_006408577.1:5695109-5705787 GCF_000296735.1 Chrysochloris asiatica
GTAGTTCAAACTCACCAGCTACTCCTTGGAAACCCTTTACAAGGTCGCTATGACTAGGAACTGACTCGATGGTACTTAGTAGCAGCATGTTTCACCACATGCATGTTTATGTTTGCAGCAAAGGTAAATACTAATGTACAAATAACCTCTGAAAACCTTTATCTGTTTGTGGGTATATTCCCACTCTCCCCCCCATGCCATTCAGACTGTATCTTTCCATGTATGTACCCATCGGACACTGTTATTGAAGGATTGTATACATAACAGTATTTAGCAGTATTTACATTCTTGGAAGGAGTCCTGGTGTGGTGCTGTGGGCTAAATTGCTGGACTGCAAGGTCAATTTTAATCACAAGGTTGGTGGTTCAAGCACACCAGCTGCTCCTTGGAAATCTTATACAGGGTTGCTATGAGTCACAACTAACACAATGACACTTAACGACAACTACGTCTTGGAAGCCAGATGGTGCAGTTCAACTCTGTCTCGTAGTGTTGTTATGAGTTGAAATTGATTTGATGGAAATGGTTTTGGTTTTGAGGATTGGGATGTAGACTTCTTTGAGCTTCATTACTTTGCCTGCTATAGTGATGTTGCATATATTTCCTATTAAGACATGATAATTATAAACAGCTAACCTATATGTTTAATCCTTAGTAGTTCTTATGAGGTGAGAAAACCAGAATGTAAAGACTTAAACTGACTTAAACAAAATCACATGGTCAGGATCTCACCCAGGTCTGTATGACATAAAAGCCATGTTTATAACCACTGTGTGAGATTCTACCTTCCACTAGAGAGTAAAGTGTTAATATGCAGCAAAACTTCATTGTATGACTGTGTGCCATAATTTTGCATGAAAATTAGTGCTAAATCAGGTAAAATATATTTTAGCATCTCAATCCATGCTGATTATGTTTTACATGTATGATTGTGAAGTGAAGCAAAAATACTTATTTTAAAATTTACAATTTTTCTCATGATTTACAATCTGTAATGCCACACTTGTATAGAACCTGCTATCAGGAATTAGGGCATTTTCGTTTGTGCTTCATGCCTTTTACACTGTTATGTGGTTGTTGAGTGCCGTCAAGTTGGTTTGACTCACAACAACCCTTCATAGGGTTTCCAAGGAGCAGCTGGTGGGTTTGAACTGCCAACCTTGTGGTTTGCAGTCCAGTGCTGATCTTAAAGCACCACATCCAGTTCTTTTAGACTAGGAAAGTGTACTTCTTTTAAGAATATTTTTCCTTGCTTTATTTTTTTTAAAAAAGCTTTGCCATTCTTATGAACTAGAAGTCCAGGTACTCTCAGCAGTGGGTTACATTTTAATAGATCCTTTTGTGCTATAAACAAACCATAGTAACATAAAAAGTATGAGAGTTTCTGAATATATTTTCAATCATCTGATTCTCATTTAATTTAATGTCCACATAATGCAACCATTGAGCTCAATGTAGGCTGGCAATATTTAAGACTATGATAATCTATGCCAGTTTGTTATTATAATTAAAATACTATACTGTAGTTCAGATATCTCATTGACAATATTTGTATTTTGAGCTGCTCACATGTATATAAAAAGACATTGCTTTTCATGACTACTCAAGGGAGACCATATTTTGCCTGAATATGGGAATTTAATGAAATAGTTGATTAATATTTGAGTTTAGCAATATTGAGAAATGAACTTAAAAAAAAAGGCTAAGATATTGTTATATTGCAGGCATGGTCCTTAGCACCAAAATTGTTCATCATGTTCAATTCTGATGCTTTATTTGATGTAAATTGTTCTACTCAATAATGGACGTTGGCTTCTATGAATGAGTGCAACCCACATTTGGAAGTTTAAGTAATTTGCTATTTGGACTATGTTGAAACATTTCTACTTTGTATTAGTTTCATTTACGCCTCCAACTCTCTCTTACAAAAATTTATGATTCCTCATGATTGGTATGATGGTGGAGGTGGTGTGCCATGGAGTCAGTTCTGACTCATAACCACCCTTCGTAGGGTTTCCGAGACTGCTAATCTTTATGGGAGCAGAAAGCCTCATCTTTCTCTTGTAGAACAGCTGATAGTTTCAAACTGCTGACCTTGAGGTTAGCAGCCCAACTTGTAACCACTATGCTACCAGAGCTCCTTCATGATTGGCATTATTAACTCTATAAAGAATGAATGAATTTAAAAAATTAAATTGATTTCTTATAATGATCATATTTCTACATGATGATATTCCATGAATGCAATTGTAAGATTTATAGACAGAGATAAAGACTGAATAAGATTAAGTTAGATTTGTTTTTTTCAAGATTTTAGGAAATCTGGAAATATGTATTTTGATCTTCAATATTTATAGTTCATATACAAGAAACTTATAGGTTTCATTTTGATTCTCATTGCTTTGCCTATACTGTTGAATAAATGTGTGGCAAAAGGACTAGAAAGAGCTGAATGAAAGAGGGTATCTTATTGAATTTTTTTCTAATCACAAGAACTCCAGTAAAGTTACCATAAAGTGGCAGTGCTTCCAGTGACCATATAGTGGCAGTCTTACATTCACCTTAGTGAGAATCATTTTCCATTTGCCACTTGGCTAGTTTTCTCAAGGGGTACTAACATGGTGTTGTTGTTAAGAGCTGTTGAGTCAATTCGGACCCATAGCGACCCTGTATAGGATTTCTGAGGAGCTGCTGGTGAGCTTGAATCACTAACTTTGTGGTTCAAATGGACCTTGCAGTACAACACATTAACCTGCAGTGCCACACCAAGACTCCATTAGATGGGAGTGTCATGATATGTTGTTTTTGTTAGGTGCCATTGAGTTGGCACTGACTCATAGCAACCCTGTGCACAACAGAATGAAGCACTGCCTGATCCTGGGCCAACCTCACAATTGTTGCCACGGTTGAGCCCATTGATGCTGCCACTTTCCCAATCCATCTCGCTGGGGTCTTCCTCTTTTTCTCTGACCCTCTACCTTACCACCTTCTCCAGTGACTGGTCCCTCCTGACAATATGTCTGAAGTATGAGAGACAAAGTCTGGCCATTCTGGCCTCCAAGGAGCACTCTGGATGAACTTCTTCCAACACAGATCTGTTGGTTCTTTTGGCAGCCTATGGCACTTTCAAAATTCTCCTCCAACACCATAACTCAAAAGCATCAATTCTTGTACGGGCTTCCTTATTCACTGTCCAGCTTTTGCATGCACATGAGGTTATTAAAAATACCATGGCTTGGGTCAGGAGCACCTTAGAATACTCAATAGTAAATTTTTGAAATATTATAATTAGCCAATGAAAAGTATAAGTGCATTGATTCACATGGGTAGGGACTATGCCTTATTTATCCTTTATTCTCAGTACCTATCCTAGTTTCTGCAGTGCTGGTGTGGTGCTGTGGGTAAATGTGCTGAACTTCAAAGTTACTTTGAACCACAAGGTCAGAGGTTTAAGCTCACCAGCTACTCTTCAGAAATGCTATACAGGCTGGCTGTGGGTCAGAACTGACTCAACTGCATTTAACAGCAACACAACAACAACATCCCAGTGTCTGGAGTCCTGGTGTGGTGCTGTAGGATGAGCATTCGACTGCTATCCTAAAGGACAGTGGTTCAAATCCACCAGCTGCTCTTTGGAAACCCTATGCAGGGTTTCTGTGAATCAGAAATGACTTAACAGCATTTAACAGCACCAACAGAATCCTAGTGTCTAGCATGTTAGAATTTCTCAATATGTATTTGTTGAATAAAAGAAAGAGTGAATTAAATCATTAAACATTTTTCTCCAAGTAAGATAAAAATGTTTGTTTTTACCTTGCTGAACTGTGTTGCCACATTTATAAATTGGGAGACTGGATTAGATGTTATCTAAGGCCCCTTCTTATGTCAACATTTTGTTTCTCTATGACTCTTTGTTGTTGTTGTTGTTTGGTTGTATTAGATAATGGTCCTCACTCTCTTCTGCTTTAGTCATTACCTCCCTAAGATGGCAGAGAAGATAGAGAGGCTCCTGAGTAATAAGGTCTGTTCAGCCTGGCAGGTTATTTGCTGATCCTAATGCTTGATGGCAGCAGTAGGAGGTGGATTTTGATGGATGGCAAAGGCATCTAGCAGCCCCTACTCTCCAGATTCCATGATGATTGGATTGCTCAACATAACATTCTCAGCACTTTCTCTTTTCCTGCTGAGCCTTCTAGAGGTGGTAGAATGCTGAATAGCTCTTTCAGTAAGCAGCTTTGTCAGAGAAATCTTTCCAAGCCACCCAGAGCTGCTTTAGAATTACAGTGGTCTTTCTCCTGCTGTGACCCGAGGCTTCAGGTTCAATGACTTTTTTTGTAGTGTTGTCATAAATTCTGTTGTGCCTAAGGCTGTCCCAGTTAATGGCAGTTGCCTGGTATAATTGTTAATACGCCTACTCCTCACTTATCTACTCTCTTGTTATCTGGCATATTGCATTTATGACAATAGTAAAAACTCTACTATCTGACTATTTTGCATGTTAATGGCATATGTCTAACAGTAATGTCTACCAGTAATGACTGGTAAGGTGTAAAGCAAGAGTGATGCTGACTGTGATGGTTAAAGTAATGTGTCAACTTAGCTGGGCCATGATTCTCAGTGGTTTAACCGCTATCTAATGATACAATTTGGCAGTTATTTAATAACGTAGGCAGCCTCCATTGTGTGATCTCATGTGGTCCTCCTTCATTTTCTTATAATGCTGATTTTTGTATAATGACTTGGCCTTTGGAAACTAGCAGTGTCTATAAGGAAAGACTGGGTATAGTACCCCTTTCCCTCTCAAAAATGACTTTGTTTGGACAATAAATTATAGGGCTACCTACTAACTTGATTATTTCACTCTTTCAGGGTTTCCTCCCTTGTATTGTGGTGTAATCATTCTATGAAGTGCTTAAGCTAAGGTATTGCCACTTCCCTGTATCTTCCTCTTTTGCCTTTTATGGGGCATATTGTACAGAGACAAATGGAATCTTATCATTATACCAATTTTATTGAAGAAAATCTGCCATTGGATTTTTCTGAGTTGAAAAGAGAGACCATTTTTTTTTCCAAGAGATACTAAGGTAGATTAAAACAACAATAGTAATAATCACAATGTAAATGCATTTTTTAATTTTTGAAAAAAATCTATTAGGTTGCAAATATGAAAAAAAATTGTCACTGTGATATAAATGAAGCTGTCATAGAATACTTGGTTTCCTCTGTATCTTCTGTGAATAATCTTTCTCATGTGTTTCCAAGTGTGTTTCCTTCATGGTTGTGAACACTACAGTCCTGTTCAGGGCTATCCCTTAACAATGGGTTTCAGGGATGCAAAGCTTTGGTCAAGTGCACACATAATCATTTGATATAGAACTGGGTTAAGGAATATGCCAGAAGATGGAGCTAGCCATTCTCCTGAGGAATTTTTAATTTGAGCTAGGCATTGAAAGATAGGTAGAATTTTAGCAGGCAGAGACAGACATGGGGTAGGGGTACAGAATTTTGGAAGGTGCAGTGCAGTTAATTGCTTAACATGGTCTTGATGGAACTGTAGGATAAGCCCTGTACTGTTAACCACAAGTTCAGCAGTTCAAAACCACCAGTCACTCTTTGGGAGAAAGATAAGGCTGTCTGCTCCCATAAAGATTTACAGTCTCAGAAACCCAATATAGGGTTGTTATGAGTTGTAATAATCTCAATAGCTGTGGGATTGGTTTAATGCCCTTCTAGCCATATTCTTCCAATCCTCTATGCCTGTAGGTATAGTGCCATTTTGAAGTGATTTGTCTGCTACGGTAATGAGATAAGATTAAGGTGGGATGTTTCTTGAGTTCCCACCTTACTAGAGGGTAGAGTGTGTGACTCAAGTCACTGCTCTTAGTTTTCTTGGGGTGTGTGCTTTGAACATAATATATGAGTGCTTTGACAAAGTTCACTTTCTTGCTCTGGATCCTGCATCTGACTTGTCTCCACCTGATCTAAAGTTCTTGGGCCTTGACCCGTTGCCTGACCTGATTCACTAGCTTCTATAGCCTTGTGAATCAACAATCTGTCATTTGACCTGAAGATTGGATTCCTCAGGTCCTACAACTACATGGGTGAGGAGAATCTTCCAGACTGACATCTCAACTATGTTTTTGGGACTTGCCAACCTTCACAATTGCATGAGCCATTTCCTTGACAGTCCATGAGTTCTGTGAAAAGTTGCAGCAAATTGTGGAAACCTAGGATGTGAGGGACAAATCTGAGGGAAGGAGTGGTGGTTGATATGAAGGATTATGGGGTGGTATAGCATCTTGGAAAGTCAGACATTTAGGACATCTTTAACCTCTGTCTTATAGGGACTAACTTTGTGCTGATCCTTCTAAAAGAAATTATTATTGCAGAAGAGGATTGTTTTGTAGTGGACCTGCCCAAATTCTTGATAAATAAGGAGAAGGAATGGTGATAGATAAAGTGACTGGGGACAGAAAAAGGATGTCAGGTACAAGTAGTCCCTTCCTGGGTTATGAGCATCTGATTTAGGGAAAATTTCTACTTTTCCTTTAATGTTATGTAAAGTTACCCTTATTTTGAATAATTGACCCAATCTCTACTTGCAACAAATTCTTCATCACAATCCCTTTCACTTGCTGCATGTGCAACTTTTGAATAATTGGAAAGGCTTTGTACCTTTTCTCAAATTAAAATAAGGCTAAATAAGAAATGTATGCACCTGGCCCAATAAACCTACAAAGTTTTAAAGACACTAGAAGGAATAGGATACATTCGGAACCCGGGGACTACCTGTATTCAACTCTTCATGATGTGGCAGTTTTGCTGGATTTTGAATACAATTTAAAACACTAATTAAGGTTTCATTGTATCTCTGTAGAAGACTGTTACCTTAAAGACATGCAAAGATTGAACTGAAAGTAAAAAGTAGTACAAAGTTTCTCTAGGTGAGCTTAATTGCTGTCACCACTCTTCTTCAGAAGGAAGCTAGCATAG
Source organism: Chrysochloris asiatica (assembly GCF_000296735.1). Lineage (NCBI taxonomy): Eukaryota > Metazoa > Chordata > Mammalia > Afrosoricida > Chrysochloridae > Chrysochloris > Chrysochloris asiatica. The sequence continues at coordinate 5,702,103 of NW_006408577.1, forward strand.
AGGATTTCAAGTTGGGCTACTAACCACAAGGTTTACAGTTTGCACAAGGTCTGCAGTTTGTATGAGGTCAGTCGTTTGAAACTACCTGGTGCTCCTCAGGAGACAGATGAGGCTTTCTTCTCCTGTAAAGATTTCTAGTGACTCGACAGCATACCATTGCAGGATGCAGGGGTCAAAAGCATTGGGCTTCTAACCAAGGTGCAAACCCAACAGCTGCTCCCAGGAAGAAAGTGTCTGTACAGCTCTACATACTTGGAAACCCTGAGAGGCACTTCAACTCTGTCTTACAGCATCACTATGACTTGAAATTGACTTGATGGCAGTGGATTTTATTGTTATTACTTTGAGATCAGACATTATTTTATGTACTGATCATGGTGTGGTACTGCGGGATAATGCACTGGGCAACAAGGTCAGTTTGAACTGCAAGGTTGGTGGTTCAAACCCACCAGCCGCAATTTGGAAACCCTATACAGACAAGGTTGCTTTGAGTTGGAACTGACATGACGGTACAACAACAACAAATGGTACTAAATATTTAACTTGTATTTGATATTATGCAAAAAGCTATTTTGACTATTTAGACATAGATGTTTATCATTTAGTACTATTGTCTTTTAGCAGTATTTCTTGGTATGTCAAAGGTAACATTTTTCATATATATCGCTTAAAGAAAGTTTCATGTACTTGTGGGTATTGTCTTTTCTTAGGATCAAAAAGTGTTACTTTATAAGAAAATATGGACTTGTAACCATTCTTCAAATCTGTCTTGAAAAAGTACATCCAAAATGTCCCTTAGAAGCAAGGATGGTGAAACTTTGTCTCATGTACTTTGGACATCAAGAGGGAGCAATCCCTGGAGAAGGACATCATGCTTGGAAAACTAGAAGGTCAACAAAAGAGAGAGGAAGACTCTCAATGAGATGGACTGACACAATTACAGCAACAATGGGCTCAAACATTGCAATGACGGCACAGGACTGAGCAGTGTTTAGTTCTGCTGTACATAGGGTCACCCTGAATCAGAATTGACTTGACAGTACCTTATAACAACAATAATCATCCTTCCAAAAATGAATCTGGGCTTTATAAAGATTTAATATATTCCTGTGACTCTGATTCCTTTTCTGCATATATAAGAACATTTCATTTCAATGTTTCTTGACGATATTTTAAATAACTAATTTTTATAAATATAACATTAATACTATTAAAAATATGACAATATTAATAAGATATTCCCAGTGCAGAGATTTAATTCTTCTCAACATTGCCTAATTTTACTCTTATACTGTGTAAGGTTGTATTCTGTAATGGAGATAAGGATAAGTTTTGGAGCATTTGAGATTTTGGTTCAAATCAGGTCCTGGAATTTCTGAGTTATTTATTGTTGTTGTTAAGTGCTGTCCAGTCAGTTCTGACCCATAGCAACCCTGTATAGGATTTCTGAGGAACAGATGCTGATCTTGAACTGCCGACCTTATGGATCACACTGACTTTGCAGTCCAGCACATTAACCCACAGCGACACCAGGACTCCTCTTAGTCGTTTAGACCTTGGAAAATTATTTGGATTTTCCAAACTTTTATTTGTAAAATGGGGTTGAAGAATTTATTCTGAGTTCAGAGAATTGTTGTGAGGTTTTAATGTACCTATTGATTATCTATCTATCTATCTATCTATCTATCTATCTATCTATCTATCCATCATTTATCTATCACCCCTGACAAAAAGTTTTTTTTTACATGATAGTTACCATTAAAACATTACATTTGTGAATGGTTTCATGCCCAACTTGTGTTTTACATTTAATTTTATAAGACACATATCCCGTTCTTATTTTCCTACATAGGCATGATGCCAGGACTCAAGAACACTTATACTTAATGTCAGGCAACAAACTTTAGAACCTTATAAAATGAAAATCCTTCTAATATTGCAGACAATTCCAAGTATCTTTCCCTAAAATAAAAGGAGAGAAAATTCTGAAAGCAAAGCCAGAATGATAGTAGAATTTATTACCTAAAAGATAGAAATATACCAGGTTCTGCCATCTCTTATAGGTTCAATATGTCTCTACAGAATTCTTAGCTGCAGATAAAGTAATCCTGTTTGATTTATATGGCCCTAGTTTAAGAAATCTGCAGAACAGAAGGTCTATACCAATTCTTTATCTTAGACACTGTTGGCAGTGGCTTTACATCCCAAAAGATATGGGATAAGAGAATATAAAGGACTATTCTCTCTATGTAACTTTAATATTCTCAGTCCTTTCCTCAATATATACCAATATTTCCTGACCTATATTAATCAGGTATATATATATATATTTTAAAGTTTTCTTAGTACTTGATAAAAGTGTCAGATTGATTATCAGGGAGTTTATGTCCTCTTAGTATAGCATAATTATCTAAATTCAGTCTAATTCTGATAGATGCTTCTTGCATCTATCCGAATTACAGAGCCTTTGGAATAATTGTCAAATGTGAACAATCGGCCCTTACATTCCTTAATACTGTGGATATTACTATCCAAAGGTGGTTAAAGATTTAGACCTATGGTGAAGTTATTAAGAATTATTTATTATAGAGCTTGGTTCTTAACCTTTTATGGGTCACAGACCCTTTAGAGAAATTTATGAAAGCTGTGGCTACTCTTTCCTTGAAAATGTAAAAGCAGACATACATAAGCATTTTTTTGCACAGAATTTTCAAGATATTATTAATTCTTTGAAGGTTATCCAGGTTAAGAATGTCAGTGTGATTTCATGAAACCATAAAATCTGAGAGGAGGACAGGATGTTAGAGGCCATTTAGATCAATGTGCTGTGTAACTCAGGTTTTCTCAGCCTAGGCACTGTGGACATTTGAACTACATAATACTTTGTGATCCCATATTGCTAATATTTACCAGCATCCACCCAGTTGTAACAGGCTCTGGTGGCATAGTGGATTATGAATTGGACTGGTAACCACAAAGTCAGCTGTTCAAATTCACCAGCTGCTCCATGGGAGAAAGATGAGATTTGTGGCTCCCATAAAGATTTATAGTCTCAGAAACCCTATATGGGGTGGTTATGTGAGTCAGAACCGACTTGATAGCAGACAATCACCACCTCTACCACCACCAGCTGTGACATAAAAAAATGACTCCAGACCAAATGTTTCCTTCATAAAAATTAGTTGAGGACCATTGGAATAATTTTAAAATTTCTTCTATGATTTGAAAGCAAATGATTATTTGATCAATATGCAATTTCATTAACTCCAAACTGACATATTTGTCTTAATTTGAATTCCCAGAAAGCAAAAATGAAAATCCTTCTAATATTGCAGACAATTCCAAGTATCTTTCCCTAAAATAAAAGGAGAGAAAATTCTGAAAGCAAAGCCAGAATGATAGTGTGATAAGGATTTCAGGGAAGTTAGTTTATTTGGGAGGATCCTTGGAAATTTAAGTGAGATAGAAGGGAAAGTGGGACATAGGTGTGTGTGGGACAATATAGTTTACAATTAATTAGCAAGTTAACACTGTAGACACTGAGGCTCAGTTACATTTGAAATGCCACAAAGAACCTGCCTTGGAATTGTTCCACTAAAGGATGTTGAATTATTTATTCTGTTTCAAATCCCACATTTATTGAAATTGCCCCAGGTAGAATTTAGTCCCTAGTACTCTTTTTTTT
>NW_006408577.1:5713352-5718265 GCF_000296735.1 Chrysochloris asiatica
GATATTTTATCTTTTTTCTGGACATGTGCCAATATGGTCATCTGCTTTTGCTTCTTGGACATGTTTAATGTTTATCTGTTGTTCTAATATTAATTAAGTATGTGTTTTGGTAATTTTTTATGTTTTCTGATTACCTCCAGGAAGAAGTGATCAGGATGTGGTCTTCCCTTTTCACTCTCCTTATGGCTTAACTCAGAGTAACTTTTTTGAGCCTCAGTTGGACCTTGGGCCTCGGTGGCATGCCGTTTGGGCCTCGGGCAGGTGGGTTGAGCCTAGGGTGGGCCGTTTGGGCCTCTGTGGCCCTGGGCCTCAGCGACCGGGCTGCAGGAAGGTTGGTCCTCGGGCGTGTGGTTTGTGCCTCTGGCGGGTGATTTGGGCCTTAGGGAGCCTGGGTATCAGAAGCTGGGCATTGGGTGGCTTGAGCCTCAGTGGGCGGGTTGGGTGTATTGGGCCTCGGGCCCGGGCTGAGGGCGGGTTGGGTCTCAGGGGCCCTGGGCCTCCGCGACCTGGTAAGTGGTGGGTATGGCCTTGGGGGCCTTGGACCTTGGTGGCTTGGCAGAGGGCTTGTCTAGGCCGGGGCAATAGAGGTCTGGGGGTAGTGGCTGCAGGGATGTAGTGTCTGTACTTGATGACATAAAAGATGCTTTTCTCAGTCTCTCTGTACCATGGGTTCCCTGAATTTCCTGATATCCGTGCCACTATCCCTCTCTATTTGTTTGGCTTTGTTAGTTTATGCTTCCTTTTCTCTGGAAATGCAGCCTTCTAAGTGGGGTTGTTCTAGCCCTGCATTCCAAGGTCTGCAGGGGGCAGAGGCACTCGCTGGTGTGGGCGTGGAAGCAGGAGCCGCGTGCAGGCAGGCTAAAGCTCAAAACTGTAATTCCTCAGTAATTTGATTAAAAAAAAAAAATGAGTTCAGAATGTTGAAATATAAGATCTTATGTTTGTTCAAAGGCTGTCTGTCTGCTAGACAGAAGTTTCCTATGTGCAATTCCACCCTTTTTCCCCTTGACTGCCCTACCTGAGCTGCCTGGTCAGGGAAGCGCCGGAAGTCCTTCCAGTCCCTAGTACTCTTAAGTGGTCTGAGTTCAGCCCCCAAAACCCAAACCCATTGCCATAGAGCTGATTCATTCCAATTCATACCAACTCTTTTAGCAAAGTAGAATTGCACCTTAGTGTTTCTGAGACTGTGAATCTTTAAGGGAGAAGATAGCCTCATCTTTTTTCTGTGGAGCCATTTACAAATGCTTAACCCATTATGCCACCAGAGCTTCTTATATGCAGAGTTGTTGTTGTTGTTGATAAGTGCCGTCGAGTTGTTTCTGACTCATGCGACCCTGTATAGCGTTTCTGAGGAGCGACTGGTGAGTTTGAACCACTGACCTTAAAGTTCAAACTGGCTTTCAGTCTAGTGCTTATCCTACAGCACCACACATTTAAAACAGACAGCTGTCAGTTTTCTGAAGAATTGTTCACCAAACCTCAAGCTTATCAATAGCAGACGATCAACAGCATCTGCACAGTATTCTGTTTTATGTTTCAATTACCAAGACAATGCTATGTTCAACTGACATTTACTAAGATGCCACTTAAATTTATGTTCTTATAACATAAATTTGTTTAAACCAATGTCAGTATTGCAGGATTTGGCATACTTGGAGTGTAGACCAAATTCAACATACTATCTGTTTTAGTATTGCCTATGATCCACCAGCTACTCCTTGGAAACCCTATACAGGGTCGCTATGAGTTGGATCCTACTCCTCAGTACATAACAACAACAAATGGACTAAGAATGCTTTACAGTTTTAAATTGTTGGAGGAATCAAATAATATTTGTCATACACTGAAATGATATGAAATTTAAATTTCAGTGCTCATAAATAAATTTTATTGAACACATTTATGCCTATTAGTTTATGTCTACTCTATGGCTTACTTCTCACTGCAGTGGTAGTGTGGAATGGTAGCAACAGAAATCATAAAATCTGAAAAGCCTGAATATTTACTATATGGTTGATCTTTTACAGAAAAATGGTTACCCCTGATCTATAGACACAAAAAAGTAAATGGATTTCTTCTTTCAAATGACAGCCTTAAAATATCTCAAGAGATCTCTCATATTTCTCCCACTTTTATTGCCTTTTTCTTTTCCAAGATGAAATTTCAAAAAAAAAAAAAAGTTAATGCTTATTATATGACACTATTCCAGGTTCCTTTATTCTTTTTGGTAATCATCCTCTAAATGCATTCCATTGTATCACTGTTTTTCCTAAAATGTTACTCTCAAATTGGAACATATTTTATAATGTGTGTTTTGGAGAGTCAAACGAGTGACAATGTACCTTGTGTTGGAATTTTTTTTCCCTACATTCAGCCTGACTCCATTAGACGTTTGGAAGGCTCATTATATTGTCAGTTCATAATGAGCATTGAATCAACTAAAATCTATTTTCACATAAATTGATATTTCTAATAGGTTTATTATTTTTTGACATTAAGTGCTTCTCTCTTTTACCTATTAGATTTATTGTTTTTGAGTAAAGTTTAATATTATCAATCATTTTAGTGATGCTTATTGGCTTTAAATATTTTTAAAATTCAATGTTTATTGTTATAAATTAAAATTTTTGTGTTTATACTCAGGCAACCTCTGATTTTGGAGTTGATTTATTCCTGGATAACAGCCTTAATGAGGAATCACTAATGGTAAAACTTAATTTTCTCTCTATATAATTATATTATAAAATGTTGTTCTTATTACAGATTAAATGATTGAACTTATTGCTTCACTCTTTTGTAGGATTATTGTACAACTACCATAGCTATAAGGAGCTCTGGTAAGGTAGTGGTTATGAATCAGACTGTGAACCGCAAGATCAGCAGTTGGAAACTACCAGCTGTTACGTGGGAGAAATATGAGGCTTTCTGCTCCTGTAAAGATTTACAGCCTCAGAAACCCTGTACAGGGTCACTATGAGTTGGAACCGACTCCACGGCACATAACCACCACCACCACCATAGCTATGGATATGTATACTGCTGTACTTTCTTGCCCCTTGACCTTGACCTTGACCATGTGATTTGCTTTAACCAATGGGATATCAATGCACATGAAATATACTTGCATGGTTAGACTTGCCATTTGGGAGCTCTGACCACTACCACTAGATAAAAATATGCCATAAGTCACAAAATGAGATATGAATAATTGCCCCAGTTGACCTGTAGACCTGAAGCCTGAAGCAAAGGTTTCTTCTTTCTATACAAACACTCCTTGTGAAACTGAAAATCTGGAAGTGAGAAACATAAATGTTTATTATTTCAAACCATTGCAATTTAAAGGGATTGTTGCTGTTGTTATCATCGTTATTTTGAAAACAATTAAGCAACTTTAGAAGTGAAGGAAGTATGCTATTAGAAAAAAAACACAAAACAAAACTAGCTAAATGATACTGATTGGGATTGGGCCAAAAGTGGCAAGGAAATTGTTAGAGGGATTATGAAAAATGACAGCCTACCTTAAATAGCAGCAAAAATTATGATAGTAACTAGCAAGAGAGAAGCATGTATAAAATTATTTTATAACACTGGAAACGTTTTAAGGTTACATGTTGAAAATTTGAGTTTGTTGATTCTAGATATATTTGATAACATACTATTAGAGACAAATGTAGACAATAACTGACTTGTTGCAAGCAGAATTTAGAGGAAATGTATAGCTATCAGATATGTCCATTTGGATGATGAAATTGTTTCTGGTCAAATCAAAGTTATGAGTATTATGATTAAGCTTGAGGAAAAATGCTAAATCCAGAGTACTTCTGGTAAGAAATGGTCACATGGAAAAGACTAGCTTGAGAGTCAAAGGATTAAGGTGATGCTTACTAAACCTTTCAGATTTTACTTCCTAAATGAAGATTGTTGTCATGCTAATGTTTTAGTACTGAGTTTTATTTTAAGGGTAGAACAACTCTTGGCCTTTGCTGATTCAAGCATTTTGGAACTGCCTTCCAATTAAGTTATGACTGAAGTCCTCCCAATAACTTTTAAGCACATGCTGTCTTTTTAGTACTTTTTCTTTTGTTTTTTTTTGCTTTGTGTTTGCTTTTAATTCTTATTCCCGATACAGAAGTTCATATTGGTTTTTGGTGCATACTGAGCAAGGCTTAGCCAAGGAAGATAACCTGGAACTCCATTTATCTGGCCCAAACTCAAGAAAAGATTAAAAAAAAAACATTTTTTTTATAGGATAATATATTTTAAAAAGTTTTTTTATTGTGACTTGAATGGTAATTTATATGGGAGAACATCAGTTTTACACTCATCGTTTCTTTGCAACAATTACAATCTTTTCCATGTATTGTCATTCAACAATATTTGCTTCTATTCCTTCTGTTTTTTTTTGGGGGGGTGGATGTACACAAAAACACTCAGGAATAAATAATCATTTAAACAACCAAAAGGCACATTATGCAAGCCTGCCTCCTGGCTTCTAGCACATAGCCTTTCTCTTTCCATAAGTCTAGAGTCCTCAGCTGCTCTTTCTCTCCATGTCCTCATCTTTGCCTTCATTTCTGGGTGTCCCTGTTTCTTTGGATGGGGTACCATATTCCATTCCTGCTCTTCTTCCTTGATGGTCCTAGGGTCCTCTGTTCCTGGACTGTAAGATTTGTTACAAAATGTCTACCTCCACAGTTGTGATGGTCACAATTAGTTATGATAACAATTATTCACTATTGAATCGTAAGAATCATGTCCCCATCTCCTTTCACCAGACCCCATCACCCCACAGACTATGAAACTAAACTCCTTCTTGAAAACTTATAAGCCAGTCACTTCATGCCTTTATCACCCCCTCATTTTAGGTAGCCAATATCTAAGTTGCTAGTCCCCTATCAACCCTGTGTACAGAG
>NW_006408577.1:5718450-5728457 GCF_000296735.1 Chrysochloris asiatica
AGTTGAGTTCTGATCATCAAGCCATTGAGGCTAGGTCAAATGTGTACTATCTTCTTTGTAGTACCTTTAAGCTGCTCATTTATGTATGCCTTCTATGTATATGTTACCAGGCTCTTTAAGAGTCTGGTCCTGGCTTGTCTTGTTTTGACAGAGAGCCAGAACCCCCCTTGCAGTATATTCTGAAATAAACATCCCTTATTTAGGGTTAGGTTATTAAAAGAGACGAAGAAAACCAAGAGCCTTCTGACTGTTGTTTTGAGAGCAAAGAAGAGCATCCATCCCCTTTCTCAGTCACAGACAGACACTTATATAGATCTATGCATGCTCTTAAGCCTCTGAAACTTTTTAATCATTTCAATTCTTTGAAGTCATTTGAATGGAAAATTACAATATGAGTGAAGAATAAGGATTTGTTAAGTAAAATAGAAATATAATTTTATTTGGAAAGCCAGTATAACAAACATTTTATTGATAGATACATATATCAGCGTCAAGGTTGGACTAGCTGAATTGGAAAAAAAAAAAAAAAAAGTTTTGAATGGTTAAGAGTATTTTGGAATGTTCCATTAGAAAGATTTTGAGGTTGAAATTCTTTTGGAAGGATTAATTCATAATGTCTGCCTGGGCTAAATCCTTTATTTAAGCAGCTTTGTAGGTCAAGATTCTATGATGTATCCCTGGATAAAAACAGGTTGCTATAATAAGAAACAAAGTTGAGAATTGCATAATTTGTATTATTCAAGACAAAAATTATGTTTTCCTTCAAATTCATAGGAATTTACATATGTGCAATTGGAGAGTAATTATTTTTTATAGCAGGAAAGTCACGAACAAGAGAAATTTGAGATTCATTTATATTCAGATCTTGACTCAAAATAGTCCAGTGTTTTTCCACAAGTCCTGTAAATAAGATAATTAGATAATCATCTTTTCTAATATGTTATGGTGTGTCCCTAATCTTTACCATTTGACTTAGTTAAAATAACCATAAACTTTTTCTAAAACCAGCATATATACATATTCCCTTTGTCAGTCTTAAATTGTAGAAAACTTCTAAGTAACATTTTTCAGCAAAGAAACATTCTATATACCTACACCATGTAGGATAAGACTAATATGCTTAACTCATAAACCCTTCTGATTTAGGTTTTTTTTTTTTTTTTTACCATGTTTGTTTCCCTGCTTGGAATGCCCTTGAACATAATTGGATTTCCTCTTTTTTCCTCCCTCCCTCTCTTTAACAGTTGCTCAAATGCAATTTCTTTGGGAAGACTTCCTTCATCTCTAAGATTAGAATTAGTTCTTCTGCTGAGGTTCTCATAGCTCTATTTACTATACTTTCAAAACACTATTAGAGTTTGTAATTATATACTCTTGTATATAATTTTCATTATAATTGTTTAATTAATGCCTGTCTCCCCTACTAAATTATAAACCCCAGGGAATCAGAATCCATGCTTGTTTTGCTTATATTCTTGCTCAAGCACATTTTTGCACCTGAAAAATCAACAAATATTTATTGAATAAATGAAATTTGTAAATAATTTTAATATCATGAGATAATTACAAATAAAGGTCAAGACAAGTAGTCACTAATAATTTAAAATTTGAACTGACTTTAACAATGAGTAAGAGTTCATTGTATGGGAGTGTGGGAGAGAATGGAGGAACATTCTGTAAAGCAAGGACTGCATGTTGGCAGAGACAGGGACTTGTGCAACAAAGAGTGACTACAATTGAGTGACTGACATAATAAGTGTATAGAGGGATGAGTTTGGAGCAACCGGCAGGTCAGGTAATGGAGGCTTTATGATTCCATTGTAAGAAGTTTGGATGTTATCTTCCAGAAGGTTGTGGGAAATCATTGAAGGATTTTAAGCAGGATCAATATTACCATGTTTTCTTTAGAAAAATGGGTTTGATGGGATAAGATTGGAATCAGGGACCTAAAATGTAGCATTCCAAGGTAGAGATGCCAATGACATTAACTAAAGACATATCATTAATATCACATGCAAGTAAAAGTTTGCTAAGGATAATTTTTAAATGGCTGCAACAGTACATTGGCAGGGAAATGCCAGAGTTTCAAGCCAGATTCAGACTAGGACTTGGAACCAGGAATATCACTGCTCATGTCCAACAGATCTTGGCTGAAATCAGAGAATACCAGCAAAATGTTTACCTGTGCTTTATTGACTAGGCAAAGGCTTCTGACTGTGTGGATCATGACAAATTGTGGATAACATTGCAAAGAATGGGTACTCCAGAACACTTAGTTATGCTCATGAAGAACCTTACATAGACCAAGAGGCAGTCTTCAAACAGAACAAGGGGACACTGAATGGTTTAAAATCAGGAAAGATGTACTCCAGGATTGTATTATTTCACCATACGTTTTCAATCTGTGTGCTGAGGAAATAACCCAAGAAGCTGGATTATATGAAGAATATGGCATCAGGATTGGAAGAAAACTCATTAACAACCTGTGATATGCAGACGATACAACCTTGCTTGCTGAAAGTGAAGAGAAGAGGACTTAAAATACTTTCTGATGAAGATCAAAGACCACAGCTTTCAGTATGGGCTGCACCTCAATGTAAAGAAAGCAAAAATCATCACTGTTGGACCAATAAATAACATGATGATAAATGGAGAAAACGTTGAGATTCTCAAAGGCTTCATTTTTCTTAGAGCCACTATCAACACTCATGGAAGCAGCAATCAATAACTCAAACAACTTGTTGCATTAGGTTAATCTGCTGTAAAAGACCTCTTTAAAGGGTTCAAGAGCAAAGATAGTTTGATAATTAAGTTGTGTCTAAATCAAATCATGGTTGGAAATACTATTGAAAATTGGCCTCATATGCATATGAAAGTTGGACAATTAATAAGGAAGACTGTAAAAGATTTGATGTATTTAAGTATGGCATTGCAGAAGAATATTGAAAGTACTAGAAGAACAAACCAATCTGTGTTGGAAGAAGTATGGCCAGAGTGTTCCTTTGAAGACAGGATGCTGAGACTTTGTTTCTCATACTTCGGACATATTATTTGGAGGGACCATTCCCTGGAGAAGGACATCATGTTTGGTAAAGTGAAAGGTCAGCAAAAGAGACGACCCTCCCCAATGAGATGGATTGGCACAGTGGCAGCAGCAATGGGCTCATGCTTAACAACAATTGTGAGGATAGTAAAGGACCAGGCAGTATTTCAATCTGGTATGCATAGGATCAGTGTAAGTTGGAACTCACTCAGCAACACCTAACAATACATCAATACAGCAAAGGAGATAAAATTGAGAAATATTTCATAGCCACAAAGTACTGGACATAGTGACTGATTGGATGTAAATGGGGTTGGGTGTGTAGAAAGACTAAGCAGGAAGTCTTACTGATGCAACCTTGGCTGTTCAGTCCTGAGGGTAGTTAGTAGGTGTTGGGAAACATATGGCACAGAAAAGATGTGGTACTGCATTGGGGTCCTCTTACATTCTATAAATGAATATCACCCCCTTTTATTTATTTTCATATTTGCTGGAGTCATATTGGAAAGTGATATTGGGACGAGAGCACCACAGATAAATTTTACTTTGTTCAGAGCTTCTTGTTTGTCAGAGAAGAATATTTAATCAGAGATACAGCCAATGTATTGACCATAATTTTCTTTGACTATATTTGTTTATTATAAAGAATGAATAAATTATGGAAAATACCTGAGCTATGAGATTAATGTTACATTGCCTGAAAAGCTAAGGGAGCATGGTAGGATGGATGGAAGTCATGTGGTTTTGACTTTGACATATGCATTTGGATTAGAACAGCATGCTGTTCTGTTTATTGAAAACTTGGTGGATGACTTATTATATTTTAAAGATCATATGAGACCTAAACTAGTGCTAATGTGAATGATTGACTATTATTGTATCTCTGTCAATGGAAGACTTAAATATCAAGACTCCAATTTGAAATAACAGGTACACCAAATTGACTCAATTTGTTGATTCCAAAGTCTACAGAGAGGTCTAGTCCTAGAGAATGTAAACGTTTAGAAAATTTTGGATCTGAAAGGGTAACTGCAATTTCTTCCCTTGTGCTTCAGACCCAGCATGCACTTTCTAATAGCCTTTCGTAATTTCTGATTCAAATCCCTCAAATTGACATAAAAGCATTTAGTGGGCTTTTAAAGGAATATCCTTCTTAAAACAAGCTCTTTAATAAGTCACTAACTCACTACCAAAAAGCAGATTTTTGTGAGATTCAAAAGACCTGAGTTATTTCTTCAGTTCTCTGGGGGATAGAAATATAACCTTGCTTGTTCTACAGTGCTTTTGTTTGCCATTATTGGTGTATAAAATCTGGATAATCCTCCTCCTACTGGCATTCCTCATGGGAAGGTTGTGCAGACAGATGTTATAATAGCTGTAAAATGCTGTAAAAGAAAATCTATTCATGAATATAAAGGACTATTGCTGCTGCCTTGACCCTAAATGCTCTAATTTCATACTGTTTGATGCAATATAATTTCAACTCATTCTTTTCCCCAGTGCTTAAAAATATCTAGCTGAAGATCACAACCAAGGGGAATTTGTTCTTGGGATGGCTTTATGAGTATAGATGTCATGGCTGGCTTCTGAAAAGAGTTCAAGGGATGCTGATGTTAAAAGCAGCCCATGTATCTGGCACTGAATAGCACGAACTTACTGGTCCACTAACAGCAAATTCTGAGTGATTGTGCATAATTATACATACATCTACCAGCTGCTCTCAGCTTTGAGGCAAGTCATCTGACTGTTTTAAGCATTCCTGTCCTGAATTTATACCCAAGGAATATCAAACGTTTAGGACAATGACAAATTGAAGTGGACCTTCTCAGGATTAACTGATGCTGGCCTGTCAGGTGGCTATAAGCACTGTTAAAAAGGCTGGCAATAATCAGTCCTCCCTAATGGTAAGTGAAAGCATTTAATTGGATACTGAAATGTGATTGGTATGAAATGTCAGAGGGAAAGTGAGAAATTCAAGGTTACTGGTCTGCTCAGTTTTATTTTAAAAGAGACATATGCTGGCAAGATCTGTGATTTAGCGTTTTGAATTTGGCATTAAAGAAGAGTTTCAGGGCTTAATAGTTTTAGCCATGGTCCCCAAACTACATCAAATTTAATTACGTCCTTTTTTTGGCTGGGCTTAGAGAAAAACGTTAGCAATACAAACTTGCTTTGGAAACTATTATTAATGTTATAGCTATCTAAGTCTATTGGAATATGAATTGTCCAAATAAATTGGGGAAAAAACTTGGCATTGTTTTTAGATATCATTCAGTCAGTTCCGACTCATAGTTACCTCATGTACAGCAGAGTAAAACCGTGCCCAGTCCTGTGCCATCCTCACAATCATTGTTATGGCTGAGCCCATTGTTGCAGCTACTTTGCCAGTCCATTTCATTGAAGGTCTTTGTTTGTTTTTCTGACAGTCCGTGGTCATTTCACTATTCTTCACCAACACCATAATTCAAATGCATCAATTCTTCTTCTGTCTTCCTTATTCATTGTCTAGCGTTCACATGCATAAGAAGAGATTGAAAATATCATGGCTTGCTCCCGGCACACTTAGTTCCTATAGAAGTAACTTGGCTCTTTAACACTCTAAAGTTCTTGTGCAGCAGATTTACACAATGCAATATGTAATTTGAGTTTCTGATTGCTGCTTCCATGAGTGGTGGTTGTGGATCCAAGTATTGAAATTCTTGAACAGTTCAATCTTTTCTCTGCTTCTGATAATGCTGTTTATTTGTGCAGTTGTGAGGATTTTTGATTTCTTTACAGTGAGATGTAATCCATGCTGAAGGCAGGCTTCTTTGACCTTCTTCAGTAAGTGATTCAAGTTCTTTTTTTTGCTTTCTGCAAGCAAGGTTATATAATCTGCATCTCACAGGTTGCTAATGAGTTTTTTCCTCCAATCTTGAGGCCACGTTTATCTTCACACAATCCAGCCTCTCAGATTATTTCCTCAGCATACACATTTAAAGAATACAGCCCTGACACATACATTACATTTAAAATAATCTAAGTAATTATTATAATTCTTTGCACATTTAACCTAATGTAAAAGAAATTTAAAATGACACTTCTGATTATTATATACATTGACTAGGTACGGTGCTTTAGTATTTGGCAATATAATTCTTTACTGAATGGAAGGGCTGAATTTATTGAATTAATATTTAAGTACACACATTTCAAGTAATATATTAGCGTAGTCCAAAAATATTGCTACAAAGTCATGGAAACCTTTATTAAAGAAAAATATCAAAATGTGAAGCCATTTTTGTCTCAGCATATCCTCCATCCATCTGGGTTTATACATTTTTGAAGGTCATGTTTCCAACTCTCTAACCCTTCTCAGAATTCTGTGCTCTTCTACTTACATCATGTTAAAACAACAGTTTTGGCATCTTCGAAGGTCTCAAATTCTATTTCTTTAAAATGTTCTTTGAATTTTTGGAACAAAGAGAAACCTGAAGGGGCAAGATCAGGATTGTAAAAGGGGAAAAGGGTAAGGTTTCTCAACAAAAGTCCTGTACAACAGTCCTTGCTATCCTTGAAGAATGAATAGGTACATTGCTGTTGTTGTTGTTGTTAAGTACTGTCGAGTTGGTCTGGCTCATAGCATCCCTGTATAGCATTTTTGATGAATGACTGGTGGATTTGAGACATCAAACTTGTGGTTAGCAGGCCAGTGTTTACCCTATAGTGCTACACCAGGACTTGAAATGGAAAAAAAATTCTTTGACATAACTTTTCTGGTCTTTTTCTCACCAGTGAAATAATGTCCTTAAAACTTCTTCATAAAAAATCCTCATGATCTTCTTTTTAGATAATTTTAAAGATGATCCCTTATTGTTGCTATTGTTGTTAAGTGTCATTATGTCAATTCTGATTCATAGCAATCCTATATGGATTTTTTGAGGAGCGGCTGGTGAGTTTGAACCACCAATCTTTTGGTTAACAGTTTGGTTCTTATCCAATAGCGCAACACCAGGACTCCCACCAGAACATTAAACCTTGGGAGTCCCAAAAAATCCTTTTTTGGAATCCCATAAAACAGATGCCAGAACCTTATGAGCTGAAAACTCTGCCTTGAATTTGTCTGGTCCAATAGATTCTCACAGAAGACACAGTTTTGATTGTACCTTTTTAAAAAGTGCTCAAATGCCCTGGTGTGGCGCTGTGGGTTAATGCATCAGACTGCAAAGTCATTTGAACTGCAAGGTCGGTCGTTCAAGCTCACCAGCTGCTCCTTGGAAACTCTGTACAGGGTCGATATGGGTCAGAATTGACTCAATGACACTTAACAACAACAACAATGATACTGAGACAATTGTATTATTGAGAGAACTTATCTGCAATCATGCACTGATCTACAGAGATGTGTAAACACATTTTGTTTGGAATTTGTTGTTGTTAGGTGCCATTGAGTTGGTACAGACTCATAGCAACTCTATGCACAACAGAATGAAACACTGCCAACTCTTCTCAGCCAACCTCACAATCATTGCTACATTGGAGACCATAGCTGCTGCCACTGTGCAAATTCATCTCATTGGGAGTCCTCCTCTTTTTCCTGAACCCTCCACTTTACAAAACATGATATGCTTCTCCAGTGACTGGTGCCTCCTAAAATATATATCTGAGGTATGTGAGATGAAGTCTTTGGCCATCATGCCTTCCAAGTATTATTCTGGCTGAAGTTTTTCCAACACTGATCTGTTTGTTCTTTTGGCAGTCCATGGTACTTTTAATATTCTCCTCCAACTCAAATGCATGAATTCTTCTATGGTCTTCCTTATTCACTGTTCAGTTTTTCACATGCATATGAGGCTATTGAAAATACCATGGCTTGGGTCAGGCACACCTTAGTCCTTAAACTGACATCTTAGCTCTTATAACACTTTAAAGAGGTCTTGTACAGTAGATTTACCTAATGCAATACTTGCAATACTTACCTAATTAAATACTCATTTAATTTCTTGACTGCTGCTTCCATAAGTTTTGATGGTTGACCTGAGCAAAATGAAGTCTTTGACAACTTCAATCTTTTCTTCATTTATATGGGTGTTGTTTATTTGTCCAGTGTTGAGGATTTTTGTCTTCTTTACATTGAGGTGTAGCCGATACTGAAGGCTGTTTTCTTTGATCTTCACCAGTAAGTATTTTAAGTCCTCTTCTCTTTCAGCAAGCAAGGTTGTATTATCATCATATCACAGGTTGTTAATGCATTTTCCTCCAATCCTGATACTACATTTTTCTTCATATACTCTAGCTTCTCAGATTATGTGCTCAGCATACAGATTGACTAAGTATGGTGAAAGAATACAACCTTGGTGTACAGCTTTCCTAATTTTAAAGCATTCGGTGTCCCCTTATTCTGTTTCAACAACTGCCTCTTGGTCTACGCACAGGTTCCTCATGAGCACAATTAGGTGTTTCAGAACTCATTCTTAGCAATGTTATTCATAGCTTGGCATGAGTCACACAATCGAAAGTCTTTGCATAGTCTATAAAGCAGAGGTTAACATCTTTCTGGTATTCTCCATTTAGTTTACCAGGTAGTTGTCCTCCAAATTTCTTCATACAGATGAGTGAGTGCCTCTAGTGCTGCATCAGTTTTTTGAAAGCTTTCAATTTGTATTCCATGAATTCCTGGTGCCTTGTTCTTTGCCAATGTCTTTGATGCTTCTTGGACTTCTTCCTTCAGTATCATTGATTCTTGGTCATATATTACCTCTTGAAATGCCTGAACATTAACCTTTTCTTTTTGGTACAGCGACTGTGCATTCCTACCACCTTCTTTTGCTGCTTTCTGCCAATGGTGGTGGTGGTTATATGCTGTGGAGTCAGCTCTGACTCATAGCGACCCTGTACAGGGTTTCTGAGGCTGTAAATCTTTACAGGAGCAGAAAGCCTCATCTTTCTCCCACTGAACAGTGGGTAGTTTCAAACTGCTGATCCTGAGGTAAGCAGCCCAATTCGTAACCACTATGCTAACAAAGCTCCTTTTTCTGCCCATAGAATCCTTTAATATTTCAAGTGGAGGCTTGAATTTTTTCTTCAGTTACCTCAGTTAGTATTTTAAACAAAGAAGACTTGTTTGGGATAAAGCTATACATGTATGAACTTTCTGATTTACCTTAATATTCGTATGGTGGTGGTGTGCTGTGGAGTCTGTTTCGACTCATAGTGATCCTGCATAGTGTTTCCGAGACTGTAAATCTTTATGGGAGCAGGAAACCCAGTGAATTTAGGTGCTTTTGAATTTGAGGTATGTTGTCGTTGTTAAGTGCTGTCAAGCCAAGTTCACAAATAAATCTCTGTGGATTTATGCAGAAAAAAGTCTCAGTTTTAAAGTGTTCAACAATGGTATGAAATTAAGTCAACTAAAACCAAACTATCAACCTTTCTTTTTTAGAAATTCAAAATTCAGGAGACCACCAAATATATAATGAACTCATGATAACTTTTGAGTGGCCATTGAAAGTACAGATTCATGAAGCTGAATCACACTCTCCCTGTCCAGGGAAAATTCCTCCAATACAGATTAGTGAACAGACAAGAGGGCCCTGGGATTAATAAAGCAGATTTCTGTCTCAGTTCTGTGTTTTCATTGCTCCTCCCCTGAGTAAAACGATTTTGCTTTCTCATCTGTAAAATAAAGGTATCCTTACCTTTCTCACAAGGTCATTATAAACATTGGTTAAGACTTCTTATTATGGATTAAGACAGAATCTTGGTACAGACCTGACATATAGTATTTGTTAAATAAATGAGATTTTCTTTCTCCTTCATTTCCCCTTCCAGCTTTAATACGTGAAGCTCCACAGTCCAAGCTCCCTCCTCCCACCACCACCTATGGCTGTCAAGAGCTCTTGCAGTTATGTTCAAACTCAGGCCTGGTGACACTGAATAGGGTTCTGAGTTTGACTTTTGTCTTTCTTCAGCTTTTTCTGCAACT
>NW_006408577.1:5732587-5734723 GCF_000296735.1 Chrysochloris asiatica
CTATGGGTCGGAACCGACTCGACGGCACTTAACAACAACAACTTAAATAACAGCCAATTAAATAACAGATGAATAGGATGATGATATATAACTCTCAAACTCAATAGTCTTGAATTTATTCAGTGTGGTTCGTGAGCATTAATAGGTTGTAGTTCTTGATCTTGAATACTTCTAACCCTAATAGTTAGGGTCTATTTCTACAAAGGAGCAAGATCAGAATGATCACTCCTGTGAATTTCTTATGGTTACACCATAACATAAGTTGTTTTCAGCTGCTTGATTGGACTAAAATTTATAGTGAAACAGTCAGATAAGCATTGGTCTGAAACTGCAAGTTCTGTGTTTCACACCCACCAGCCACTCCTTGAAAATCATATATAGGGTTACTAAGAGTTGGGACTGACTCAATGGCACTTAATAAACAGCCTCAGAATGGTCGCTCTTTC
This sequence comes from Chrysochloris asiatica, assembly GCF_000296735.1. Classification (NCBI taxonomy): domain Eukaryota; kingdom Metazoa; phylum Chordata; class Mammalia; order Afrosoricida; family Chrysochloridae; genus Chrysochloris; species Chrysochloris asiatica. The sequence continues at coordinate 5,733,034 of NW_006408577.1, forward strand.
TTTCTCTGTTTGCTAAGAATATATCTAAATGAGATAATTTATAGCATTCCAATGTGGTAGATACATGAGCAGTTGCATATCAAAGCTAGTCTAATATTAGGAAGAATGCTTTTATAAATAAAACTAAATAGTGAAATCAGAAATAATTTGCAGTCGGATACTGTGGCTATAAATGGCTTTGAGAAAGTTTCTGTGAGTTGTAGTGACTTTCTAAATTACCTTTCAGAGGTTAAAAGATGTGATTAATATCCTTAAAGTTCCATATATCGATGACATAATGTTTCAGTTTTTTCCTTTAGCTAAACTTTTGCATACTGGAATTTAGCAGTGCTAAACTAGCACATTTTAGCATAGATTAGCAATTATTATGGTGTCCTCATGTGGCTCTGTAGGATAAGCACAAGAGTGCAGTGGCTCCATGAGAACCATAAGGTTGGCAGTTTGAGCCCACCAACAGCTCTTTGGGAGAAAGATGAGACTTTCTGCTCCTGCAAAAGCTTTAAAAAGCCTCACAAACCAGTTACAGGGCCATAAGAGTCAGAACCTATTCAACGGCACTTAACAACAACATTAGTCAAAACTGACTCCATGGCACTGAACAATAGTCAGTGGTTCAAATACACCAGCTGTTCCTGGGAAGCCCTGTATGGGTCCCTATTAGTCAAAATCAATTTGACGGCAATTATCAACAACAACAAGCAATTACTATGTTTGCTTTGGTGATAAATACCTTCATAAATGTCTGTATCTTATTTATTAAAAACACAATAATGATATTTTAGAAGGGAGAATTTTTAAGATGCTATGGTGGGTCACAGTGTGAGATTTGATATCATCGCACATCCATCTAAAGACTTTCCCTGCAAAGAAAGAAGCAATAATTACTTCATTAGACATAAAAGAGTCATAGGTCTTAAGCATAAATTGATTCTGATTCATCAAGGATATTATTAAGCTGTCAAAATCTGTCAATAAGGAGTGTGGCAACAACATGTAAAATTCCATTAACGGGTCATTAATAAGGTCTTGAAGTGTATGCATAGCATTTTCCCTGAGTTTTTAATGGAACTTTTCTTAAACAGGATTTAAGTCAGATGACTCACAAACTTGAATGATATCAAAAGTTTGCTTTAAAAAAAAAAAACAAAAACTACTGGTCTTTTCTGAGTTGTTTAGTTCATATGTGAGCTCAAATGAAACAGCAGTTAAATACAACCATAATAATTTTCAAATATTCACATTTATATTGCTAATTTTTAAATCTGATCAGATCTGAAGGTGGGATACACTTGATGACATATTAGCTTGTATGTTGTTGCTGTTAGGAGCCATGGAGTTGGTACCGACTCATAGCTACCTTATGCACAACAGAACGAAACACTGCCCGATCCTGGGCCAGCATCACAATTGTTGCCATGATTGAGCCCATTGATACTCCACTTTGCCAATCCATCTCATTGGGGGGGTCTTATTCTTTTTCTCTGACCCTCCACCTTACCAAACATGATATCCTTCTCCAGTGACTCATCCCTCCTGACAATATGTTTGAAGTATGAGACGAAGTTTGGCCATCCTGGCCTCCAAGGAGCACTCTGGCTGCTCTTCTTCCAACACAGATCTGTTGGTTCTTTTGGCAGCCCATGGCACTTTCAATATTCTCCTCCAATACCATAATCCAAAAGCATCAATT
>NW_006408577.1:5735020-5746040 GCF_000296735.1 Chrysochloris asiatica
TAATCCATACCAAAGGCTCTTGGATCTTCATCAGTAAATATTTTAAGTCCTCTTCACTTTCAGCAAGCAAGGTTGTATCATCTGCATATCGCAGGCTGTTAATGAGTCTTCCTCCAATCCTGATGCCACGTCTTTCTTCATGTAACCCAGCTTCTCGGATTTTTTGTTTAGCATACAGGATGAATAAATATGGTGAAAGAATACAACACTGTCACACACCTTTCTTAATTTTAAACCATTCAGTGTTCCCATGTACTCTTCTGTTACCACCAGAGTCATTTTGGAACTTTGCCATTGCTTTGAGAGAGTATTTTTGTGTGTGTATAAGAAAAGAAAGTGAATTTTTTTGAAAAAACATTTTTTCTTTCATTACACTATCAATTGCTAATATTGGTAGTATATGTAAATAACAGTGCCCAATAAAAAAGATATTACAATATATACCTTCATTGTTGTTGTTGTTGTTGTTGTTGTTATGTGCTGTCGAGTTGGTTCCGACCCATAGCGACCCTGGTATCTACAGAAATATCTGACAATCACAGAAAAAATAAGTGAGTCATTACCACTTTTCTTACTGTCATAAATATAAATCAAAATGCCAAAGTGATTGAGCTTCAGTGTTGTAGGTAATGACAGTTATGATCCACATAACTTAATTCTCCACTTAAACGGCAGACAAGCAGGGATTAGAGCTATTCTATCATTTTAATAAAAAGCCAAAGGCAATAAAAAGCCAAAAAACATCATGTTTGGTAAGATGGAGGGTCAGAGAAAAAGAGGAAGACCCCCAACAAGATGAACTGGCCAGGTGGCAGCATCGATGGACTCAAGTGTGACAACAGTAGTGAGCTTGGCCCAGGATTGGACATTGTTTCATTTTGCTTTCTATAAGGTCGCTGTGAGTTGGTGCTGACTCAATGGCATCAAACAACAACAACATCATCATTTTAATGAACATGAAGGATAAGTTATCTATGATGCATAGAATAATAAAGTTGCATTCATTAAAAACAATAGTAAAATTGGAGTTGTCAAAAAATTTTATGAAACTAAGTTTACACTAAAATTTGTTTACACAGATGCCTATTGTTACTGTTACGTATCCTTGAATTGATTTTGATTCATAGCAAACCCATGTGACAAAGTAGAATTGTCCTCACCAGTAATCTTTTCAGAAGTCATCATCGAGTTTGTTTGTTTTTCCTATGAAGCCATTTTGTTGTTGTTAAGTGTTGTGGAGTCAGTTCTGAATCATAGCCACCCTGTATAGGGTTTCCAAGGAGCAGCTGGTGTATATGAAACTGCCACACCATCAGTTCATGGGTGGATTAAACCCACCAACCTTCCAACCTTTCAACTAGCATGCAAGAGCTTAATGATTGCACTCCTTGTTGTTTTTGTTGGTAAGTGCCATTGAGGTAGTTCCGACCCATAACAACCTGTATAGGGTTTCCGAGGAGCAGCTGGTAATCTTAAACTGCCGACCTTGTAGTTCAAATGGCTTTGCAGTCTGACACATTAACCCACAGTGCCACACCAGGACTACTAGGAATCCTTTATTACTATCATATTTCTAATAGTTTGAAAACATAGCTATGATGTTGTTGTTAACGTTGTTAAGTGCTGTCGAGTCAGTTCCAACTCATAGCGACCCTGTTTAAAGTTTCCAAGGAATGGCTAGTGGCTTTAAACAGCTGACCCTGTGATTAACAATCCAGTGCTTATCCTAGAGTGCCACACTAGCGCTCCAACTAAGATATAGACTGGTGAAAAGATAAACACCTGATGAAAATCATTGTAGAAATTTCATATGGAATGAACCAGCTGAAGTAACTCAATAATAAGATCTTGGGAATTGAGACCATATTTACCTGATGGAGAAGAAAATGGGAGGATATTTACAGTTGCCAAGTAAGATTAAATTAGAAGAGTTCTTGCTGAACCAAATAAAGGAGTGAATGGAAAGTTGCATGATAACATTGAAAATCAGAGTGAGCAGATCTGGGAAGATGGCAGAGCACTATGCAGGAGGAATAAGAGGAAGGAGCCCTCGTGTGGTGCTGTACGATAAGCTGGTAACCACAAGGTTGGCAGTTCAAACCCACCAGTTGCTCTCAGACTCCCTATACAGCATCACTATGAGTCGGAATCAACTCAATGGCACACAGAAACATAATAGGAAGAAGTTTAAAACAATTAATAAATATTATATCATTGTTGTTTATTGTTAAGTGTCTTCCAGTTGGTTCCGACTCACAGTGACCTTGTATAGTGCTTCCAAGGAGCAGCTGGTGGGATTGAACCACTGACCTTGTGATTTGCAGTCCAGTGCTTATCCTACAGTGCCACACCATGAGTCTAAAAATATTATATAGTGGCATAGAAAATGTAGGTGTATTTTATTTTCAATTCAAAAGCTCTCTTTTGGATATAAAAACAAAGCATGATTGTAATCCTGAATGGTATATCATAAGAAATTAATTTATTTAATAAGACTGTGATGGTGCCATGATACCACTAATGTTGAATTAGTTGCTGATTGCTGATTATAACAGTTTCATACAAAGTTTTCAAGGGAGTGCTCACACCTTTGGAGACTTATATTCACTCTGAGAGATAAAATAATTATTCACGGGCAGACTGAAATAAAAGTGGAGTTATACAATTAATATAGAAATGGGAGCTCTTCAACATTGAATATTCATCATGAGGAGCTAATATAATTGTGATGGTTTAATTTAGGTGTCAACTCGGTGGCTATGACTCTCAGTGATTTCATAGATATTCGACTGTAATATAATCACGTCTGTGATGTGATCTTACGTGATCAGCCAATCAGTTGAAAAGGGAGTTTCCCTCGGTGTGTGACCTGCCTGCAATATGTAAATTAATGGTCTGGAAAAGTTTACTCTCTCTCAACTTATTCTCTTACTGGTTGGTGGCAATCCCATGAACCAGAACATGTCTCTAGCCCACTGCTTGACCTACAGGTTTGGAATTTACAAGCTCCCAAATTACATGAGCCCTTTCCTTTAAACAGATCTATCTATCTATCTATCTACATCCATCCATCCATCTCTATCTATCTATCTACATCTATCTATCTATTTATCTATCTATCTATCTATCTATCTATCTATCTATCTATCTATCTATCTATCTATCTATCTACATCCATACATCCATCTCTATCTATCTATCTATCTATCTATCTATCTATCTATCTATCTATCTATCTATCTATATCTACCTATGTATCTATGTATCTATCTTCTACATCTATCTGTCTATCTATCTATCTACATCCATCCATTCATCCATCCATCTCTATCTCTATCTCTATCTCTATCTATCTATCTATCTATCTATCTATCTATCTATCTATCTATCTACATCCATCCATCCATCTCTATCTATCTATCTATCTATCTAGTCATCTGTCATCCATCATCTATCTATCTACATCTCACTGTTTTTGCTCCTTTAGAGAATCCAGACTATGGTAGTAACCCAAATATAATTTGGTAGGAGCTATTATTGAACTATGACATGCAATATTTATTGGTAAGAGGAGGACGTGCTTTCACTGATAATGTGACTGCAATGATGATATAAAAAATACTGAAGAAATGAATTACTGTGGTTACTGATCACTCATGGTGCTGCTCACTGTGTATAATAGTTATGTCCCCACTGCTCTGACCTGCATAACTAATCCAGTACATACTGGGGAGTGTGGCCTGGGCCAAACAAAGACTCCACTTTAGATGATTAATTATAAATTCATTAATAATTTACCATTAGTTAAAAAATGAACATCACTGAGCATAATACCTATATTGAGATATATTATATTGATTTGCTTACCAATAACTGAAAACAATTAGCATATGTAATGATTTATGGGATGAGTGTGACGAGGTAATGTATACAATACAGTCCCTGGTGGTACAAGTGGTTAATGTTCTTGAATGCTAACTGGAAGATTGGCAGCTTGAGTTCATACAGAGGTGTCTGGTAATATATTTCTGAAATATCCGCCAGTGAAAACTCTATGGAGCACAGTTCTTCCCTGACAAACACAAGGTTTCTATGAGACAAGATCAACCTGATGACAACTAGGCTGAACTGAGCACGTAGACAGTGCCCAGTCCAAGTCTGATTAATATCAAGACTGATAGCAATTTAAAAATAGGGTTGTAGGCAAAATGACTACTTGACTTTGTCAGTTTTAAATATGAATGCTGCAATATTTTTCCCATTTAAACACATAATAAATCAAGTAAAAATGAAAATGTATCATGCATTTGTACCTTTCTGCTCTTAACCAGGAATCTTTAGAGGGTACAATTATTGATTTTGCTAGGTGCTGGTGGTTGTGTGCCTTTGAGTTGGTTCTGACACATAGTGACTCTGTATAAGGTTTCTGAGGCTATAAATCTTTATGGGAGCAGAAGGGGCACCAATACCAAACCTAATCCACTGCCATCAAATCAGTTCTGACTCAGAGAGACTTTGTATAGGGTTTATGAAACTGTAAATCTTTATGGGAGCAGAAAGCCTCATCCTTCTTCCATGGAGAAGCTGGTGGGTTTGAACAGCTGACTTTGAAGTTCATCCAGTGCTTATCCTACAGTGCCACCAAAGCTCCTTAGTAAGAGGAAGGATATTAATAAATGCAGATGATTTGACTTAATAATATTCCAACAATAAATAGTTAAAAATTATATAGTATTTTGAGGATTAGGAATAGGAAGCAATTTCTACTGGAGAGAAGAAGGTAAGATGAAAATATCAAAATACTTCATCTATAAAACTAATGGACTTGAAAAATGTGGAGAATTATGAAGAAAAAGTTTGAGTTCCCCTGTCAGAATTTTAGGAAAGTGATTTCTTCAAAGCTTCTGGGATTTATTCTTTTGAACCAATGATTTCATTTGCCAAATCCTCTACCTGTTTTGAAGGCCATTAGGGCCTCTCAGGAGCTTATCTCCTTTAATTTCTTTCACTTGACTTCCAAAATGTTCAGCTCTTTTTAAGCTTATTAGACACTTGTGTTCATGATCTACTGGAGAGGTGCAATTACCCCTCAGCTGCCTTAAACCAGCTCACTCTGAGGATGCTGAGGGATGATACGACAAAGGTAGCTTCTGACAAAGACTGAGTATGATGGGGGCAACTCAGAAACATGTGCAGCTTACCTCACTGGGCTGAGAATGGATATTTCTCACTGTAAAGCAGAGAAGAACAACTTCATTTGAGTAGTATTTCATATGTTTGTTGTTGCTATTGTCAGGTGCCATCGAGTCTGTTCTGACTCACAGTGACCTGTTGCACAACAGACTGAAACACTACTCTTCACAATTGCACCATCTTAACAACTGTTAGGCTTCAGCCCATTGTTGCTGCCATTGTGTCAATCTCTCTTGTTAGGGATTTTTTTCCTGACCCTCCACTTTACCAGGCACAATGTTCTTCTCTAGGGACTTATCTTTCCTGACAAGTCCAAATACAAAACCAAGTTGCACCATCCACACTTCTAACAAGCATTCTGGCTGTACTTCTTATAAGACAGATTTGTTTGTTGTTCTTCTTTATATAATATAGCTTTTAAGACTGTTTGCTCAACAACAGGTTGAATTAGTGAAATGATACAACCTTGGCACACAACTTTTCTGATTTTAAGCCTTTCAGTATCTCTTTATTTTGTTTGAACAACTGTCTTTTGCTCTATTTTCAGGTTCTTTATGAGCACAATTTTCTGAAATACCTATTCTTCACAATGTTATCCATAGTTTGATATGATTCACACAGATGATTGACTTTACATAGTCAATAAAGCATAAGTAAACATCTTTCTGTTGTTTTCTGCTTTCAGTCAAAATCCATCTGACATCAGTAATGATATCCCTCATTCTATGTCCTCTTCTAATAATAGTTTTAAGGATTTTAACGATATTTCTTTCCTATTATTAATTCTATTTTTGCTTAGTTTGTACTCATTTCTAAGATTTTGAATTGGGTGTTTTGTTTTAATCTTCATTGTGTTTTCTTTCTTCTTAATACTATAACTCAACTAATTTTAAATTTCTGAATATATAGAATTATGGAATGGTTACCAGAAGTATAGTTTAGTTTAGTTGGAAACTTTAATTAGTTAAAATCAGATTATATTAAAAAACAAATATGAAAAATAAACATTGCAAAAGGCAGTGAAACAGCATTGCTTTTAAATTATTTGAGAAAGAGGAGGTGTTTTCATATTTCCCATTGTGTTTGTAAAGTGTATTTAGCTAGGCCAGTAAGGGAACTGACAATTCATGAAAAGGTCAGAGAAAAGGTTTTGACATTGCATTTAAGTTCAACGTGTTGTCAAAAGTTTAATACATTTACAGTAACACTAAAAGTTGCCGTTAAGTACCCAGTCAAATGTAAAGTGTCAGGCTAAAGCAGATCTTCGCCTTGCATTGAATAGGGAAATTGAATGCTGAAAATCTTTCTTGACATTGTGGTAGAACTGGCATATATTGTAGGACTGGCATATTGGAGACATATCGGAGACTGGTATTTCTAAAACCTGAGTTGATTACAAACATTGATGTTATTTTTATTTTTTCTAAATTTTATTCATTTTGTTGTTGTTCTTGAGGATGTACACAGCAAAACATACACCAATTCAATATACAATTACAGTTTAATGACATCGATCATAATCTTTGAGTTGTGCAAACAGTTCACCCTTCTTAAGGTCTGTGGTTCAAATTCACCATTCGTTCCTTGGAAACCCTATACAGGGTCACCATGAGTCAGAATCTACTCGACGGCACTTAACAACAACCACATTATTCCTTAAGGTTTTCATCTAATCTGCTGTCAATTTTATCCCACATGTTGTTGTTGTTAAGTGCCGTCGAGTCGGTTCCGACCCATAGCGACCCTGTACAGGGTTTCCGAGGGTGTAAATCTTTACGGGAGTAGAAAGCCTCATCTTTCTCCCGCGGAGCGGCTGGTAGTTTCGAACCGCTGACCTTAAGGTTCGCAGCCCGATTCGTAACCACTACGCTACCAGAGCTAGATAGTTCTTAAATGAGCCAAGAAAGACCCCCCCACTAGTTATGCAAAACTGTTGTTCAATTTTAAGAAGGTTTCAGAGAATATTTTTTGATTTAAGGTTTAAAGATTATCTCAGGGCAATTGTTTCAGAGGTTCATCCATACTCCAGGGCTCCAGAAAGTCTAGAGTCCGAGCATTTGAACTTCTTTTCTTCATTTCCTCCCTTTTGATCTTTGATCAAAAGGCTCAGGATGGTAGCTAGGCACTATCAATTTCTTCTGATTGCATGACAAAAGAGGCAGTTGTTCATGGAGGCAATTAGACACCCATTCCATATCCTCCTATTCATGAGTCCTTTCTTTCTTTATTGCTCCAGGTACATTTAGATACCAGTTGTGCCTTGGATGGTCGCTTGCAAACTTTTCAGACCCTGGGCACTTAAACAAACTAGAAGTTAAAACAGAAGCACTAAGTATGCTATTAGGCCAATTAACTAGGATGTCCCATGAAGCCAAGAATCTCAACTCCAAACCAAGGAATCCAATCCCATGAGGTGTTTGGTTATAAATAACAGCCTCAGCAGCTACTCGTTTATATCAGTCTCATACCTTTCTCCAACTCTACTTTTTACAAATGTACAATTTATTGACAGCACAGTTAAAATAATTGCCTATGCAACCTTGCCCCAAACCTTGATCTTTCAGCAGAACAGCAAAGGGATGTATCAGACGCATGAAAATGTTGAGCTTTATCACCTGGCTTGACTCACATTGGGGAGGGTGTGGGTGTCTCAATGTGAGTGAGTGCTGAGTCAGCTAAATGACCACATGTCTGGCTAATGATACATGGATGGTAAGAAAAGAAAATGTGAGCTTTAAATGCAGGAATGGTCTTCTTACCCCCATCTTATATGGTGAATCTTCCAAGCAGGTATGGTACTTGCTCGGTATAGAGAACTATGCTGTCATTAGCTGCCAGTATGTGTTGTGACCTAATTTGTGCTAGCTGAACATTCCTGGATATCTCAATACCTAAGTCTCTGATTACTAGGTAATGAGACTTTTCATTTTGTGAGACTGATGTATTAAGCAGGTATAATTAGGAATAATAAATCCTGGTGTGGCACTGTGGGTTAATGTGCTGAACCACAAAGTCAATTTGAACCACAAGGTTGGCGTTTCAAACACACCAGCTGCTCCTCGGAAACCCTACACAATGTTGCTATAAGTCAGAACTGACCTGGTGTTCTGTAAGTCACTTAACAACAACAAAAACAACATATTGCCAAGGTAAGATTTCTACTCAGGATCTATCAATCATTATGCAAAAGGACATCGTACCTGCTGAATGATAATCTTGTATTAAAAGCAAAGTCTTTCTTTGATAGCTAGAGAACAATTAATTCTCAACACCAAAATACTTGTTATCATAAGATATCTAAGTCTATGCTTGAATATGTATGGTGACAGTGGTGGTTATGTGCCATGAAGTCAGTTCTGACTCACAGTGACCCTGTATATAAAAAAGTATTTCTATGACCCTGTAGCATAAGCACTAACTGCTAACCACAACGTTGAACCAACCAACCACTCTTGGAAACACTCAGGGTCATTATGAGTTGAAACCTACTTGATGGTACTTAGCAACAACAATAACAAAAGCATGGAAATCTTGACTAGACAAAAATATCAAAATGTAAAGTTGTTTCTAGACATAATCTTCCACTTAGGTCTATACATTTCTGAAAGTGGTAAGGTGATAAAGTCTGTATACTTCTGAAGGATAAGCACTGGACTGCAAGGTTGGTTTGAAACTCAAGGTTGGCAGTTCAAACTCAGCAGCTGCTCCTCGAAAATCCAATACAGGTTCGCTATGAGTTGGAACTGACTCTACAGCATTTAACAACAGCAACAACCCTTCCCCAAAGAACTGATTTATACCATGTAAAATTGCAGCAGTTCTTTGAATTTTGGGAGTAAAAAGAAGTGTTAAAGGATAATATCAGGGCTGTAGGGTGGATGAAATACAGATTCCTAACAAAATTCTTTTTTTTTTTTTTTTCAGAATAGTATGGGGTTTATTAGGGAAGTGAACAGGTTACAATTCAGAATCAAAACCAACTTAGGATGCAGCACTTTTCCGATCAGGAATGCCTCTTCTGTGCTCTGCTGCAGACATGCCTCACTCTTGTCTTGGACTTCTTAGCCATGTGACCCCTTGGCCTCTGCCCTTCTTAGGCAAGTGTTACAAAACTCTCTTAGCCAGTCTGTGAATGCCCAAAGAACACATTCTGCAAGCCAGTCTCCTGCCCATAGGCACTCAGCTTAACTTAGTCCATGGGCCTGGAGCCTGGAGCTGCTCTGTCTCTACATGCCACTGCCTCTGCTGTTGTTATGTTTGCTGTTACTGCTATTTCAGGTTGCTGTTGTTGCGTGCTGTCGAGTTGGTTCCGACCCATAATGACCCTGTACAGGGTTTCCGAGGCTGTAAATCTTGCTGAGAGCAGAAAGCCTCATCTCTCTCCCGCGGAACATCTGGTAGTTTCGAACTGCTGACCTTAAGGTTCACAGTCCAATTCATAACTACTACGCTACCAGAGCTCCTTGCTATTTGAGGTAGGGCTGTCAAACCACTCATGTTCTTTTGTCTTGATGGTCATAAGATTGTCTATTTCTGCTTATGAGATGGGTACTTTTAAACCTACTTGGATTGCAAAACTAACCAATCCCAGTCTTTACTGTTATTCTCATGGTCCCATCCAATCATTTGGTGGGAATTAAGACATTGGATAGAAAGGCTGTATCAAGTAAATTCAAGGTACCACAACAGTCAAGAGTAAACTGTTTCCACCTCTCAGGAACTCATACACAACTACTGAAAACAATTATTTGTAATACCTGTTCTTATTGGAAATTTGAAGCTTATCCTGATTCTGACCATTTTTGTAAGTTAATGATAAGACTTATTTTACTTGGTTAAAGTAGAGTGGGTGAGGCATTGTTTTAATATGAGACGTTTAATACTTATTCAGAAAGGAAGAGGCTTCTTAAAGTGATATGGCCTGAAAATGATAATTTATCTAATTTTTAGATAAATTAGTTTTATCTAATAATTTTTTGCTAAAGTTTATGTTATGTGACACTTATTTTATACTTACAAACAAACACTTATTGTTGGTTTTAATAAATAATGTGTATGCATTCCTAGATTTAAGTTAATTTTATCCTGTCCAAGGTTTTTCAAAACAAATTTAATAGATGAATTTGGAGACACCACTTTTGCATTAATAGTTTAGATATCTGAATCATAACTTGTAAAATGCTAGTGACTATAAACAGAGTTGCATTTGACATAATAGTACCAAAAAGAGGGAGAGAAAGAGTTGCAGTGTTAGCAGAACATAGAAAAGACAATGTTGAGAGATCGATTTTCCTTTTTAGGATCGTTATGACATCATCAGCTTCAGGAGTATATAGCAACTTTGGCCAGGTAAATTATAGTGCTGCAAAGCTGGGTCTTCTGGGCCTGTCAAATACTCTTGCAATTGAAGGCAGGAAAAGCAACATTCATTGCAACACTATTGCCCCTACTGCTGGATCACGAATGACTAAGACTGTTTTGCCAGAAGGTAAGTAATTTAAGATTTTTCAATACTGATAGCTTGCCAATTGGTGTAGAGCTAGCTTTGCAAAACTATTTCATTTTCTGAATACATATAACAATTATTTTCTCGACCATTTCAAAAGCATTATATGCATATAATGCTTTTGTAATCAGTGCTTCATTTTGCAATGCTCATTGTGTAAAATAAAAGGCACAAAGGAAAAATAAAAATGACCCATAATTTTATGATACTGAATTCAAATTTCATTGTTTTTTCTCTGCATTGTTGTTGTTGTTAGGTGCCATCGAGTTGGTACTGACTCATAGCTACCCTATGTACAACAGAACGGAACACTGCCTGGTC
>NW_006408577.1:5753265-5754447 GCF_000296735.1 Chrysochloris asiatica
GAGAGTGCCCTACCTGAGCTGCCTGGTCAGGGAAGCACCGGAAGTCCTCTCCCACAAAATTCTTATTGGACAGTTCTTGCTACCCTTGAAGAATGAACAGGTGCACTGTCAGATGGCTAAAGAAAGCCTGTTGGTGCAACTTTCCTGTCCTTTTTCTGACCAATACAACTTTTAATTTTCTTTCAAACTTCTTTCCGATAAGTCCCTATGATCATCTTGTGTCCTTTGAGGAAATTTCTCAAGATTAAAATTTGAATGACTAGGTTTGCCATCTTTGCTATTTTTCACAGTTTCCTTTTACTATGTCCCATGTACATTTTGACCCCTCAGTTCCTGCAAGGCAGTATACTTTTTTCTTTCATGCCTCTGAGTCTTTGCACATGCACTTTCAGATTTCTGGAATGTTCTTCACTCCATCTTGTACCTGCTGTGTAGTATATATGTATCTTTATTTCTCTGAAGACAGTAATATGCAGAATAATGCCTCATGGTGGTGGTGGTTGTGAGTTGTCACATCAGTTCTGACTCATAGCCACCCTCTATTGGGTTTCTGAGGCAGTAAATGTTTGCAGCAATATAGAGCCTCAACTTTCTCCAGTGGAACAGCTGGTAGATTCAAACTGCTAAATGTGTGGTTGACAGCCCAATATGTAACCAACTATACTCTAAGGGCTCCTTTAATACCTGATAATCTGATAAAATATTTTTTTAATTTGGAGCCTCTGGGTAGACCTTATTGTTTGGAATCCTTGAGTGGCACCAATTGGCAAGGACTTGACAAGTAACTGATAGTCTAACGGTTTGAACCCTCCTAGAGTTGCCTCAGAAGACAGCCTGGTGATCTGCTTTCAAAGAGTCACAGGCTTGGACATGCTACAGAGCAGTTCTAATCTACACATACGTGGTAAGCATAAGTTGGAATTGCCTGGACAACAACTAATAACAAATATAAACATATAAGTGAAGAAATCTTATCTAATAAATAATATCTAACCAGAGAGGACATTATCAATATAAGAAGGAAAACTAGTACAATTTTGAGTCCCGTTGTTATTGGTCCTGCAATTGTTGTTGACAGCTCTCTTCTTACCTTGTCTAGGTGATTTTCTGTCAGCATCAATAGTTCACTTTTTATTTTTCTGATATTTCTTTTCTTGCTTTTATTGATACATTTTCTTTCAA
>NW_006408577.1:5755223-5757045 GCF_000296735.1 Chrysochloris asiatica
GATTCCCAATCTTCTGTTTGGAACATGCTTGTAATTTTAAGCCATTCAAAAGCAGTTCTTATTCATTGCCTGTTTTCCCCTGACCTTTAAGGAATCTGTGATTAAAGCTCCACCTCCATATTTTCCCATTTTAAAGCTTCCTGGCAGAGCTGTGCTTTAGTCAATATAACGTCTTTATCTCTTATTCTGACTTGGCCTGAATTTCTCTTGTGATCCGTTTCTCCGGAAAAACCCGTTTCAACCTTGGGCACTAATCTCACTCTTCCTGTAGCAAATAGTAGTAGAGGATTAGGTTCTGTGCACTTTTTATCCCCTTGAAGACACAGTTGTCTCATTTACTTATTTATCGTCATGTAGTAGGACACGATCAGAATTATTATTTTTATTATGATTCACTTTTCAATATCATTTAAAGAACATCCAAATAGATGTACCCCCATATTTTTATGACATTGCAGGTCATCCTGTGTGACCATGGTAAATTTTATTTTATTATCTGACTTGGGAAACTTCTAGTTCCAGTTAGAGATTGAGAAAAAAGCCTGAATAAGGTTTGTAAACCTCATTTTACTTTTTTTGGTCCATACATTCACCAAATTGATGTTTACTGTTGCCATCAAGTTAATTCTGACTCCTAGAAACCCTGGAGTTCAGAGTAGAACTGCTAGATCCAATGGATTTCATTGAACATTAATCTTATTTACTTTGCTTGAAGTAATTTTTGTGTTTTCTTCCGAAACTTTGGACTTTGAATTTTGATGATTTCCAAGTTCCTAATGAGTCCTGGTGTGACGTTGTTGGGTAAATTGGATCAGTTTAAACCACAAGGTCCTCAGTTCAAACTCACCAGCCACTTCTTAGAAACACTATATTGGGTCCCCATGAGTCAGAACTGGCTTGACAGCACTTAACAAAATCAACAATAGAATTTAGGCGTCCTGGTGTGGTGCTGTAGGATAAGCACTGGGCTGCAAGGTGGTTTGAATCATAAGGTGAGTGGTTCAAACTCACCAGCCGCTCCTAGGAAATCCTATATAGGATCGCTACGAGTAGACACAAAACAACAGCAACAGTCTTGGTGTGGAGTCATGGTGTGGTGATGTAGGATAAGCAATGGACTGCTAACTGCAAGGTTGACAGTTCAAACCCACCAGCCATCCCTTGGAAATCCTATACAAGTTCGCTATGAGTCAGACCAACTCGGCTATAGCAATGACAACACTGTTCACAATAATTAGATTTGGTGATTGAGGAGATGTTGCTGTTTCTTTTACACTAAACCTTTCAGGGCTATGCAGCTAAAGCAGTCAGTGCATGGGATACTGGCCTTAGTCATAGTCTTGTGAAGATCATTTATTCTTCCTTCCTTTGTAGCCCCCTTTTGAGGCAGTGATAAAAAGGGGACCCAGAAATCAGCATTAAACATAAATCACTTATTGACCAAAGTCTTTAGGAATGTTGAATGCTGTTCCTCTACTTGCTTGTGCAATTGTGAAGATATGGAGGACTTACTCAGAGGGTATAGCTGAGCAGCCATATCCTGTGATCTGCCATTAGAAAAACCATCCATAAACATTGCATATTTTACTTCATTGTAAGATATTTTACAGGCTGTACTGTAAAACATAACTTTACAGAACTATTTTCTGCTAAAGCAGAGGAGAACACGAGGCCCTGGGAGGGACTTGAACCATGGTTCCAAAGAACTACATGTGTTCAACATCCCAGGATAAGCTTTATCTGCACCTATCTGAGGCCTTTGCTATGGAATCCATCTGGAAGAAATGCTGCATACACCCTCATTTAGGTTTGTTGTTAAGTG
>NW_006408577.1:5760300-5768822 GCF_000296735.1 Chrysochloris asiatica
CAGATTCATGCTTCATACATTCCATGTTCTGATTTTTAGTGGATGTTTACAGCTGTTTCTCTTCATTTTCAGTTGTGCCCCATCAGCAAATGAAGGTACCGCAGGATTTACTTCCACGGGCTTTACTCCATTCATGCCATCACGGTCAACTCTACTTTGAAGAGGCAGCTCTTCCTAGCTGCATTTTGAGTGTCTTCCAACCTGAGGGGCTTGTTTTCTGGCACTCTATCTGACAGTGTTTCTCTGCTATTCATAATGTTTTCAGTGACTAAATATTTGGAAGTAGTTCGTCACTCTTTTTTCCTAGTCTGTCTTTGTCTGGAAGCTCATGTGAAACCTGGCCACGATGGGTGACCCTGCTGGTATTTAAAAAACTGGGGGCAGAGCTTTCAGAATCACAGCAACCCACAAGCCACCACAGTACGACAAACTGACAGACAAATGGTGGTTGTTTGGTTTTAAGTCTGGTCACATGGCTATTATCCTATCATAGACCCCATTGTACCTCATGACTGATCTGGATATGTTCTTTTTGACAATGAATGCAACACCATTCCTCTTGAATTTGTCATTCCTGGCATAGTAAACCATGTGGTTGTCTGATTCAAAATGGCCAGTATCAGTCCATTTGAGCTCACTAATGTCTAAGATACCAATGTTTATGTGTTCTGTTTCATTTTGACAATGATTCAAACTTCACACATTCAATGTTCTGATTATTAATGAATGTCTACAACTGTTTCTCTTCATTTTGAGTTTTGCCCCATTAGAAAATGAATGTCCTGAGGGCTTTACTCCCACAGGCTTAACTGCATTCATGTCATCACGGTCAACTCTACTTTCAGGATGCTGCTCTTCCCTAGTTGCATTTTGAGTGCTTTCCAACCTGAGGGCTCATTTTTTGGCACTATATCTGACAGTGTTTCTCTGCTATTAATAATGTTTTCAGTGATGAAATATTCAGAAGTAGTTCGTCACTTCTTCCTACTCTGTCTTAGTCTGGAAGCTCATCTGAAACCTGTCCACCATGGGTGACTCTGCTGGTATTTAAAATACTGGTGGCATAGCTTTCAGAATCACAGCAACTCATAAGCCAGCACAGTACAACAAACTGACAGATGAGTAGTGAACCCCTTACAGCCCCATAACACTTTTAGAAAATTGACTAAGAGTGAGTTACCCTGACCCAAGGTCAGTAAGTCTGGGTAATAAATTTTCATGATATGAAACTTATATTCTCACCTAGTATTTTGCATTAGAAAACATTGGTGAGCCTATCAATTAGAAATGGAGACTGAGATGAAAAAAAGATTCAGAGTGGAACTTCACAGTAGGGCTTTTTGTTGTTAAGTGCCATTGAGTTGGTTCTGACCCATAGTGATCCTGTATAGGGTTGCCAGAGAGCAACTGGTGACCTTGTAATTCAGTTCAGGGATATTTTAACATAGCACATTATCACAGAGATGGATTGAGAAGCCATGTGACCTCTGGCATAAACAAGCAGTAGTTTCCTTAACTGCCTGCCTCTATATTTGACTATGTTCCAATACAAATTTCAGTTTGTATAGTTTTGTAACTACCCTCTCAATCCCAATTTTTCCCCTTGAGGTAAAGTAACTTTCTTATCGTCAAAAGAACACACCAGAAACAAATGACATTCTTGTCATTTAGACCTTCCTCCCTGAGCAGGGTATCTATTATTGGGAGCAGCTGAGCTGAAGGTCCCTGACTCAGAGGTAGTTTAATCAAAGGATTGCAACTGAACAGCTGTGGGTCCAGAAACTCAGGCTGCTTCAAAGTAAAGCCCTGCCCCTGAGGAACTTGCAGGGCTGCCTCACGGACAGGGAACTTGCAAGGTCTTTCCTTGTGTTTAGCTATGTCCTTCGGCTCAGCCTGTGCAACATTCTAGCTGCCCTAATCAGTGCTCCAACTAGCTACAACAAGTTGTTGTTGTTAAGTGCCGATGATTCCAACCCATACCGATCCTGTGTAGGGTTTCCAAGGAGCAGCTGGTGAGCTGGAACCACCAACCTTGCAGTTCAAATGACTTTGCAATCTGATGCATTAGCCCATGGCACTAGGGTAGTCATAATTGATGACAAATTTCACATCTTCCACATCTAGCCCTCTGGAAGCCACATCTGTAAAATTCAGAATCTAAGAACTTTTCCATGTTTGAGTTCATTTAGAACCCAGTTTTGTTCCTGTTGACCCTTGTCACCATGGATACCCATGCAGGCCACCCATCTTTCTTCATTTTTCTGATAAGCTCATCACACTTTCTTTTGGTTTCAACAAAAACGATGGTTTTATTCTCCTTCTCACCCATGATCTCTTCCATTAGACGAATTTGTTTTTCATCCTTCTCCATACATGGCACACATCCACAGTCTGAAGAATGTTGTGGTTTACACTCAGTTCCAGCGCACCAATGTTAATATGAATGTAATCTTTCAGGAAGTCTCCTGTAAGTTGTCTTACTTCTTTTGGCCAAGTAGCACTCCACGTTAAGGTTTACCTATCAGGTCTTATCTGATCCACAATCTTTCTGATTTGGGGTTCAAAGCCCATATCAAGCATTCTATCTGCTTCGTCAGGGACAAGGTAGGTTGTTCTTCTCACATTGGTTTTCCCACACTCTAAAAAGTCAATCAGCCTCCCAGGTGTTGCAACATAGTTTCCACACCTCTCTCCAAATCACGCATTTAGGGTCCCTTGGGAGCACCTCCATAGATGCAGGTAGACTTCAAAAGGCATGCTCTACAGTATTCGGCAGCTACTTGCTGCACCTGTCGGGCCACTTTCTGAATTGGCACCAGCACCAGGCAAATAGGCCCATCATCTCTCTCTAGGAATGGCTGATGATTGATGTGGACAATCGCAGGCAGCAAGTAAGATAATGTTATCCAGGATCCGGTCTGTGCTACTCCAGCCTAGAGGATTCTACTGACAACAAGACCTTATATGATACCATCTCCACCTTTGGAAACTTTTTTGCAAGGTGATGTGTGACATGTGGCTTCCAGAGCTGCAGGTTTGTACATTTTGAGACCCATGAGGCTGCGAACAAGGCCATCAGCACCATGAACAGGATGCTGCCAAATGACCACAAAGTCTTCATTGGTCACTTCAAGTCTGGATGAGAGCAGGAGGTGGAGCAGAGGACTTGGGCCATGGAGTTCACCAATGTCTATGTAGAGAACCTTCAAGGGAACGTGGATGAGCAAAGCCTGCAAGACCTCTTCTCTCAGTTTGGGAAGATGCTGAGTGTGAAGGTGATGAGGGATGATGGTGGCCACTCCTGGGGCTTTGACTTTGTTAACGCTGAGAAACACAAGATAGCCCAGAAGGCTGTGATAGACATGAATGGGAAAGAGGGGAATGGGTGAGTGCTGTATGTTGGCCGTGCCTATAAGCAGGTGGAGTGGCACAATGAACTGAAGCGCAGATTTGACCAGATGAAGCAGGACCAGCTGAACGGCTAACAGGGCATGAACCAGTATGTGAAGAACTTGGATGACTCCATCAATGACGAGAAACTGAGGAAAGAGCTCTCACCCTAAGGAGTGATTGCCAGTGCAAAGCCTCCATCCCCAGCTACATTCTATGGCTGTGGTGCCATGGCCACCCTTCCGGTTTGCTCCCAGGTGGACAACCCAACAACCTAGACCGTCTTCTGCTTACCCTCCAACAGCCTCAATGGTTCAGCCATCAGGCATGCCTTGGCGCCCTCTGGTTCACCTCAGCACTATCAGGTAGGCCTCCACCCATGTGCCACACCCGGTGTCTCACACCCAAAGAATGGCCAACATTGGTACCCAGATTGCAGGACCTAGCAGGACAGAAGGCTGTATGTCAGGCAGGCCCTTCTTGTCATAAACATATTCCTTAGCGGCGGCACACAGAGCTCACCAGGTCCTGGAGCCCCCTGTGCACAGACAGGAGTCTCTGACCACATCCATGCTGGCTGCAGCCTTGCCCCATGAGCAAAATCAGATGATTGGTGAGTGGCTCTACACCCTTATTAACCGCGTCCAACCTCACCTGTCTACCAAGATCACAGGCATGCTGCTTGAGATTGACAACTCAGAGCTGTTGCTCATGCTGGAGTCTCCCAAGTCCCTCTGTGCCAAGATCGATAAGGCAGTGACAGGCTGCAGGCACACCAGGCCATGGAACAGTCGGGCACCTACCTGCACAGAAGCGATGAAATGGAGGCCTCACTCCCATGGCTGCCAAGAGAACAACATCCTTGTTTCCCAATTGGGCCATATCTGTACCTGAACTCTGTATGTGGATTGAAGGCCGTCCCCCCACCTCCAGCCAGATTGTGACCTTTGCTTTGTGTATTAAAAGTGTTGCAAAATCAAAAATAAATAAAATAAAAATAATAAAATAAAGCTTCTCCTTATTGTTTCCTGCCATTCCTTGCTCTTTTTCATGAGATGGTGTGTCATACCTTGAGTGATGAGTGTTTATAATACACCAGTTATTAAGCATGTAAATCAGGTAGCAATTACATGATGAACTTTTTATTAAATTTAGAAACTTTATTAACATTTGTGTTTTTTTTTAAACTGAGGAGGATCCCATTTCCTGGAAAATTTATTGCATATAGGAAAGTACTTGGTAAATATATAAACAAGAACATAAATGTCTTTAAGTAGACATTGTACTTTATCTCATTTAATCATTATAAGAATATTATGAAGTAGGTATTCTTACCAAATTTTACAGATGAGGAAATTGAGCTATGGGACAGATTTAGCTTGAGTTGGGTATCAATCCATACTATTGAATATTAATGTTGATTCAGCTCTATTCCATTCTGTTCTGACACCAACTACGTATGCCACACTTCTTGTGACCCTAACCACCAGAACTAGATTAAATCTCACAGGTGGGAGGAAGCCTCCTCTAGACTGCCAAGGCTGCCCCAGATTGTAGACACTAATTGCAAGCTTAAGAATGCTGGCTACAAAATTCAGGGGTTTTCCTCTGTCTTCAATAGGACAGTTGCAAATACAGGAATCTCCACATCACTTCAGTTCTTATCTTACACAGATTTGATCATTCCTCAGAATGACTCACAGAACTCAGACAAGTACTATACTTATGACTACAGTCTATTATAAAAAAATCAATCAAATGAAGAAGCATAGGGCAAGGTATGGGACAGTTGTCATTGTATAACTTTCATGACCCAAAGGACATGCTACCCTTCCATGTGCACTGTTATCTTTTACTAATGAGGAAGTTCATGGACCTGCTGTGTCCAGAGACTTTACTGGAATCTCATTACATAGGCATGACTGATAGAAAGTCAGCTTCTACTTCTGAGGTAGTGTTGATATTACCTGATGAGTCTTCTGGCCTGGTCCATGCTCCCTCAAGAGAATTGTCTCATGAAAATAGTAGATTCCAAGAATTTAGAAGTTATCTTTCAGGAATCAAGGACAAAGACCAAGTTCTTTGGATAAAGCTATTTCGAAACCTCAAAGACCCACTCTGATTATTCCAAAGTCCATAATATTTCCATTTTGCTATAAAGATATTAGAGTACAAGTTAATCATTTCAGCATTGGTTTAGAATGCCTTTAAAACTTTCATTAGTTCCTCATTTTTGTAAAATTTACATTTAATACCTCATTCCTCTTCACCAGTAACGTTTTTATTTCTTAAAGAAAAAAAAAAAATGCTTCTGAAATGGAAGTCTTGGCTGTGAGTAACAGTGGGTCTCTGAGAGCATAACACTTTGTTCCTAATCAGATAGTAGAAAATATTTTTTTCCTATTGCCTTGGCTTAAAGTAATTGCATATGTATCTACTTATCTGAGCAATTAATCAAAGACCCAAGTAATCAAAGCAGCAGCCAGAATTCCCACATTGAACTTCCATGTAACATTCACCGGTTCTCAGCACTTTAGATGATTTGTTACTGAAGCAGTCTAAAACCACATGAATCACATGACCAAGTATTAGCTATACTGTGGATGATTTAACCATCCTGGAGAACGCATTTCAGATGACTTTGCAGGAAATATAAAGAAAAATTATTACAGTGAAGATATTTCAAAACGGAAAAGCATTCAATAGTTTATATCCCTAGAATGACACTGCTGGGCACTGTAGTTATAGTCTAAAAATTATGTTTCACAGAAGAAATGGTTGTAATATTCAACTAATTTAATAAAAAAAAAAGAGAAAGTTCCTGTGACAATATCTTTATTTAAACTGTGCATTTTCACATGGCTCAGAGTCAGCATAATGGACAAATTTCTCGGTTGCTATTGTTGTTCAGTGCCATTGAGTCAGTTATGATTCATAATGGTCCTGCATAGAGTTTCCAAGGAGTGGCTAGTGGATTTAAACTGCTAACTTTGTGGTTAGCAGTCAAGCGCTTGTCCTACAGTGCCATACCACTGTGGGTGGGAAGGAAAAAAATGACAGACCCATAGCTTCCAAGAACCAAGATCCAAAAAACAGCTGCCTTTGACCAAAACCATGAATGGCAGGTATGTTTTTAGTGAGGACTCTTTTGAGATTCAAATGAATTAGAATATAAGCTAGTAATTAAAATTTCTATTAATTTTTTTTTTGTGTGTGTGTAAAGCTTTCATTAGGTCCTAATTGACACTCTAGGAACCTGAATTTTGCGAACTGGGTAGAAGGCTTCCAAGATTTCCTTCCCCAGATATAGTGCATTGAGTTTGTATAACGTTTTATAAATTAAAAATCAATGGGAAGGTTTTCTGTAAAAATCAGAGTTTGGGAAATGTTGGGCCTATTGTCTCTTTTAGTTGAGTTGTGAATTCCACCTTTGAATCTTCCACTCAAAATTTAATGCATGCACATATTTCTCCATAACAAACCAAACTCGTTTAAAGTTACCTGACTAGCCCCAAAGTAAGAGACATTTTAACCCATATTCTAAGACATTCCTTCTTGTTGCTAGTTTCTGGAATACACAGCCATATTTGAATTCTGCCTTTTGGGACCTTTTCTTAATCTTCTTCTTCAGGAGATGATGGTGATTTCTTTTTGTTGGTATTTTCAATCAATTATTAAGATCTCAGAGATTTCTGTAATCATACTGATCTTACTACTACTATTTTTAAAATATAATTATAGCTTAGGTGGAAGTTTATAGAGCATATTAGTTTTATATTTATCAATTGATACATATTTTATATCATGACATTGGATAAAATCACCTCAGTGTGAAGCACTCTTCCCTGTTGCTCTGTGGGTTCCCTGTTTCTCTTCATTCCTCTTTCTACCACTTTCTGACTTCTCAGCTTTGCTTTTTGGGCAACTGCTGCCCCTTTTGGTTTCATATGGTTGATTCTGCTGAGGAGTGCGTTCTTTCCTCGTGTTATTATTCACCTTATAGACTTATTTGACTGAAAGTTGTTCTATTTGTTTTTGTTGTGAAGTGCCGTCGAGTCGGTTCCGAAAGTTGTTCTGTGGGGGTGGATTAATCTAGGCTTGAATAGTATCTAAGGGTTAAAGTATTGGCAGGGGGTTTCCATTAGCCTCTATTAGACCAGTAAATCTGATATTAAAAAAAAAAATGATTATAGCTAAGAAATTTTTAGAATATTGCCCTCTGTATGTTCTACACCATCCTTGTATGTTATTCTATGCACACAAATATATGGTTAGAAATATCTTCTGCCAAAAATGCATATATACTCTTGTGAATGTACTCCCATTTACCTTCCCACATTTGTTTAGCTTGTATGTCTACCTGTCTACTTGTAGATATTGTTTGTTATTTCTATTATTTTCAATTTGCATATGTAACAATATTTACCTTCATTGTCTTTTACTCTTTGCACTTCTCAGGGATTTTTCTTGGCTATTGGTCATGCTGTGCTCTTGTTGTTAGGTGCTGTTGAGTCGGTACTGACCCATAGCGACTCTGGGTAACAGAAGGAAACACTCACTGCCCAGTCCTGTGACATCCTTCCTATTAAGTTACGTTTGAGCCCATTGCTGCTGACACTGTGTCAATCCATCTTGTTGGGGGTCTTCTTCTTTTTATCAAACCCTCTACTTTATAAAATGATGGCCTTCTTCAGGGACTGGCCCCTTCTGAAAATGTGTCTGAAGTATGAGAGTCGAAGTCTTGCAGTCCTGGTTTCTAAGGAGCATTCTGACAGTATTTCTATAAAATCAAATCAGATTTGTTTTTTCCTTTTGGCAGTATGTGATACTTTGTCAATATTCTTCTCCAACACCACAATTCAAATGCATCAATCCTTCCAAGATCTGCCTTAGTCATTGTCTAACATCGCATGTTTATTAGGTGATTGGAATGGCTGAGAATCTGAATAACATCACCAGTTGTTCAGTGCCTTTGAGATGGTTCCAACTCAGAGTGTATATAGAGTTTCCAAGGATATAAATCTTTGCAAGAGAAGAAAGTCTCGTTTTTCTCATTTGGAGTAGCTGGTGGACTTCACCCACCCAACTTATGGTTCACAGTCGAGTGCTTTTTCTTTTTTCTTTTTTTTTTT
>NW_006408577.1:5770192-5771452 GCF_000296735.1 Chrysochloris asiatica
GACCAGTTGCTGGAGAAGGATATCATGTTTGGTAAGGTGGAGGGTCAGAGAAAAAGAGGAAGACCCCCAACAAGATGGATTGGCCAAGTGGCAGCATCGAGGGACTCAAGCGTGGCAGCGGTGGTGATGTTGGCCCAGGATCTGGCAGTGTTTTGTTCTGCTGTGCATAAGGTCACTATGAGTAGGTACTGACTCGATGGCACCTAAAAACAACAACAACAAGAAGAAGGAAAACCAGTCAATACCCCATTACTCAAATTTATACACCAAGCTCTAAAGCCAGTGGTGATGAAATTGAAGAATTCTACCAACTGTTTAAGTCTGAAATTGATCAAACATGAAATCAAGATGCATTGATAATTACTGATGATTGGAATGTGAAGTCTGGAAACAAAGAAGAGGGATCAGAAGTTGGAAAATATGGCCTTGGTGATAAAAACGATGCTGGAGTCACATAATAGAGTTTTAAAAGACAAACAATATTCATTGCAAATATCTCTTTTGGATAACATAAAAGGCAGCTGCACGCATGAACCTCACCAGATTGAATATATAGGAATCCAATTATTTGTATTTGTAGGAAGAGATAATGGGAAAACTCAATTTCATCAGATAAAACAAGGCCAGTAACAGATTACTCATATGCAAACTCAGTTGCAGGTGGAAAAAATAACAGCGTTCACAAGAACTGAAATATGGCTTTTAATATGTTGCTGCTGCTGTATGCCATTGAGTCAGTTCTGACTCATAATGACCCTGTATAGGGTTTCTGATTCTGTAATCTTTACAGGACCAAAAAGCCTCCTCTTTCTGCTATGTAGCTGGGGGTAGATTCAGACTCCTGACCCTGTGGTTAATAGCCTAATGTGTAACCCTTTACCAAGACTCTTTGACTTTGAGTATATCCCACCTGAATTTAGAGACCATCTCAAGAACAGATTTGATGCATTAGACACTAATGACCCAAAATCAGAATAGTTGTGGGATGACATCAAGAATAGAAGATTATTAAAAAGAAAGAAAAGAAAGAAAAGACCAAAATGGATGTCAGAAGAGACTCTGAAACATGTTCTTGAGCATAGAGAAGCAAAAGAGAATGGAAGCAATTGGGAAGGAAAAGAGCTCAATAGAATATTTCAAAGGGCAGCTCGAGAGATGAACTAAAATATGACAATGAAATGTGCAAATACCTGGAGTTAGAAAAACAAAACTCAAGCTGAAAGCACTGAAGGTAAAATACAAGCCTTGTATTTTAATGTT
>NW_006408577.1:5773021-5773597 GCF_000296735.1 Chrysochloris asiatica
TCTGTTGTGCATAGGGTTGCTATGGTCAGAACCAACTGGATGGAACCTGACAAGAACAAGTGCTTGGAATTGACAGCAATGGGCTCTGAAGTGCTTTCTAAATGTGCCACATAATTTTCACAGCAGCTCCTTGAGGTAGATTTTATTGTTAAATATTACCAAAACAAGAAATATACCTGTTGCTTTTAGGATTAGAAATCGTTAGAAATGCCTTTCTTTTCTTTTTTTTTTTTAGGGGAGAGAAATTCAGAGCATATTATTTTTCAAACACCAGAAAGTACACTGAATTTCATTATTTTAGAGAAAAGAAGTCAGAGAAGTGAGAAAATGAAAAAGACCAAATATAGAAAATGTATTTATATCATAAAAGATGTGCATCAGATGAAATTTATAATTTAGGAATATTTCTATAACTCACTATTCATGTCTGATGACTTCGTTTTACAAAGCTTAACAACCACACAAAACAGTGTATCTGTCAAAATTGCTTGGGTAGATCTCTATCTATAATCTATCTATCTATCTATCTATCTATCTATCTATCTATCTATCTATCTATCTATCTATCTATCTATC
>NW_006408577.1:5774543-5776067 GCF_000296735.1 Chrysochloris asiatica
ACAGAAATTTGATTATTTTCTTTGCAAAGAGAGGTAAATGTCAGGACACCAAGAAACAAAACCAGTCAAAAGATATCATGTGACCTTTACTCCTTATTTTAAATACAATGCTCAAAGCTTACTTTTAGCTCCCTGCACTATAGTGAGAGATTTCGAGTATCTGAGGGCTGTTGTTGAATTTGTGTCCAATGCAGATTCTTGCAGGAGAAAATCAGAAAAGAACATGATAATTCACTGTTGATCCATTACAGAGAATTTCGGAACCACTTCCCTCAGCAATTCTGTTTTCCAGTTTCCAGAGAGGACAGAGGGATGTGGTTAATGAAGTAATCATCTGAAAATCCTTAAAATCTTCATTCTATTGACTGTTTTATTCAAACAAGGGTAAAGTGTAATGTCTTAAATCATAGTACAAACACTGGCTTAAATGAACTGGGGCAATTAATATATAATAATCTGCTTAAAACAGAGTGTACGATTTACATATGCCATTCATTCTTTCTGAGGGAACCATGTAAGAATCAGTCTTACATGTAAGAAGGCTTTGTTTTTTGCCTTTCCATTCTCATAATAGCAATCATAAGTTTATTATTATTTTCTATATTAGGTTTCTCCAGAGAACTCTAACTCAATATACATTTCAATTGCAGTGGAAAATCTGCATATAATTTACAGTTGATCCTTGAACAACATGGACTGAATTGTGCGAATCTATTTATACTCGGATTTTTTCCCTTGTTGCAGTTACTGTGAGCTCAAGTGTTGTGAGCATCCAAGTATGAGTATCTGCTTAAAATACCATGTGACACTAATTATCTCCCTGTTAGCCCCAAACCCTTCCACCCTCCCTCAATAGAGAGATGAATTGCTTTTTCACAAGGTTTTTAAAGTGGATACTTAAACCCCTTAAGCTCATTACAATAACAACCAGAAAAAAAACTCATGGATAAGAGCATCCTTATAATCTAAATATATGTTGTTCAAGGGTTAATTATATGAGGGGGCTTCAAAAAGTCCTTGGAAAAATCCTATTATTTTAAAGTTCCATTTTTTCCCCACCAACTTTTTGATCCCCTCCCATACATTTCAGGAAGTAAGGTGGGTGGGTGGGGTGGAGGGGCACGTTTGATTGATTTTAAGGAATGACTCTTGAGTTTAGGGATTGCAAGCCCACTATCCATGTCAAGTGGCAGGCTGGAAACTCCAGCAGTCTTGTAACTGAAATCAGAAGGCCAGGTGATGGGAGGAAACTGGCAATACAGCAATGTTAGTTTTGAGGCAGAATTCTCCTTCCTCAGGAAACCTCAGTTATTGCTTTTAAGATCAGGACTTGATTGCAGTAGGCCCATCCACATTATGCAGGGTAATTTGTTGTTGTTAGGTGCCATCGAGTCTGTACCTACCTACTCATAGTGTCCCTATGCACAACAGAATGAAACACTACCTGGTCCTGCACCAACCTTACAATCATTACTATGCCTGAGCCCAATGCTGCTGCCACTGTGCCAATCCATCTCGCTGGGG
>NW_006408577.1:5776767-5778259 GCF_000296735.1 Chrysochloris asiatica
TACAGATTGAATAAATATGATGAAAAAGTATAACCCTTGCATAAACCTTTGCTATTTTTAAACCATTCGGTTTTCCTTTGTTCTGTTTGAACAACTGCCTCTTTGTCTATGCACAGGTTCCTCATGAGCACAAGTAAGTGTTCTGGAATATTCATACTTTGCAATGTTGTCCATAGTTTGTCACGATCCACACAGTCAAAAGACTTTGTGTAGTCAATAAAGCATAGGTAAACATCTTTCTGGTATTCTCTGCTTTCAGTCAAGATATATCTGATGTCAGCAATGATATCCCTCATTCCACATCCTCTTCTGAAGCTGACTTAAACCTCTGGAAGTTCTCTGTCAATGTAGGGTTGCATCTGAGTTTTAATTATCTTTAGAAAAACTTTACTTACATGGGATATCAATGATGTTGTCCAATGGTTTCCACATTCCATTGGGTCACCTCTCTTTGGAATCTACACATATGCAGATCTCTTATAGTTAGTTGGCCAGGTAGTTCACCTCCTAATTTCCTGGCATAGATGAGTGAGTGTTTCCAGAGCCATATCACGTTGTTGAAATATTTCAATTTTCATTCCATCAGTTCCTGGTACCTTGTTTTTTGCCAATGACTTGATTGAAACTTGGACTTCTTCCTTAAGTATCATCAGCTCTAGATCATATGCAACCTCTTGAAATGGTTGAACATCAACCATTTCTTCTTGGTACAATGGCTCTGTGTATTCCTTCCATCTTCTTTTGATGCTTTCTGTTTCATTCAGCATTTTGCTCATAGAATCCTTCAATACTGCAAATCCAGGTTTGAATTTTTCCTTCAGATCTCTCAGCTTGAGAAATGCTGAGCATGTTCTCCCCTTTTGGTTTTCTAACTCCAGGTCTTTGCACATTTCATTATAACATTTAACTTTGTCTTCTCTAGGTGACCTTTGAAATTTTTTGTTCAGCTCTTGTACCTCCTTACTTCTTCCATTCTCTTCTGCATCTGTATGCTGGAGAGCAAGTTTCAGGTTCTTTTCTGACATCCATTTTAGTTTTTTCCTTCTTTCTTGTCTTCTCAATGACCTTTTGCTTTCTTCCTGTATGGTGTTCTTGATATCATCCCACAACTCTTCTGGTCTTAGGTCCTCAGTATTGAATGTATCAAATCTGTTCTTCAGATGACCTCTAAATTCAGATGGATTATATTCAAGGTCATATTTTGGCTCTCACAGACTTGTTTTCATTTTCTTCAGCTTCAATTTGAATTTGCATATGAGCAATTGATAGTCTGTTCCACAGTCTGCTCTTGGTCTTGTTTTGGCTGATGATATGGAGTTTTTCCACCATCTCTTTCTACAGATGTAGTCAATTTGATTTCTGTGTATTGAATATGGTGAGGTCCATATGTATAGCCATCTTTTATGTTGTTTAAAAAGGGTAATTGCAATGAAGAATTTATTGGCCTTGCAAAATTTTACCATGAGATCTCCAGCATAATTTCTATCACCAA
>NW_006408577.1:5778689-5799345 GCF_000296735.1 Chrysochloris asiatica
AAGCTATATGATTTTCAGATTCAAAATGGCCAACACCAGTCCATTTCAGCTCACTAATGATTAGAATATCAATGTTGATACATTCCATTTCATTTTTTACAATTTCCAATTTTCCTAGATTCATAATATATATTCCATGTTCTGATTATTAATGGATGCTCACAGCTGTTTCTCTTCATTTTGAGTTGTGCCCCATTAGCTAATGAAGGTCCCAAGGGTTTTACTCCATTTGCGTTATCACAGTCAACTCTACTTTGAGGATGCAGCTCTTCCCTTGTCGCATTTTGAATGACTTCCTACCTAAGGGACTTATCTTCTGGCATTTTATCTAATAGCATTCTGCTGCTCTTCATCATGTTTCATTATTCAATAATCTGGTGCTGACAGTGTTCCACTGCTGTTCAAAATATTTTCAGTGGCTAAATATTCAGAAGTAGTTCATTTCTCCTTCTTCCTAGTCTGTTTTTGTCTGGAAGCTCAGCTGAAACCTGTCCACTGTGGCTCCCCCTGCTGGTATTTAAAATACTGGTGGTGTAGCTGCCAGAATAACAGCAACACACAAGCCATAACAGTAAGACAAATGATAGAGGAGTGGTGGGTAATTGGCTTGATTTAAATGTTAATTACATGTAAATACACTCATAGTAATATCTACACTAGTGTTTGACCAAACAAGTGAACACAGCAGCCTAGACAAGCTGACACATAAATTGACATCACATTTTTTTTTCTCCTGAAGCAGGAAAGAAATCTCATCTTATACCATGACAGTACATTTAGCTATACAGGATTATGTATATCTTCCAAATTTCCCATTGTAAATTATTATATTTTTCTTAATCATGAGAAAATTAATGCTTAGCGCATTCAAGTGTGCTTGATTAAGTTCCAGTAGAGATAGTAAAAGGCAGAACCATCATGTTTGTTTTAACTCCAAAGTCATATGATTTTCCTAGTCATCATCTCCCAAGCCCACTGCTCAGACGTCTCAGCCTCAATTTTCTCAACAGTTATATGGTGATACTACTACCTGCCTTATTGAGCTATGGTGAGGATTAGAAATAATATATGTTCAGTTTCCAATACAAAGTGACTGTTCACAGTTAAACTCTTTAAATGAGAGCTTTTACTATTATTAAACAGGTATCATGTGAGTGTTCCAGTAGGTAAATAGACAGAACACAGTGTCAAGATCTTTTCTGACACTAAACAGAGTTCTAGATAGGTGGACAGTAAGTTTTAAAGACTTCAGTAGGAGTGTTTAGTTCATGGATAGACTGGATTAAGAATAAACAAGGAAGTTTTGTAGAAAACACAAGCAACTAATTAAACTCACTTAATTTAGAATAAATATGACCACTAGTACTTCATGGAAATGATAGCACACACCTCTATAAATCCACTGCTGTTGCTAATGTGTTTCATTGCTAAGTGTTTACACTTAAAATAATATATTTGTCAATAAGAGAACCTAATCATTTTTTAAACCCAAGTATGAGAACACCAGAGGTCACTTTTTTTTTTTTTAATCACAGAATTGCCTGGATTTGGGACTGAAATCAATGTAATTTGTTATTTTTGCATGCCACCAGGACCAGAATTTTCTTTCTTTATTTTTTTAATACCGTATGATATAGGTTTGACATTTGAAGACCGTGATGATGCATGACAGCAGCAAGAGTACTGTTTGTATGTGACTATATAACCTGTCAAACAATTTTCATCAGGTCTTTCTGAAGTGCTGTCGTTCTCATTCACAATACAGGCCCTCAAGCCCCTTGAAGTCCTGCAGTCTAGTCTGTGACCCAGTCAGCACCAATTTCATCTGCGTGTGAGTCGGCTGTGATACTGTTGATGCGTGTCAAGCTCTTATTAAATTCACTATGGGTCAACTACCTAAATGTTCTCCTCGGTGATTCAATCATAAAACTCAAGGCCCAGAAATACCTCAAAAAGTGTGGCAACTGGCATCTTTATAAGAGCTGTGCTAGGTGCTTGATTAATGGAGTAGGATCTGAATATAACACACTCTTAAGAATGAAGTGGTAACAATTTCCATACATTTAATTTTTATGTTGTAGTTATTAGGTTCTCACTCATAGTGATCCTATGTACAACAGAATGAAACACTGCCTGATCCTTGTTAGTTTGAGCCTATTGTTCCAGTCACTATGCCTATCCATCTTGTTGAGGGGCTTCCTCTTTTTGATGACCCTCTACTTCACTAGTTACGATGTCCTGTTCCAGGGACTGGTCCCTCCTGATGACATGTCCAAAGTACATGAGATGAAGGCTGCACTTCTTTCAAGACAGATTTGTTTGTTCTTCTGGCAGAACATGATGCATTCAATAATTTTCACCAGCACGATTCAAATGTATTAATTCTCCTTGGATTTTCCTTATTCAGTA
This sequence comes from Chrysochloris asiatica, assembly GCF_000296735.1. Lineage (NCBI taxonomy): Eukaryota > Metazoa > Chordata > Mammalia > Afrosoricida > Chrysochloridae > Chrysochloris > Chrysochloris asiatica. The sequence goes on from NW_006408577.1 coordinate 5,781,099, forward strand.
TTCAGCTTTCTCATCTATATAAGTGATTGAATATACCAATAGGCTTGGGTCAGATGCACCTTAGTCTTCAAGGTAACATGTATGCTTTTGAATACTATAAAGAGGTCTTTTGCTGCAGATTTGTCCACTGCAATATATTGTTTCATTTCTTGACTGCTACTTTCAGTTTTGATTGTGTTCCAGGCAAAATAAATAATTGACAACTTTAATATTTTCTCTGTTTATCATGATGTTGGAGATATGGTGTGGTGCCATAGGATAATCACTCAACCAGGTCGGTTTGAACTGCAAAGTTGGTAATTCAAACTCACCAGCCATTCCTTGGAAACCGTATACAGGGTCTCTATGAGTGAGATCCAACTTGACAGCACACAACAACAGCATCATGATGTTGGGAGCATGGTAGCTCCATGTAATAAGCACTGGACTATGGACCACAAGATATATGGTTTAAGTCAGTTATCTATGCTCCATGCGAGAAAGGTGAGACTTTCTGCTCCTGTAAAGATTTTTAAAGTCTTGGAAACTCGATATAGGGTTGTTGCGAGTCGGAACCAACTTAAGACACTTAACATCAGCACTTAACATCATGATGTTCATTGGTCCAATTGTGAGAGTTTTTGATTTCTTTATGTTAAAGTGTAATCTTTGAACTCAGTCAGCTTCAAATCCTCTTCATTTTCATCAAGCAAGGTTGTACCATGTACATATTGCAGGCTGTTAATGAATCTTCCTTAAATCCTGATGTCACCTTCTTCTTCATATAGTCCAGTTGGATTATTTCCTCAGCATATACAATGAGTGAGAATGGTGAAAAAATACAATTCTGGCAAACACCTTTCCTGATTTTAAAGCATGTAATTCCCCCCTCTTCTGTTTGTATGACTGCCTCCTGATTTATGTACAGGATCTTCTTGAGCACAATTAAGTGTTTTAAAATTTCTTTCTTACCAGTTACCCATAATTTATTATGATCCATATGGTCAGATATCTTTACATAGTCAATAAAACACAGGTAAACATCTTTCTGGCATCTTTCTTCTCAGTCAAGCTCCATCTGACATCAGCAATGATATTCCTTTTTCCACATCCTCTTCTATATCTGGATTGAATTTCTAACAGTTCCCTGTCAATGGACTGGCAAAATGGTTTTTGAATTCTAACAAAATTTTGTTTATGTGTGATATTAATAACATTGTTCAGTTATTTCCTCATTCTGTGGGATCAACTATCTTAGAAAGAACACACATATGAACCTCTTCCAATCACTTGACCAAAAGTTGTCTTCACATTTCTTGGCATAGACAAGTTAGCCCCTTCCGTGTTGCACCAGTTTGGTGAAATATCTCAATTGTTTTTCAGTCAATATCTTCAGTGTGTTATTTGCGTATGATTCCAAAGGCATTTGTTTTGATTTATTAGGTGCTTTAGGATAAATGGGGTGGTTTTAGAGTTTAATAGAAAGGATCCAGTTGTTAGTCATTCATGAAACTTAACATTGAGCCAAGTACTGCCCTAAGCACAAACTATGAAAATGCAACCATGAACTTCTTTTGTCCTCAATAGTCCCTCAACTATTGGGAATAGAAATTGTATTGATTTAACAAAAGATAGCACTTTCTTGCTTTTGAAGTTTCCTTTTTGTTTGGCCTTATAAACCATTTTGCTTTGCTCAACAGCTGTTTTGTATTAAATTTGGAACACTATGGAAAGCATAGAAGAGCAGGTATTTTATACTAGCCTGCATCATGCTATATCCCTCTTTGGTTGGATTTGAGCACCTCTCTATTTCTTAGTGAGAGTCAGAGATGGAGGTTCCACTTGTATGAGGATAAGTGCTGTTGTTATATTTGAATTTTTTTTTTTTTCATTAGAAATTGTTTTTCAATCCCTGGATTCTTCACCTTAGTCAGGAATGTACTTTTATCAGCTCCTAATTGTAGAAGCTGAAACTAAGCTTCTAAAACGAACTCTTACCTCCCTGTAACCATGAAACAATTTAGCAAAGGCACAAAATTATGATTAAGTTCTCCTGCCACTTGTAGATGTTTTTGTTCTCTTGCCTTGTCCTTTCAGTTGTTATAGTTTTTAGTTTTACTCATTTATTTATTATAGAGGAGTCCTGGTATGGTGCTGTGAGTTAATGTGCTGGACTAAAAAGTCTCTTTGAACGACAAGACGGCAGTTCAAGCTCACCAGCAGCTCCTTAGAAACACTATATAGTGTTGCTATGAGTCAGAACTGACTAGATGGCACTTAACAACAAGAATAACATTTATTATAGAGGACTTCTGGTGTGGTGCTGTAGGATCAGCATTGGACTGTACACCACACAGTTGGCAGTGCAAACCCACCAGATACTCCTGGAGACCCCATATAGGGTCGCTATGAGTCAGAACTGACTTAACGGCATTTAACAACAACAACATTTATTATAGAGGAGTCCTGGTGTGGCACTGTGAGATAAAGCACTGGACCAAAAGGATGGTTAGAACCTCAAGACTGGTGGTTCAAACTCACCACCCGCTCCTTGGAAACCCTATACAGGGTTGCTCTGAGTCAGAACTGACTCTATGGCACTTAATAACAACAGCACCATTTATTATACACTCATCACCTGCTTATCAGAGAAAATTCTAAACAAATTGAAAAGAGAAAAACAGAAAAGAAAAATTTACCTGCTGTCTCAATACCCCACTGTTGTTACTTTGTGAACTCTTTTTCCAGATATGTTTAAGGCAACTTAAATATTAGTGAAAGTGTGCTAATTATATTGATATGAGCATCATGTTTTCTTCTAATAATGTGAGTAATATACATCATTAAGCATTTTTATTCCAACATGCTTTTTTAAGGATCTATGGTAATTTATGCATGATGTACTACTTCCTATTAGTGGGCATTTGGTTGTTTGAAATGTTTTGCTAAATACCACTGTGATAAATGTTCTTGTAGCTAACTATTTCTGCATATTAATTAATCATTTAGTCCACAAATATTTATTAAAACCCAATTGCATTTCCAGCATTATTCTAAGCACTTGGAATAAATTAATAAGAAAGGTCAAAGAGATCCCGGTCATCATGAGCATTTATTTTTGGTATTATTTTGGTAGAAAAAAATTATAGAGTTTGGAATGGGTGGTCAAAGAACCAGAACACTTTAAAAATTGAAAACATATTGTGAAATTGCTTTCCTTAGTCAGCGGAGCAATTTGTACTCCCACTAATACTATGTAAAGTAGACATTTTTCTGAATTTGACAAAATGAAATATTACCATTTTTTAAAATGTCAGTTTGGTAGGTAAACTCTTTCAATTTTTTCTGATCCTTTGTACATTTCTTAAGCTTCTGATTATCTATTGGTCCTCTATAAACCTGTAAAGCTTGGTACCCATCAAATGTCTTGTGTAGCTCAATATATACTTTATTTATGATGCTCATCCTTCTGCTACATGATCAAAAACCAACCGATGATACTGAAGGAAGAAGTCCAAACTGCACTGAAGGTATTGGCAAAAAAACAAGATTCCAGGAATTGAATGAATACAAATTGAAATCTTTTAACAAACTGATGCAGCACTGGATCGTCTATGCCAAGAAATTTGGAAGATAGCTACCCAGTCAACTGATTGGAAGACATCTATATTTGTGCCCGTTACAAATAGAGGTGACCCAATGGAATGCTGATATCATTGAATAATATCAGTAATATCCCATGCAAATAAAATTTTGATAAAGATAATTCAAAAATGGTTGCAACAGTACATCAACAGGAAGCTACTAGAAAGTCAGTTCTTGAGATTTGTTTGTAGTTGCTGTTGGTGGTACTTGCTTGTCTCTTGCTTTTATTTTATGCATTCATTAGGTTTTCTTGTTACTTATTCCTTTTTCAAAGGACCCATAGTGGCAGAGTGGTTAAAGTGCTTGGCTGTTAAAAAAATGTTAGGGTTTGAACCCACCACGTATTCCATGGGAAAATGATGTGCCATTCTGCTTCCATAAAAATTTAAAGCCTTGGAAACGCCTGATGTAACACTGTAGGATTAACCCTGTACTATAAGCTACAAGGTCAGTAGTTCAAATTTACTAGCAGCTCCTTGAAACCTTATACAGGGTTGCTTTGAGTCAGAACTGACTAGATGGCACTTAACAACAACATAGAGCTGATATGGGTTCCTGGTGTGGCACTATAGGATCAGCACTAGACTTTGAACCACAAGGTTAGAAGTTCAAACCTACCAGCTGCTCCTCAGAAACCCTATACAGGGTCACTATGAGTCAAAACCGACTCGATGGCACTTAACAACAACATAGAGTTGCTATGTGCTGTAATCGACTCAACAGCAGTGGATTTTGGGGTTTTGTTTATTTTCCTACCCAGAAATATTTCAACTTCTAAAATCCCTGTGCTTGTAGGAAGACCACAAAGAGCTATGATAGACTTCTGCTTTAAGTTTTCATCAATCTATTAAGAAGGCAGTATTTAATGCAAACAAATTTGTATACAAGTTTCTAGGAAAGTGCAATTCCTACACCTGCAATCATTCAGTTGATTGTGTAAGGTCCCCAGAGATGGAAAACTGCAATACGATTTTGATCAAGAAAACAATTACTCTAAGTGTTTCAGGAATGGATTTCTTTCAGAGAATTACAAGCTTGCACAACTGTTGGAAAGATTGTTGTTGTTGTTGTTAAGTTGGTTTCAACTCATAGTGAACCTGTATAAGATTTCCAAGGAGCAGCTGGTGGGTTTGAACTGCCAACCTTGTGGTTAGCAGTCTAGTGCTTATCTTACAGCGGCACGCCAAGACTTCATGAAAAGATTAGATGAGTAAAAGTCAATGACCATAATGTTTGTATTTGATAAAATGTTTGGTTAGGATCAGGTCATTTCCCTAATGGGTAGTCATCTATTTATTTATCTGTTTTCTTAGGCAGCACTCTGATCATTTTATGAGTCATCTTTTTCTCTTAAAGACTGTAAGCAATTTGGTTGAAAAATAGTCACTTCACCTTTGATGGCACACTAAGGTTGCCCTATCTGCTACTATTGCTATTTTCTGACAGGCAAGAGGAATATTATGTTTCTTGAAGTTGTCTCTGTGTGCCTTTACATGGCTCCTTCAGTCTTCATTTGCCATCACCCTGAGTCAAGTTGCTGAGCCATATCTTTGTGATAGCTGGCTCCAGTCCATCATCTTCTAATATACACCTTCTGATGCTGAGTTACAGTGAGCTAAACTCCAGTGCTGTGAACTGCCTCTGCTCCAAGCCTCAGCTGCCAATAAATCTGCCTTGGTATTTGATGTTAAGTATAGCTCTCAGATGATGACTACTGGTTTTTGAAGCTACGTGCAACACTTTGATAGGCTGTTATTAAAAACCAGCATTTTAGAGTAGAAACAAGAATGAAAAGAAATTTTCTATGCACAGAAACCCATTACCAGAGGTTGTCTTTTTCTGTATTTAGAGCCTAAATATTTTTAGCAGAAATGACCCCCAAATAAAAAGAAGTCAAGTGAGGGCATAGTCACCCTCAGGGTGATTTAAATTTGGAGCTTTGGCAAGCAGCATTACTAAGAACCTCTCATGACCTTTGACCTAAGATGTCCTTGGAAATATACATAGTTGTCTATCATAATGTTCAAGAGAAGGGAGTGCCTGATATTGACAAATGTCAACTGACTCCCAGAGTAACCAGTACCTCTCATTTTTATTAACCTCAAGTCAGGGTTTACCAGAATGCTCTTTAACGCTTAAATATTGAGAGTTACTCCAAAAATGACTTTCATTGTCACAGTGGTTTGGGCAATGCTGTTTGCTTTGTTTTGTTTTAACGACATTTGGAGGTTCACCATTAGCTCATTAAAATTTCTGACAAATATTGCTGCAACAAAACCTATTTAATTTTATTTAACTCAGAATTTTCCAATTTGTTTGTGACGATATACATTTTTGTGTGTGCAGATTTTGATAAAGGCAGTTTGAAAACTAGGAATTTCTTTGCCCATTATTCTGCATTTGTTTTCTTTGAGATTGATTATACCGGAAGTTCTTTACTTATTCTGTGTCATTGACCCCATAACAGTCTGGTGAAGCTTTTGAACCTTTTGTCAGAATACATTATTAAAGCAAAACACACAGAATTACAAAAGAAATAAATCATATTAAGATGTAGTCACCAACAGATTTAAAAACTGCACTGAAAACACATTATTATTTTAAAAACCTAAAATTGTGATTTAGTCAAATAGATGCTTTCTAATGAACATGCAATAAATTGAGATCTAGTGACAGATCTGGTAACTACAATAAAGTAAGAATGAGCATAAATAAAGCATATATTTTGAAATATTTACAATTATAATGTGATATGGAAATATTAATTACTGTTCATAACAAAGTCATAAGAATGTTTATACTAATATGGTTTGCTGTCACCACTCCTAATTTCAGGAAATGCTAATTTCTAATTGCAGGTTAATGAAAATAAAAAGGAACTTTCTTCCAATTCACATTGAGGAATCCTTTGAATTTTATTCACAGACCCTGTGAGGCCCTGTGCACTCAGGTTAAGATTACACAAACAATTGGTAGAATTTAAGAGAATCCAGAGTAGCTCTTTGAGCAACCCATGTGTACTGTGGATACAGGACTTGCTCTGATTCTTCTTTTAAATCATCTGTACAAACAACATTTAGGAATTATGAGACCCTTTGAAGACTTGTATGTACTTTTTCTGGAAAATCATGACTTCTATCTATTTTGGTCCTGGCCATTTCTCTGTACCCTCTAACAAGAGTAATCTTTCAAATGTTGGCAGGTGCATGGGCAGATAATTAAAACAAACAAACAAACAACTGTTATTGTGAATTGACTGAAGGTTTGCAGAACAGATCATCAGTTTTATATTCAACAAGTTATACAGTATTTTTTATCTCAATGTTGCGATTCCCTCAATGAAACATCACTTATCCCACTTACACCCTGTGCTTCTTGTTTTAATTCCTCTTCCTTTCTCTATCCTGAATTTTGTCCTTAGCTAACTGCTGCTCTTTTGATTTCAAACTCCTTACCATTCTATGTTGTATGTACTTCATTAGTGTTGCTGTCCCCACCTATATACCTATTTATTGATTGGTTGAAAATGAAGCCATGGGAGTAAGTGCAGTTTTAGAGCTGAAGGGTGACCAGGGCTGGAGTTTCAGATTCTGCCAGTCTCTATCTTATCAGTAAGTCTGGTCTTTTAAATAGTTTTTGTTCCACATTTCTTCCACTCTATCCAGAACCTTCTAATGTGATTCCTTTTAGAGTTGGTAATGATAGTTGGGTACTACCTAGTTCTTCTCATCTCAGGGTTATAGATACTGATGTTCTAATGGTGCATTAGTCCACTGAGCTAATTGTTTCCAACATCGTTATTTTTTCTTCCAGAAATGGAGAGACCAATAGTTGCAACTTAGATGGCTGCTTATGACCTTTTAAGATCTCAGTAACTACCCATCAAAGTAATATGTAGAACAGTGTCTTTGTGGATTATGTTATGTCAGTTGGCCATGGTGTTCCCCAAGACTACAATCTTGAGTCCCCAGATCCAGTAACTCATTCCCTTAAGTTATTTGGTAATGTCTACAAAGTTTTCATAATTTTGTCCTCTGTATACTCCATCATGTGTAAATAACCTTTGTTAAACCTTTTTATATTTGTGGGGATACTCCCATTCTCCCCCACATGCCCATTCAGCCTGTGTATATATCCATGTATCTACCTGTACATATCACTGTTATTGTTATTACTGGATTGTGTATATAACAATATGTATATTGTTCCTTTTAATTATACTCCTTCCCATGTCTTCCCCTTCCTTCATCATTCTTCCATGGGCAGAGAATTTTAATAAAAGGTATTTCATTTCCATTGCTAAAATAACAAAACTGTTGGTGATTTTAGAAAAAAATGTAAACTCTGGAAGCTGCAATTCTGTAAATTTTAAAATGTAAATATAAAGCAGTACAAACCAAAAGAGATTTAAAGTTAAGAAAAAGTATTTAAATAATTGCCTACTAAAATTTTAGTCTCTGTAGAAAACATCTTGAATAAACACAATACTCCTTTTAGAAACGGACTATAATTCACTTATATAATTCTTTTAAAAGGGAAACTTGTCCAAGTCTTATATGAATAAGAGAGTACTATTCTTTAGTCATTGCTCAGTTCAGTTTTTTATTTAAATTAATTTAGATTTTGCATCTACCACTATATATAAATATTTTTAAGATACAAAGCTGCATTAAGGATGACTTCCTCCAGGTTTTATGTAACAAACAGCATATTGAGTAGGAAGCTCAGTTCATGCTATTTGTTTAACCAATGATCTGTTATTTTTAAGAGACAGTATTAAATATTTGGAAATATAAAGCTGAATACATTGTAAATTGCATAAATTATACATGTACAGTTTTATCAGTTTTATTCTCACCACCATAGTCTTCAAATGTACATATATATATATGTGTGTGTGTGTATGTATATATTTTTTAAGAAAATCAGTACCATGTTATGAAATAAACAAAGTTATAATGCTATTGTACCATTTTTACCTTAAAACATTTGGTTAGATTTAGAGGAGGATTTTTTTAATGCCTCAGATCATTAAATATTAGATGGACAATCTTTGTTTATAGATGGTTAAAAACAACAACAAAAGCAAACAGCCTTCTCCTATCTAAGGTGATTTGAGAATCCTCCTGTTGCCTGAAGGTAGATTAGGGTGGATGGTATGCATGGCTTCTCAGAATTTTGCCTGACCATTTGATGGATGATTCTGTGTTCCGATATACAAATATAGCCTGGTATGCCCATGTGCAAATGATCTAGTTTAAATAAATCACAGCAAAACATTCTCCCTGTTTCAGAATTGTTCTTTCTTAAACAAACAAACAAACAAACAAACTGATTCTATTTTCAGGGAGAAAATTGAGGACAATTGTTAGTGTTTGCAGAATATTTTATTGTTTTTCACAAAAAATATGTAAAAAGCAAATTTCATACTTGTTTTTTCTGTGGTTATATTGCTATATTATTTCATGTTTCCCTCTACTGAAGAGCTTTATTCCTCTAGTAGCATTAAAATTTACCAAATAAATGAGTAATTTTGGTGATAAGATTTGAGAAACACATCTGTTCTACTTGAACCAGAACTCTAAGGTGATTACTGCTTCGGGGATGTATGAAACCAGTATAATGATCTGCCTTTACATGAGAAATCACCTCCTTCTGTAAAACCTGAATACCCCTATAGAGTTATGACTAACCCTTCCCACAGGGAGGGCTGTTGAGAAGATGGCATCACACTGAGAAGCAGGGATAATTGTAAAGGCCCGAGAGGTTTTAGAAGACAGATGTCATGGGTGGAAAGAGAAACATTAAAAGAAATACAATATAAGTACAACCAAAATACCTCCATAGATAAATTAGAGAGTAAAATAATTATGGTCCAATGGCCCAACACAAAGAAATAGGCAAAAAATCCAAGAGCTCTACATTCTGATTCTGGTGCTGTGATTATCTCACCGTGTTGCCTACACAAGCAAATCACTTCCTATCTGAGTTTCAGTTGCTGTAGCTGAGTAAGTTCAGAAGGTAATAGCATACCTAATGGACATATTTTGCTCTCTTGTTGTGAGCTCTTTGTCTTGACTGTGAAATCAGGAAAAACACCATTATTCCCTAGTCTAGGATCTCTAGAAAAACAAAACCAATAAAGCTTACATAGCTATATGTTGTTGTTGTTGTTAAGTACTACCGAGTCGGTTCTGACCCATAGCGACCCTATATAGGGTTTCTGAGGAACAGCTGGTGAGCTTGAACCTCCAACTTTGTAGTTCTAAGGCTTTGCAGTCTGGCGCATTAACCCACACCAGGACTATAACTATATAGAGAGGGTTTGTATCAGGAAATGTCTCATACAGTGTATGGGCAAGTGCCAAGTCTGTGGGTCAGATATCAGGCTAGAGGCTTCTGAATCGCACAGCTACAGAGCTAAAGAGCCAAGACCAATAGGCAAGTTGGACAGATAAGATAGTCAGCTGCTGATGACTTCCCAGGAAAGGTAGGCAATAGAACAGGTCACTGGTTCAAATCCAAACAACCAGAGGTTAGATGATGTGTCTGATACAGAATCCAGACCCAACAGAAAGCAAGGAAGCTTTGCCCAAGTGTTCAATATATTGGAGGCAGGCCACACCTCTGAGGAAACTTCCTTTCAATTGGCTGGTTGCTCATAGCAGAGCTCATCATGGGAATTACTATATCTTAACTGCCAAATCTTAACTGCCACGCTACTGAGAATCCTGGTCCAATCAAGGTGACACAGAACCTTAACTATCAAATTCCTTTATAGATTTCATTGTTCATTGCCACAACCTAATCCTACCTATCTCCAACTCCATCACAGTTAATTAATTAAAAAAAAAAAAAATGTTTATTTTCTGTCAGCCTTATTTTCATTTTTTAAGAAACAATAGAATAACAACTTAAAACTACTCAGTGATTGTTTCCAACCACTCAGTAGTTTGAGCAGTAGGGAATGCTGACCATCAGTTACAAGTTGAGTGCTCTAGTCTTCAATAGGGAACTGATGAATAAGCATCTTCATGACTTCAGACCAGCGTGTACTCTTAGGCTAAGAGCAGTAAATTTAGAAGTAGGGAAGTCCATTTACCCAGAAATTTTTTCTTGGTCTCAATTTTTCAACACAAGCACACTGTTCCTTTTCAATCTCTTTCAGATGTTTTTAGAACTAGTGCTCCAGGGAGATGGCGCCATAAATGTGCAGCACTTCCCAGATCAGCATTGACCACATTAGACCCAGTGAGTGAGGTCCTTTGTTTTTGCATGGTATGGTAATGCCCTTGTAGTGCAGAGAATCTGTGTTACAGAGAGCAGTGGTGGGCAGGTTAACATAACATACCCTTGTGAAAGGCTGGTGGTCAGCCCTGGGATCTGTACTTATCAGAAAATACAGTGCCCTGAAAGGTTCCTGGATCTGATTAGGATGGTTCTGGGAGAGAAGCACCCAGCAATAGTTGTGACTTCAGTGGTGGCAGCAAACTTCAGCACAGCTCTCTGGCTGGTACGCTTGGAGGATATGACACTGACATCAGCCAGGTTTGCAAAGACAACAATGACCCTGAATTACCAACAGAAGCTTCTTCCAGGTCCTCTTCAGGTTACAAAGTTTCCTTTTGTTGATGCACTGTTCCATTTGAAAGTCAAGGTTGGCACCATCTAAGTGAGTTCATGCTGCAAGGACTTTGAGGACATCCTCCTACTTTATCTACAGGACATCAAAGGTTCCAAATATTGTGAAAGCTCCCCTTTTAAGCTATGATGGGAAGCCAGGACAATGCTGTATGGATACTTTTCTGGGTAGAAAAGAAAAGTTCCATTCACATTTAAGATTATAGGAGCCAAACTAGAATAATAGAAAAGTTATTCTGCTGAAGTCTATTCACCTAGAGAAGTGTGAATAGAAAATATTGCTGCCTTCTTCCCATTCCTACAAAACTGCTGGACATGAGGATAAATTATCTACAGACCCTCCAAGAGACAGGTTTTCAACGTATGGCCACCTTGGAGGCTAACTCAACTCCTGGCATGTACTGTGATGTCTTTATTCTTTGCTTCCTCAGTTTCTGAAAATGAAAATTCCCACTAGCATATTAGAAAAGTTTGGAAATCATGGTGTGCATTTGAGATAGAAAAACTGACATCATGGCCAGAAATACCTATCTGGCTACTAGCACCAGAATCAGTATTAATAGCTTCTGAAGTTTTCATATATTTCAGAGTGTTGGGCCATTATACCATTATTATTTTACTCTTTGATTTATCCACAGAGGTATTTTGATTATACTTATATTTCTTTAATGTTTCCCTTTCCATAAAGCTTCTCTGGCTTTCACAATTACCCCTGCTTCTCAGTGTGAAGCCAACCTCTCAACAGCGGTGCAAGTGTTATCTAGAGAGTGAATCTTCACTTAAGTTTCATCTATTGCTTTTGTGTTACTTGGCCTTCCTGCTCTTTCCTGGTCATCAGAGATTTCTCCAGCAGTTCCTCATTGAGATTCATTTTATTTTTTTTACATTAAATTTCAACCTTGTTTGCTTGTATGTATGTATCTATAATTTAAAAAAAAAAAAAAAAGGTCTTTTAATGGGTACTTTGAGCCCTGTCATGATGTTGTAGGAAAGACAATGGGGTAGTATCTGAAAAGTCACCAGTTCAAACCAACACAACTCTCAGAAACCCTATGCAGGACACTATGAGTCAGAATTGATTCAATGGCGCATGACAACCGTAACAATTAATGTTTTAGAGATGAAAAGAGAACACTAAGAGTTTCTGGTACAGTGATGGTGATGGTGATTATGTGCTGTGTAGTTGATTCTGACTCCTAGCGACCCTGCATAGGGTTTCTGAGGCTGTAAATCTTTATGGGAGCAGAAAGCCTCATCTTTATCCTGCGAAACAGCTGGTAGTTTTGAACTGCTGAGCTTGAGGTTAGCAGCCTGACTCGTAACCACTATGCTACCAGAGCTCCTTGGTATAGTGATACAACTCTCAAATTTACTTGTCAACCGCTAAAACCATTAATGACGAAATTGAAGAATTCTACCAACTTATTCAGTCTGAAATTGTAGCATGCATTCAAGATGCATTGATAATTACTAGTTATTGGAATGCAAAAGTTGGAAACAACTAGGAAGGATCCATATTTGGAAAAATGACACTGATGATAGAAATGATGCTGCAGATCGATTAATGGAATTTTGAAAGACCAATGACTTATTCATTGCAAATACCTTTTAAAACAATATAAAAGGTGACTATACACTTAGGTCTCACCAGATGGAATACACAAGAATTTAATTGACTACATCTGTAGGAAGAGATGATGGAGAAGCCCAATATCATCAGCTAAAATAAGGCCAGGGATAGACTGTGAAACAGAACATCAATTGCTCATATAAAACTTCAGACTAAAGTTGAAGAAAATTAAAAACAAGCCAAAACATGACCTTGAGTATACCTAATCTGAATTCATAGATTTTCTCAAGAACAGATTTGATGCATTAAGTGCTAATGACCAAAGACCAGGAGAATTGTGAGATGACATATAACACCATACGAGAAGAAAACAAAAGGTCATTAAAAAGATAGGAAAGAAACAATCACAATGGATATTAGAAGGGACTGCGAAACTTGTTCTTGGGCCTAAAGAAAGAAGCTAAAGTAAATGGAAGAAATGAGAGAATATAAAAGGTGAACAGAAATTTTTAAAGGGCATTTCAAAAAGACAAGTATAATGAAATGTGCAAAAACTTGGAGTTAGAAAACCAAAAGGAAAGAATATGCTCAGCATTTCTTAACTAAAAGAATTGGAAAAAAAAAAAAATCCAAGTCTCAGGGAGCAGTTAATCTTTCATTTCAGGAACAGAGGACTCTTGGACCAGTAAGAGGGAAGAACATGAGTGGAGCATGGGATCCTAACCAAAAAAGTGGCAACAGCAGAGATGATGGCAGAGGGGATGGCATAGAGACAGCAGCCAAGAATTCTAGGCCCCTGGAGTGAGAAAAGCTGTGTGCTTGCAGGTAGGAGGCTGACTTGCAAAGTGTGCCCTTTGAACATTTAAATGAATATATTTTCTGTTTTGTATGTGTACATAAAAAAAAACACACAACAAAAATCAGGGGGCAATAGATATAAATATTGTTGACTGATGGTACATGGAGGGGATTGTAATCATTATAATGAAACAAAATATAATTTATTGAATATAAAACTGATATTCTGTCCTATAAAATTTCACTCAATTGACAACAAATACATAAAAAAATTCAAGCCTCAGTTTTGAAAGATTCTATGGGTCCCGATGTGGCACTATAGTATAAGCACAGGATTACTAACCACAAAGTCAGTGAGTAGCTGCTCATTGGAAATCCTCTAGAGGGTAGCTATGAATTGGAACTCATAAACTGCATTTAACAGCAACAAAAATGATCACAAAATATTGACCAATGTAGAAATCATCAAAATAAAATGGAAGGAATATACAGAAAAAATAGTACCAAAATGAAACAGTCAATATTTAACCATTTCAAGAGGTAACATATGACCAAGAACTGATGGTACTGAAGGGAAGAGTCCTAGGAAACTCTCTGGGGCAGTTCTACTCTGGTTGGTAAGGTAGCTATAAGTAAGAACATACAGCACACAGCAACAAGTATATTGTAACTTGATAAGCATTTTCTTTTCTTTTATATAAAACTTACCAAAAGATTTGTAATTTTCTTGTAGGACTTATGGGTGGGGAATCTTTTTTTTGCCAAAATTTATAACATCATTTGTGGGCCATACAAAGTTATCAACTTAAAAATTAGCCTGCTACATTTGGTCAGACATATAATTACCTCACCTCTGATGTGATGGCTGGAAAGGTGGTTGCCTTGGCAGAGCTAGACCAAATGATTTCCAGGGTGTAGTGGAAGCTCTTTTGAAACTTGTTCACCATGGGTGACTCTGCTTGTATTTAAAACACTGCTGACATAACTTCCAACATCATAGTAACACAGAAACCATCACAATACAAGAAATTGACAGAATAGTGGTCCTAGGCATTAGTTTGCTTGTGCCTTATTAACATGTAAAGACATTCGACTTTGTAGAACATAACAAAGGATGTAGAACACTGTGAAAAATGGGTGTTATAGAACACCTAATTTTGCTTATGAGGAACCTGTACACAGACCAAGAGACAGCTGCTTGAACAGAACAAGGGGATACATAATGGTTTAAAAGCTGTGCATTGCAGTTGTATCATTTTTCCATTCTTATTCAATCTCTATGCTGAGAAAATAATCCAAGAATCTGGATATATGAAGAAAAGCATGGCACTAGGATTGGAGGAATACTCCTTAACAATCTGTGGTGTACAGATTAAACAACCTTGCTTGCTGCAAGTGAAGAGGACTTAAATATTTATTGATGAAGATTACAGTCCTTCAGTATAGATTGCACCTCAAAGTAAAGAAAAAAAAATCATCACAACTGGACCAATAAATAATATCATGATAAATTGAGAAAAGATGAAAGTTGTCAAAGATCTCATTTTGCTTGGGTCCACAATCAATACTCATGGAAGCAGCAGTTAAGAAATAAAGAGCAAAGATGTCAGTTTGAGGACTAAGGTGCCCCTGAACCAAACCATGGTATTTTTGATCATCTTATATGCATGTGGAAATTGGATAATGAATAAGGGAAGATGGAGAAAAATCAATGCATTTTAATTATGGTGTCGTAGAAGAATATTGAAAGTACCATGGACTGCCAATGGAGCAAACCAATTTGTCTTAGATGGATTACAGCCAGAACTCTCCTAGAAACTAGTTTTTGTCACTCATACTTTGGATGAGTTATTAGTAGGGACCAGTCCCTGGAGAAGGACATTATAATCGGAAAAGTGGAGGGTCAGTGAAAAAGGCAAAAATTGTGAGGCTGGCACTGGACTGGGCAATGATTCATTCTGTTGTGCACAGGATCACAGAACTAACTCCATAACACCAAACAACAACCAGGGTAGCTGTAAGGATTAAATGAAACAATGCAAATAATCTCTGTATTTCATGACCCTGTAAAACCAGTTGCTATGGAGTTGAATCTAATATTAAATATTATGAATTGTTATTACTTAAAGATACAATTATCAGATTCTTTTGAAGTAGATATAATTATCTCTATTTGCAGGTAAGAAAACTCAGGCCCAGGTAGTAACTTTCCTAGATCGTATTGGCATTTGGAAGCATACTTGGGATTCAAGTCTTTCTGATTCCCCAAAATTAGTTAATTCATATATCCAATGAGAGAATGTGTGTGTATGTGTGCGCAGTTCTTGGCACATAAACATTTGTATCCTCAAGTTTTTCAATTATTAACTTCCAGTTTGAATTCATAGCTAGGCTTGTATTCTCTAGGTATTGTCTCAGGACATTATACCTCTAGACTTTGTCCATGCCACATCATACCCTTCCATCCAAGTTCAATTTCTAGTCTTTCTGAAAAGCCCTAGAGGAGATACAATGCCTTTAGGAGGCTGTCTAGCAACTCTCCCTGGGAGTCAAGATTTGTATCCTTAAGTCTCTAGTAACACTTACTTTTTGTGTCACTTGGCACTCATTGTACAAAGCATCTATTCTAATTTTTGAACCTCTGTGTTTATTGTAAAAGGAAATTGATGATGAAAATTGAAAGCAAGTCAAACTGGAAAAGGTCTGGTGCTTCAACAGAGGTAGCACTGTAACCATCACCAATTATTCTAACCATATTTAAAAATTAATAATCATAATACTGAATAATAATAATAAAGGAAGCTTTGTATATTCTGTCCCAATTTCTAGGCATTTTTAAAAAGCTGGATTTTCTTGATATTTCCCCCTTCTATCACTTAATTTTTGTTTCTTAAGGTACATTTTTTTTCTTAAGAAAGACTGTAAAATAATTTGAGTTATGGTGTTAGAGAAGAATATTGAGAAGTATCATGGATTACCAGAAAACAAACAAATCTGTGTTATAAGAAGTACAACCCCTGGGAAGTCAGGATAGCCAGACTTCATGTCTCATACTTTGGACATGGTATCAGGAGGGACATTATACTTGGTAATGTGGAGGGTTACTGAGAAAGAAGAAGACTACAAGATGATAGACTGACAAAGTGGCGCAGCAATGGGTTCAAGCATAACAACAATTGTAAGGATGGCACTAGATCAGGCAATGTTTCCTTCGGTGGTACATAGGGTTGCTATGAGTCGGAACTGACTCTATGATGCCTAACATCAAACAACAAGGTAGTGAAGAGTTAACAAGTAAACATTCATTATCCTATTAACTCATATAGGGAAAAATTTATCTTTCTTAAATAAATTTTTATTAAAATTGTTCTTCTTGTCATTGTTAACTGTCACTGAGTTGGTTCTGATTCATAGCGACCCTGTATAGGGTTTTCAAGAAACAGCTGGTGAGCTTGAACCACCAACCTTTTTGGTTCAAACAGACCCTGCAGTATAGTGCTTATCCTACGGCATCACACCAGGACTCCAAATTGTGCTTGTTGTTGTTAAGTGATGTTGAATCTGTTCCAACTCATAGTGACCCATATAGTTTTTCTGAGGATCAGCTGGTGAATTTGAACCACTGACCTTGTAGTTCAAACTGACCTCGAGGTTGAGTGTTTATCCTAAGGGACCACACTAGGACATATAATGTGGTAAATAGTTACCAAAGATGCTTCCCAACAACTCCTACATTACCTGTATATCTACTTCTCCTGTAATGAGCTGAAATCTATGCCCCTTCACCAACCTATTTAATCTGGACTGGCTTCGTGACTGATTTACCAATATAATATAGTAGGCAAAAGTAGAACACCAATGTTCATAGCAGCACTATTTAAAATAGCAAAAAGATGGAGACAGCCAAAGTGCCCATCAACTGAAGAATGGATAAACAAACTGTGGTACATACACACAATGGAATATTATGCTACCTCGAAGAATAACAAGGAAGCTGAAAGCCACCGCATAACATGGATGAACCTTGAGGACATTATGTTGAGTGAAATTAGTCAGTCACAAAAGGAGAAATACTGCATAAGAACACTACTGTAAAAGACTAAGAAAAAGAACTCATAATAAAGTGGGGGGAGATTCTTTGCTGGTTACTAGGATGTAGGGAGTGTGGTGAGGGGAGGGAGGGGAAGGTGGAGCACAGGGTAGGGAATAGACACAGGATAGTTTGGGTGTTGGGGAGGGGGGCAATATACAAGAAGGGGGAGGAGAATGGAAGAACAAAGCGGATGGGAGAACAATTAGGCAGTTTTGCATGAGCTAAGTGGGACAGAGGTAAAGAATGATGTATGTACAACCTTGGATCAGCAGGGCTCTGGGATACAGGGATTCAGACGTGGTTGGAATGGGCAAAAGGGGAGAAATAATGTTAAAATGCTTGGCTGTCTTTTGAGTCTTGGTTTCCCTTGCATACCATTATAAAATGGACACTGGAGGCGGAAAGAAAGGAATAGCCAGAAATATCACCATAGAAAGCTTGTAAGTCCATTTTATGCCTACAACTGATTGGAATACCTAAAATGGGGCTACAACGTGCCCAGTGAAGGAGGCTTCCTGCAG
>NW_006408577.1:5803447-5810504 GCF_000296735.1 Chrysochloris asiatica
AGCTCATTTGCCTCAGTCACTTTATCTCGTTTCTGGACATGTGCAGATATGGTCATCTGCTTCTGTTTTTTGGACATTTTCAGGGGTTATCTGTGGCCTTAATACTTAGATGGATGTGTATTTTGGTGTTTTTTTGTGCTTTCTGAATGCCTCCAGGTAGATGTGATCAGGAAATGGGCTTCCCTTTTCACTCTTCTTCTTGAGAAGTTTCAAGATACCACTATTGGTCCTTTTGACGTAATTTGGGATTTAATTTTCGGCCTATTTCCTCTTTTGTCTGCTTTTCCTGCTCCACAATCCCCATTCAGTCCTTTTGTCTAGTTGAAACAGTTCAGGGCCGGCTGTGGCCGTTTGTTTTTAATTGGAAATTGTTTCTTTAAATTTCGAGGAGATCTGTGTGCATGCGTAGTAGAACCCTCCGAGGGTGGGGCTGGAGTGCCCACTAGCTCAGGCACTCCTATAGTCACCAGAATGGAGGTGCACAGATAGCAAGGGGCCAATGAACAGATACCAGAAGAAAAGAATGTTCACACCTTTATCTCAGCAGTTTTTCCAGGCATCTGTGGCTGCTCCAATCCTTCCCCCACGTGGTCTCACCCAAGATGGAGACTCCTGGAGCAGCTGAGCGTCCCTGACTAGAAAGCAATAGATTTCTTGCTTCTGCCACAAATTCCCCCAACTGTGAGCCTTCCAACCTTCTAAGTATTCCTTATATGTGGTGCAGAGTTCTGGTACCATCCCCTCAACCTACTTGCTCGGGTATTCTGTGTTGTTGTTGGCGGAGCTCTCTGCTATACGTCTACCCGATCTGCCATCTTTTATTCCTCCTACAGTGCACTTTTGAGGGGCAGAGGACTGTGTTTTATTTTGAAGTTTGCCTGAAGTTATTTGGTAGTGTGGCACTGTAGGATAAGAATTGGATTGTGAACCACAGGCAGACAGTTCAAACCCACCAAGTGCTCCTCAGAAACCTTGTACAGGGTCACTATGAGGTGGAATTGACTTGACAGTACTTAAAAATAGCAACAACAAGTGAATTTATTTCAAATTCCTTGCTAGTATAGGCACTTGGATTTCTTGGTGTGGCACTGTGGGATCAGCGCTGAACTGTGAACCACAAGGTTGGCAGCTCAAACCCACCTCAGAAATCCTATACTGGGTCATTATGAGCCAGAACCTACACTGGCTGCTGTACTGACACATCAAAATCACAATGAATCTTGGTAAGATGCAGTCTAGAGATAGCATGGTTACGAATTGGGCTGCTAACCTCAGAGTCAGCAGTTTGAAACTACCAGCTGTTCCGTGGGAGAAAGATGAGGCTTTTTACGGCGTAAAGATTTACAGACTCAGAAACCCTGTACAGGGTCACTATGAGTCAGAACTGACTCCATGGCACATAACTACCACCACCATTAACTGTATGCCACTGATAGCTGTGTAAAAGTCAGGTGTTCACTTGGCAGATAGGGAAATAAATCATGAAGTTTTTCCAAATAAGAAATAGTGATATATTTTAAATTGCTGGATGTATTTTTCTGAGCTGTTTTCAAGAATTCGTACCTCTTTATAGACTCATTTCATCTCTGTATTTGGAACTAGATGGTTTATTCTTGAACTGCAAGATGAATATATTAACCTTTGATGTAAATGCACTTGCTCATTGAGTAATTATTTACTCCTACAGTTTTCTCGATGACCTTGATAAAGGACCATTTTAAAAAATTATTATTTTCCATGCTTACTAGGAATTTTTATTTCAGAGTTACCAGACCATCCACTTGTATGTTTTAAAAAGTAAAAGTCAGAAATAAATTGGCATTGTTAAGATATTCTAGATGAAAGGGTTGCCACTGCTATATAATCTCAAGTTGTAAAGAAACAGTTTGAGTTATTTTCTATGTGGGTTGACAAGTGAGCTTTTGTGGGCTAGAGCTGGTAAAGCAAAGACTTTCTCAAGCTGTGAAATGCATTCAAGAGTAAACAGAAATAAATGACAAGAGGCCTATTTTGTCAGATATATTTTTGACTGTTGAGCAGACTTCTGATTACAGAAAACAGGGCCGGTTTGAAATGTTGGAATGATGGGTCTTCCATAGTAGGGATAGTTTGATTTGGCTGCAAAAGAAAACTGATGGAAAACTTTGTTGTAAACTAGAATTCTATTAGTCATTTTCTCCTTATCTTTTAAACATCATATATTCTTAATAATTTTTTAAGTTCAGTTCTTTCTTCTTGGTTTTATGGAATTATTTAAAAATTTTGCATAATTATAACTTTCTGGTTCTGGCCTGCTCTAGAAACTACAATTAACTCACCAGGAACTATAAAACATCAGAAATTATATGAATTAGCTTTTGAGTCATGTTAACATTAAATTGATATAGTTCAATACATTTTAATAAAGCTTTGGCCAAATTTTACCAAATGTCAAAAGCTTCATCCATTATTGTTTTCCCAAAAGACTTTCAGAAAAAGAAAAGTGGAACAAAATTATATACTTCTTTTGGGTCTTTATAGAGGGAGATAAATAAATATGTTGGGATTAAAGTGCTTTACAAGAAGTGTGATGAAATACCTTAGGATTGACTGTTAAATATAAAAGTGCAAGGTAAATGAAGGATTAGGTAGAAAGGAGAGCATCTTTACAAGTCATTTTTTATGTCAATAAAATGAGCTATAATTCTAGCCATATAAATCTACTCATTTATTTCTCATTACTATATTAAAAAAAACTGTTTATATAAAAAACTCAAGGACATTTACTTCATCTAAAACTTTTTCTCTAAATGTGCATCTAAAATAGTGCTGTAATTTGAACCTTAGCAAATTCATGTAACATATCTTCCACATTATAGGGCTGAAGTGTAAGAGATTTTATAACAACTTAATTGATTTATACTTAGTGTTCTTTGGCTTGTGTGTTTGGGTTAAAAATAACTGAGGTGACTTCATTTTAACTATTTAAAGGGACAAGAACATTGTATACGTAAATCTTCATCTTCATTTAGACTTTATAGAATTCCTGTTGGTGGTTATAGAATTTGATTCCAATATTATTTATTACTATTTTATTGCCTATCAGAACACAGATTTAGCAGTTTAAGGAACACCATCAATAAAAGTTGCTTGCTCTAGTGATTTGATTGCATCCATCAGAGAGAAATATTGATGTTTGTGGACTGAAACTGCTTAGATTTTTCTTTCTGACCAAATGAGTATGAGGTGGTATTCATTACTGTAATGGATAAATGGCCACATTCCTATTAGTATTATTCATCTTTTTTTTTTTTTTTTACTCACTATGTGTGAACATTATTTCTTTCAATATGACATCTGAAATAGTATTTAACTTGGCATGATACCACCTGAAGCATTTAAAATTTATTTCGCTACTTAAAAATTTGAGTTTTTAAAATATTAAATCAGTTTTAACAATATATTTATGATGTCTGATAAACCAATGCCTTCCTTCCTGCTTATGATTTGATTGGAAGATTTCAAAATACTGTGGGATTATTATGCTCTATTCACTCTTAAAGCTAGCACTAATGAGTTTCCTAAGCAACACTTCTAAAACCATTAGAATTTCTAGCATTCAGATCAAGTATAGCTTGTGGGTGACTTCGAACTTTAAAAAATTCCCATGTATTAGATTATGGATAGGCATAATACACTGATGTTGTTTGATATATTTAATGTTGTTTGATGTATTTAATGTTGTTTGAAGTATTAAAATTAAAATACAAAAACAAATACTTTATTATGTCATTTTGATGACACAATGAAAGGGAAATTTATTTGCCATTGTGTAAAAGATAAAATAGCAATAAACTTGAAATATGAAAGAATTTTGTAAGAAAAACTTTGTTCTTAAAATGACATTTTTAGTTCTTAAAGCAAACAACAGTTCATTATACAGATGTTGATTCCATGTTGTTTTAGAAATACCAGATGATTCCAATATCAATGGAAACGTATCTTTTTCTAGAGTTAGACAGTTTAGTTTTCAAGTTGATATGGAAAAATAATGATAAGGTATCTAGGAATGGCTTAAAAAGGAAACGTACTCAAGATCTATAATCTAGAGTAAAATTAGCAAAAAAACAATGGCAGCAAAACCTCAAGCTGTAAATATTTGAAATACCATTGTAAAGCAATGCCAAATCTCTGACCTGATTGGTTCTTGAGAAACTTTAATATCCAAGTATGCAAAAGCATTTTTAGCATAGTTGTAGTCTCTTCATAATAAGTTTACATATTGATTAACTGGAAATGATAAATTCTAATTCACAATAAAACTTGATATATATATTTGTTCCCAGTAAGATTTTGTGCCTCAGCTCCATGAAATTTTTGGTTTTGGAAGTACTCTGAACTGAAGACTCACTTGTTTTGTTTTATGATAACTTGACTTTGTTGCTGTTGTTAGGTACCATCGAGTCTGTTCTGACCCATTAGAAACCCTGTATAGGATTTCCTAGGAGCAGCTGGTGGTGGTTGGTGGTTATGTGCCGTTGAGTCGGTTCCGACTCATAGTTACCCTGTACAGGGCGGGAGCAGAAAGCCTCATCTTTCTTCGCGGAATAGCTGGTAGTTTCGAACTGCTGACCTTGAGGTTCGCAACCACTATGCTACCAGAGCTCCTTATGAGTGGCTGGTGAGCTTGAAGTGCCGACCATACATGGCTTTGCAGTCTGGTGCATTAACCCAGAGCGCCACACCAGGACTCGACTTGGGTCACGGAAAAATACTAGCGTTAAAGGAAGTCTTTTACTAAGACAAATTTACTGCAGAAATTTAGCATGTCTTTAGAAAAAATTGGGTGTTTTCACAGAAGAATGCAACTAATCAACAGAAAAAGAAATGTTTTTTAACTGAAGTTCACACTCAAGAACATACACAATTTACAAATACTAAACAGGTTATAAATTTCAATGTTCCTTTAAAAGATCTAACAACTTGCTGTATCATTCCAATTATTTCGGAAAGTGCTGGCTAGATACATAGAGTGGAAGAAAGATAATGGGTCAATGATTTTTTTTCTGGAGAAGTCAGAAGAGTCTTATTTCTAGTGAAACGTAAAAGCTTTTACACGAAGAACAGTTTCAGTGTAATAATATTCTTAATATACTTCATAATATCACGATCTATTTTTTTTTTTAAGCAGTACCATTGCAAGTCTGGGTGAATTCACTGTTGTTGTGGCTAAGTGCTGTTAAGTCAATCTCAACTCACAGCTACCCTTACAGGGTTTCCAAGGAAGAGCTCGTGGGTTTGAACTGCTGATTTTGTGGTTAACAGTCCAGTGCTTATCCTACAGCACCACATCCGGAGTCCAGATAAGTGAATTACTTCATGGGAAAAATAATTTTGTCTTTCGTTTATTCATTCACATCACCCTTTTTAGCACATAGAACTATTTTGAAGCCTAAATTGCCATCAGGCATAATTTAATATATTCAGGTTTTAACTAATACATAGAAAATGGATTCACATATTTATGTCTTTTTAGCTTTATTTTGAAAATGAGTTTTGTTATTGTTAAAGTAGGTGAAGCAGTTTGAAGTCTATCCATCCTGGCTTCTAAGGAGCATTATGACTATACTTTTTATATAATTTTGATGGAGAAACTAAAGTTGAACAAACTTTTTACTCAATGGGTACCAAACTGTTGTCCTCAGATAAGTTGCAGACAAGAGCAAAGCTTTCAATGGAAGTCTTAAACAAGCAGGATGAAGATAATTAAACATTTCTTGGAAGAATTTTAAACAAGAAATGAAACATAGCTCCAACAGTATGATCCTGAAGACAAAGAACAATCAAAGCAATGACTTTCAAAGACGTAAAAGTGGTCCAGTCAAAGCCAAAGTGGACCAAAAAAACCAAAGGTCATGGCAACCATTTTTGGGATGCTCAAGGCATTTCAGAGTTCAACGTTCCTGTTCACTCCTCTCAATAAGTAAGTACAATTTTGCAAGGGTTTCAATGGAAAATCATTGTTGTTGTTGTTGTTAGATGCCATCAAGTTCATCCTGACTCATAGCGACCCAATACACAACAGAACCAAACACTGCCTAGTTCTGGGCCAACCTCACAATTATTACTGCATTTGAGCCCGTTGATGTTTCCACTGTGTCAATTCATCTCACTGGGGGTCTTCCTCTTTTTCTCTGACCCTCCACTTTACCAAACATGATATCCTTCTCTTGGACCCTCCTGACAAATATGTCCAAAGTATGAAAGATGAAGTTTGACCATCCTGGTTTCTAAGGAGCACTATGGCTATACATCTTCCAACACAGATCTATTTGTTCTTTGGCAGTTCATGATACTTTCAATATTCTTCTCCAACACCATAACTCAAATGCATCAATTCTTCTACCGTCTTCCGTATTCACTATCCAACTTTTGCATGCATATGAGGTTAATGAAAATACCATGGATTGTTGTTGTTGTTAAGTGCCGTGGAGTCGGTTCCGACCCATAGCGACCCTGAACAGGGTTTCCAAGGCTGTAAATCTTTATGGGAGCAGAAAGCCTCATCTTTCTCCCATGGAGCAGCTGGTAGTTTTGAACTATTGACCTTGCAGTTCGCAGCCCGATTCGTAACCATGGCTTGAGTCAGGTGCATTTTAATCCACAAACCGACATCTTTGCTCTTGGACACTTTAAAGAGATCTTGTACAGCAGATTTGCCCAATGCAATATGTCTTTTGATAGCTTGACTGCTTCTTCCATGAGTGTTGGTGGTTGATTCAAGCAAAATGAAGTCTTTCACAATGTAAATGTTTTCTCCATCGATAAGAATGTTGGTTATTGGTCCAGCGGTGAAGATGTTTGTTTCCTTTACATTGAGGTGCAACCCATACCAAAGACAGTGGTCTTTGATATTCATCAGTAAGTATTTCAAGTCCTGTTTGTTTTCAGCAAGCAAAGTTTTATCATCACTATATTGCAGGTTGTTAATGAGTCTTCTTCAAATCCTGATGCCATGTTTTTCTTCATATAATCCACCTTCTCGGATTATTTGTTCAACATACAGATTGAATAAATA
>NW_006408577.1:5810824-5811473 GCF_000296735.1 Chrysochloris asiatica
GAGAGATGGAGCAGCTGGGGACTTTAGACCCAGAGAGGGAGAGGGGCTATATGCTGATGACCTGGGGCCAGGCTTGTAGTGTATACCCTTTGGTTATTTGATGATGCATGGAGGGGATTGTAACCATAACAATGAAATGATATACGATAGGATGAATGTAAAACTAATGTTCTCCCATATAAACTACCACATAATTCACAATAAAACATTAAAAAAAAAAAGTGGTATAGAGCCAGTTCTGTATTTGATTTTAAAATCACTTTCAATTTTTGTTTTTATTCTCTTAGAATGCAGTTGCCATGATGTAAGGAAGCCCAGACATCTTGTTGGAGGTAAGAACCACATCAAGAACGAGGCACCACTTGTAGAGAAAGGCCACATGCAGAAAAACTAAGGCATCTGGCAACAACAAACACCAAGACCCCAGTCATATATGAGTGAGCTCTTGGGTCATCCAGTCCAGTTTAGATGTCAAATAAATGCAGCTTCATGAGTGACCCCAGCGAACACCAAACAAAGCAGGATGCCAACCCAGTAAACCCAGAGAGTTGTGACAGATAATAAACTGCTATTGTTTTAAGTCACTAAATTTTAGGGTGGGTTGCTATATTTCAACAGATAACTGATATAGTGAACTTTTTTTTTTTTT
>NW_006408577.1:5811573-5813453 GCF_000296735.1 Chrysochloris asiatica
TGAGCACAATTAAGTGTTCCAGAAGACTGAAACTTCACAATGATATCAATAGCTTGTTATGATCCACACAATTGAAAGCCTTTGCATAGTCAATGAAGCACAAGTAAACATCTTTCTGGTATTCTCTGCTTTCAGCCAAGATCCATCTGATGTTAGCAATGATATGCCCTCATTCCATGTCCTCTTCTGAATCCAACTTGAACCTTTGGAAGTTCTCTGTCAATGTATGATTGTAGCCACTTCTGTATTACCTTTATTAAAACTTTACTAGCATGGGCTATCAATGATATTGTCCAATAATTTCTGCATTTCATTGGGTCACCTCATTTGGAATGGGCACAAATATAGATCTCTTCTAGTAAGTAGGCCAGATAGATGTCTTCAAAGGTAAATCATTAGACACTCCATTCCAGACCTTACTTAGCTTCTACTGACTTTTTTTGTTTTGCTAATCTTAAACAATCTTTAAAATAAACCAATTTTTCTTAGTTAATTATGTAAAAACAATTGCACTGATATGATTAAATTCCCAGGAACCTAAGTTCTTTCTGGATGGAAAAAATGGCTAGTATCATTGCTTGTCCACCACTCATCTGTCAGTTTGTCATACTGTGGTGGTTTGTGAGTTTCTGTGATTCTGGAAGCTATGCCACAGGTATTTTAAATACCAGCAGGGTCACCCATGGTGGACAGGTTTCACATGAGCTTCAAGACAAAGACAGATTAGGAAGGAGTGATGAACTACTTCCAAATGTTTAGTCACTGAAAACCTTATCAATAGCAGAGAAACACTGTCAGATATAGTGCCGGATAATGAGCCCCTAAGTTTGGAAGGCATTCAAAATGTGACTGGGGAAGAGATTCCTCCTCAAAGTACAGTTGACTGTGATAACATGAATGCAATAAAGCCCATAGGAGAAAAGCCCACGGGACTTTCATTTACTGATGGGATACAACTCTAAATGAAGAGAAACAGCTGTAAACATCCACTGAAAATCAGAACATGGAATGTATGCAGCAGTATGAATCTGGGAAACTTGGAAGTTGTCAAAAGTGAAATGGAACACATTAAACATCAATATCTTAGGCATTAGTGAGCTGAAATGGACTAGTATTGGCCATTTTGAATCTGACAGCCTCATGGTTTACTATTCTAGGAATGACAAATTAAAGAGGAAAGGTGTTACATTCATTGTCAAAAAGAACATATCCAGATCAGTCATGAGGTACAAACCTGTCTATGATACAATAATGTCCATGCACCTACAGGGAAGACCAATTAATACCACTATTTTTCAAATTTACGCACTAACCACTAGAGCCAGTGAGGATGAAATAGAAGAACTCTAGCAACTTCTTCAATCTGAAATTGATCAAACATGCAGTCGGTATGTATTGATCATTACTAATGTTTGGAATACAAAAGTAGGGAGCAAAGAGGAAGGATTAGTAGTTGGAAAATTTGGCCTTAATTATAGAAATGATGCTGGAGATCATATGATAGAATTCTGCAAAACCAATGACTTGTTCATTTCTAATACCTTCTTTAGCCTGCATAAGAGACAACTATATACATGGACCTCACCAAATGGAATAAACAGAAATAAAATTGATTATATCTGTGGAAAGAGACCATGGAAACGCTATATATCATCAATGAAAACAAGGCCAGAGGCACATTGTGGAAAAGACCATCAATTGCTCATATGCAAATTCAAACTGAAGCTGAAGAAAATGAAAAAAATCCATGAGAGCAAAATATGATCTTGAATATATCCCACATGAATTTAGAGATCATCTGAAGAACAGATTTGATACATTAAACACTAAAGACCAAAGACCAGAAGAGTTGTGGGATGACATCAAGAACATCATACATG
>NW_006408577.1:5818358-5818875 GCF_000296735.1 Chrysochloris asiatica
TGAAAAAAAAATATGAGAAAATGACCAGGGTAAAATAGACAGTACGTCATTTGTGGCTAGAGGTCCAGCACAGTGGTCAGGTTTGCTTGCTTGGAAAGATAGAAGGGAAAAAGATTATTAAGAAAGCATTAGTAAAATACATATAAAATTTTTGATGAGTTAGCCAAGGAAATGCAATTTGAGGCACTGCAAACATACAGTGCAGATGCTGAAATTGTAGCCCTTGAAAAAGAGGTAAAAGACCATACGGCTTTCACTATATGTGTGATTAAGTATCATGGGTCCATGGAGAGGAAAATTGAGATGCCAGAGAAACAAATGATGTAAAAACTTAAGTGCACTGACTGAGGCAGAGGGTGCAGATCCTTGAGAGAGATAAGGTTACATTAATGATTTCTGTTTGGAGATAACTAGGAAAACAAATGAATCTTACCAGACTAATGATGAATGTAACTACCCACATATTCGTAGAACCACATGTAGCCAGGATTCTAGTCATTATTACCTTTTTTTTTTT
>NW_006408577.1:5819480-5862465 GCF_000296735.1 Chrysochloris asiatica
CCCTCTCACACTCTGAAACTAAATTCCCTCTTGAAAACTTGGAAGTCAGTCACTTCATGCCTTTATAGCCCCTTCTGTTTTAGGTAGCCAATGTCTAAGTTGCCCATTCTTATCAACCTCTATACAGAGGGGATAGGTTTGATCTTTGATGTAGAGACTTCTTTCCTCTCAGTTGGTATTTTGAGCTACTACATCCATAAGTATAGGTTAGGTTAATCAAGTTGTAGCAATTTACACTTGTTTCCTCTATCAAATAATTTTTTTTTATTTAATTATCTTCCTCTAGTCAAGTTCTGATCATCAAGCCATCGGAGCTAGGTAGAATGGGTACTATCTACAAACTTGGGTGATCTTGTACATCTCCCCTCACTTCATATGAGCTGGGCACTTCACTCTCAGCTCTAGACCTATGTGGTTATGTCCTTGTCCATGGGCTCTGGAGTCCCCAGGTCTTACCATACATTGGACCAACCATCCCTTCCTCTTCTCTCTCTCACCTCCAGGTCGATGGGAGTCTATGGAAGTTGGTTGAACTTAGCCCATGTTTTCCTTGCTGCCTTTCCCTCTCTTCCACTCACCAGTAGCAAGCTTACATGTCTGCTCATGTGTTCACTTTTAGTTTCAGGCTTGGAGGGAGGTTTGTCCTCAGGGTCCTTGATTGCTTGCCTTGATGGTTCCCCAGCAGACAACTTGCTTGCTCTTGTAGTAATCAGTCAGATTGCCATTTTTTTCCCCCCTGCTGGACTTTCTTTCAAGAAGTATCTTCTGTTCCTCTAGCTGTTTCAGTCTGGTCTGCTTGTTCTTTCAAGTGGGAATGTCCCACCTTAGAAGGTTCTGGGTGGGGCTCAGGATTCTACCTAAAGTCCTATAGACTACAAAGCCTCCATAGGAAGCCTATTTTACTGGGCAAGTTCTAGAACCCCTTTTAGGTATTCCAATCAGTTATAGGCTGAAGACGGGCTTACAAGCTTTCTGTAATCATGTCTCCTGATATGCCTTTCTATCCCACTCAAGTGTCAGCAAGGGAAACCAATATTTATAAGACAGTCAAATATCTTAATACTATTTCCCTTCTTTTATCCATTCAGACTATACCTTGGTTCTTGACAACAAAACAAGAACAAGCACATCTGCAAGTTCTTTCCTTTATAATATTCCTACTCTATTTTTTGCTGCACAAGACCTTTTTAAAGTGTTGAAGAGCAAAGATGTCAGCTTGAGGACTAAGGTGCACCTGGCCCAAGCTGTGGTATTTTCAATAACCTGATATTCATGCGAAAGCTGGACAGTAAATAAGGAAGACTATAGAAGAATTGATGCTTTTGAGTTATGGTGTTGGGGGAGAATATTGAAAGTGCCATGGGCTGCCAAAAGAACCAACAGATCTGTGTTGGAATACGTGCAGCTAGAGTGCTCCTTGGAGGCCATGATGGCCAAACTTTGTCTCTCATATTTTGGACATATTGTCAGGAGGGACCAGTTGCTAGAGAAGGATATCATGTTTGTAAGGTGGAGGGTCAGAGATAAAGAGAAAGACACCCAGCGAGATGGATTGGCAAAGTGGCAATATCAATGGGCTCAAGTGTGGCAACAATAGTGAGGTTGGCCCAGGACCGGCCAGTGTTTCGTTTTGCTATTATGCATAAGGTCGCTATGTGTTGGTACCAACTCAATGGCACCTAATAACAAAAACAACAACAACAATTTGGTCACTTGGTGGGCACAATAGTATGATTTTTGTTTTTACTTATTGATATTTTTCTACTCTTCCTATTCCTACATATGAGCATTTTTAAAAATTATCTTCCTATTTTAGAGCTCAGTGGTATGAACTTAGACTTTAGCCTGACACATTATTTTAAATGCTGCTATTGACTGAGTCTGTATGTGGCACTGTGGGTTAATGTGCTGGACTACAAAGTTGGTTTGAACTGAAAGATCAGCAGTTCAAGCTCAGCAGTTGCTCCTCAGGAACCCTATACAGGATCATTTTGAGTTGGAACTGAGTTGACGACACCTAACAACAACAAATTAAAGGAGTATGTATGTATATGTATTTTTATTATCCATATGAACTCATATAAACTAAAAATAGCTATTAGCAAAATCATGTATGTAGCTTCAGAAGTCAGAATTGCAAGGGATATTGGAATCAGATACCAATATTTCTTACTATCTTTTGATCTTTTAATGATTGAGAAAAGATGTCTAGGCTATTTTTCTCTCTCTCATACACACACAATACTTTTTAAAGACTGGAACAATAAAGTTGGAATCATTGCTTTATTTTCCAGACCAATTGCTATTTCTTTTTTGCATAAAACCGTATGGTACAGAAACTTTGTGATACAGATAACTTTCAGTGATATCCCTGATCTCTTGTTAGTCCTTTTTTTTTGCCTCTGGTGTGCTGCTTGTGTGGTCCATGGTGTTGGTTGATTGTAGGCTGTTTAAAAGGTGTTTCAGAGGAAGTGACCCACTGTCTTCTCTGTCTCTGTTGAGTGAATGGACCTCAGTCAGCAGTGGCACATATCCATTTCTATCATTATAGAATAAGGCAGAGAACAAAAGTGACAAACTCAGATGATATTGACTGTTCAGTCCAGAATACCATTAGTGGCACATCGTTTATATAGTACACGAGGAAACAAAGTTTCACAACAATTTGTTGAAAAATATTTGCTATTTAAAGTCAGCTCCGAGCAACTGTAGGCAGACAGTGATTCTGTTACAAGAATATGAACATCTCCATTCCTATTGGATCACACAGAAGAAGAACAGAGCAGAGAAATCTGCAAAGGAGCAAACCGCAAAAGGAACATATATCTTAACAAAAGTTGTTTAAGGGTCTTAGAATTATCTGTAAGTGAATTAGAAATGTATATTCTACTGTAATCAATATCTATCATTCATACATACATTACATATGTTGTGAGGTGCCATTGAGTTCACTTCACAACAGAACAAAACACAGTTGTTCTCATGAACAACAGAATGAAACAGTGTATGGTCCTGGGCCATTCTCACAGTTAAACTTGAGCCCATCACTGATACCTCTGTGCTAGTCCATTTCATTGAGGCAAAGTACAAAATATAGTAGGAGAGTTAGGAAAAACAATAGAAGATCTCCAAATATAAAATAAATTATGATATTTAGCAAAAATTAAATTTAATCTTAACTAGAGTTCTCCACAGTATTTTGTATGCTTACTATTAATAATATTGTTTTTCTTGTTGCTATTAGGTGCCATCAAGTCGGTACTGACTTATAGCTACCTTATGCACAACAGTACAAAACACTGCCCATTCCTGTGCCAACCTCACAATTGTTGCTACTTTTGAACCCATTGCTGTTGCAACTGTGCCAATTCATCTCATTGGGGTTCTTCCACTTTTTCAATGACCCTCCACTTTACCAAGCATGATGTCCTTCTCCAGGGCCTACTTGGTGCCTCCTGATAATATGCCTGAAGTATGAGAGATGAAATCTGGCCATCCTAGCTTCTAAGGAGCATTCTGATGGTACTGCTTCCAATACAGATTTGTTTGTTCTTTCAGAAGTTCATGGTATTTTAGTTTTCCCCTCCAACACCATAACTCAAATGCACCATTTGAGTTATACATTCTCTTCCTTATGCATTGTCCAACTTTCACATGCATAAGAGATTATTGAAAGTACCATGGCTTGGTTCAGGTGTACCTTAGTCCTCAAATTGACATCGTTGCTCTTCAACATTTTAAAGAGAACCTGAATGCAATAGGTCTTTTGATTTTTTGACTGCTGCTTCCATTAGTGTTGATTGTCGAACTAAATGAAGTCTTTGTCAACATCAATCTTCTCTCCATTTATCTTGATGTTCTATATTGATACAATGGTGAGGATTTTAGTTTTCTTTACATTAAGATGTAACCCATACCGAAAGATGTGGTCTTTAACTTTCATCTGTATTTTAACTACTCTTCACATTCAGCAAGAAAGTTTGTATCATGGGCATATAGCAGGTTGTTAATGAATTTTCTTCCAATCCTGATGCCATGTTCTTTTTCATATAATCTATCTTCTCAGATTATTTGCTCAGCATACAAGCTGAATAAGTATGGTAAAAGAATACAACTCTCACAAACATCTTTTCTGATTTTAAACCATTCAATATCCCCTTGTTCTGTTCGAATGACTGCCTGTTGGTCTATGTACAAGTTCTTCATGAACACAATAAAGTATTATGATTTATCCATCCTACAAAATGCTATCTATAGCTTGTCATGATCGACACTGTTGAAAAAGCCTTTGCATAATCAATAAAGAATAGGTAAATATCTTTCTGGTATTTTTCACTTTCAGCCAAGATCTATCTGATATCAGTAATGATATCCCTCATTCCCTGGCCCCATCTGAATCTGGCTTGAACCTCTGGCATTTTCAGATCAGTGTACTGCTGCAGCCATTTTTTAATTATCTTCAGCCAAATCTTACTTACATGTGATATTAATTTCATTGTTCAATGATTTCCATATTCCATTGGGTCACCTCTCTTTGGAATGAGCGTAGATATGGGTTTCTTCCTATCAATAGGCCAGGTAACTGTCTTTCAAATTTCTTGGCATGGATAAGTGAGTGACTCCAGTGCAACATCGGCTTGTTGAAAGATTTCTATTTGTATTCCATCTATTCCTGGTGCCAATGCCTTCAATGCATCTTGAACTTCGATCATGCACGTCCTCTTGAAATGGTTGAACATTTTTTTTTGGTACAGTGACTACGTATTCCTTCCATCTTCTTTTGATGTTTTCTGTATCATTCAATATTTTGCCTAGAATCCTCAATACTGCATGTCAAGGCTTGAATTTTTCCCCTCAATCCCCTCAGTTAGAGAAATGCTGAGTATGTTCTTTTTGGCTTTCTAGCTCCAAGTCTTTGCACATTTATAATATTTGACTGTCTTCTCGATCTGCCTTTTGAAATTTTCTGTTCAGCTCTTTTACCTCCTCACTTTCTCCATTCGTTTTAACATCTCTATGCTGGAGAGCAAGTTTCAGAGTCTCTTCTGACATCCATTTTGTTCTTTTCCCTTTGTCTTGTCTTCTTAATGATGTTTCTTCCTGTGTGATGTTTTTGATGTCATCCCACAACTCTTCTAGTCTTCGGTTTTTAGTGTCTAATGCATCAAATCTGTTCGTCAGATGATATCTAAATTCAGGTGGGATATGTTCAAGGTCATATTTTGGCTCTGTGGATTTGTTTTAATTTTTTTCAACTTCAGTTTGAATTTGCATATGAGCAATTGATGGTCTGTTCCACAATCTGCCTCTGGCTTTGTTTTGGCTGGTGGTATGGAGCTTTCCCACCATCTCTTTCCACAGATGTAGTCAATTTGATTTCTGTACATTCTATTTGGTGAGTTCCATATGTATAGTCTATTTTATGTTGTTTAAAAAAGGTGTTTGCAATGAAGAATTCATTGGTCTTGCAAAATTATGTCATGTGATCTGTAGCATAGTTTCTATCACCAAGGCCATATTTTTCAAGGACTGATCATTGCTCTTTGTTTCCAACTTTTGCATTCCAGTTGCCAGTATTTATCAATACATCTTGATTGCATGCTTGATCAAGTTCAGACTGAAGAATTTGGTAGAGTTCTTCTATTTCATCACCACTAGCTTTAATGGTTGGTGCGTAAATTTGAATAACAGTGGTGTAAACTGGTCTTCCTTGTAGGTATAGGGATATTATAGTATCACAGTCAGAGTTGTACTTTAAGATGGATCTTGATGTGTTCTTTTTGATGATGAATGGAATGTCATTCCTCTTCAGTTTGTTGGTGCTCTGCGACAGGGTTGCTATGAGCTGGAACCAATTAGATGGCACTTAATAACAACAATAATTGAAGAAAGTACCTTGGGACATGGATGTCTTTCTGTATATATAAATCTAAGAATAGAAACAAAGTGCTTCACAATCTAGAGGTTTATTTTCCAAAAAGCTAGTCGCATGACCATTTAAAAATTTGAATTATTTAAAATTAAGTGAAATTTCAATTATAGTACCTCAGTCACACTACATTGTGGTTCAAACCGACCTTGTGGTCCAGTGCATTATCCTGCAGTGCCACACCAGGACTTCACTTAGAACTTCAATTAGGGGTCCTGAAACTCACCAGTTACACCTTGCAAACCCTATATTGGTTTGCTATGAGTTGGAATCAACTCAACAGCACTTAACAACAACATTATAATAGAAGGAGTCCTGGTGGTATAGTGGGCTAAGCACAGAGCTGCTCTACACAATGCTGGAGATTCACAGCCACCAGTAGCTACATGGGAGAAAGATAAAATTATCTACTCATTTAAAGATTTAATCTTTAACTCTAAGGAGCAGTGTTACTTGTCCTGTAGGGTCATTATGGGTCAGAATCGACTTGATGCAGTGCATTTGGTTTAGTAATAGAGTAGATAGATCCTCCTAGGTATTCTAATTGTACTTCTACTAGACTATTTTCTATCCCATTCTGCCTCTAAATCCAGTCTGGTGAGGAACTAACATATAAAATACATTCAAAGTTACTATAAACACAGCATATGTTGTTCATTTTTTTGCTGAACTACACAATTGAACTGATATTTTTCAACAGGTTACTGCTATTCTTGATTTAGATCATAGGTTAAATCAGTTTTCAGAAAGGGCTTTGAGAGTCGTTATTTTCTTTGTGTGTGTGTGTGTATGTTTAAATACAACACTCACTAATAGGCTGTCTTAAAATGTGAGAACATTTGTTATTTTGGTCTATTAAGCATATGGAGTGTTTGCATTTTCAGAAAAAATGAATTAATGAAAAATAAGATTCTGTTATGCACTGATGCTACAGTTTTGCAACATAATGCATTTTAGGCTGATTACATTTCAGTCTTTCAGCAGGATTATACATGTTCAAAGCTTTCGGATTCGGATTTAGTTGGCTTAAATGATATGAAAATAATGTCACTGTTCAAGTTATTCTATCTTATTTTTCTGTTCAGATAATGATGCTAATGGTGTGCTAAAGTGGGGCTGTGCATTTCTGATAACATCTAATTAACTCTGAATATATTCATCCAATACATAAAATCTCAAAAGTTTGTTATGGATTAAAGTTATTAGCAGGATTAACCATTTTACCTTATAAATATTAATATTTAACAATCTTAATTTTCTCATGAAATATAATCCTGTAAGTTTTCTTGTCAATATATTTTTACCATTGCAAAGAACAGCAATGTATTTCCATTCTTTCAATGTATCGGTCTCTAGCTTTGGTATTGACCTTAATTGTAGTCAATAAATACATTTTAAAATAATAAGATAGTGACCCATAAGGACCCTGCAAGACAAGTAAAACTGCTCCTTAGAGTTAAAGCTTAAATCTTTAAATGAGTAGATAATTTTATCTTTCTCTCATGTAGCTACTGGTGGCTGTGAATCCCCAGCATTGTGTAGAGCAGCTCTGTGCTTAGCCCACTATACCACCAGGACTCCTTCTATTATATTGTTGTTGTTAAGTGCTGTTGAGTTGATTCCAACTCATAGCAAACCAATATAGGGTTTGCAAGGTGTAACTGGTGAGTTTCAGGACCCCTAATTGAAGTTCTAAGTGAAGTCCTGGTGTGGCGCTGCAGGATAATGCACTGGGTAATCAGAAAAAGCGGAGACTGGTATCCATGTCTGTCTGTGCATTTCTATCTGAAATTCTTTCATTGGTAATATGCCATAGGATACACTCAGAAAAGTAGACGTTTGATCTTCTATGTAATACTAACATCTTTGATGGAATTTCTAATATCTGGTCCCTTTATGAATGTTTCTGCTTTTGGAACAGATAACATTGGACACTGTAACAATATGTGGAGACAACCATTCCACTCACAGCACTCTATTTATCTGTTGGGTTTAATAATCCATGCAATGGCCACACAACTCAGACACCCTGATAACAGTTATGAGGATTATTAGGGAAATTACCAGGTTACAGTACAGGATCATAAAATGTTTAGGGCATAGTTGTTCTAGTCAGTTGCTGATAAATGCCCACATGACATACTATGCCACCATAAACCTCAGCCTGAAGGCACTTGATTCTAGCTCCATAGGTCAGCAAACCTAGCTTCCACACTTAATTGCCTGGAGGCACCCTACTCTACAAGGAAGCTTCCTGTGCAAACTCACTCAGCTTTATTGCTCTGTGAGCTGGGAAGTCCACTGCTCTGTTTTGTGCTCTAGCTCCTGGTTCTGTTGCTGCTATTTCTCTGCCATTCTTCCAGTGTCGCAGCTTTATGTCCCTGGGTGGAGGAGGTTCAGTGAGCAAGGATTTCAGGGTCCAAAGGATGCACTCCACTCCTGGCCCTTTTTCTTTGATGGTAGTGAGATCACCCTCCTGCTTCTGATGGCTTATTTGAAACATAAGCTAGAGTTTCAAGTTTTTATGATTATGATGAATTCAGCTGACATCCACGGCTGACTCATGGCATTCTATCAGTGGCTTCTCCCATCTTCTTGTACCAGACTCAACAGGGCAATAACATTGGTGGGAGTTGCAAACCATGGCTGGAAGAGACACTAGATAATTGACTATACAACAGACAGCCCAATAAAACTGAAATATGATGACATGAGGAAGGAGAAGAGCTTTGAGAGGAAGTAGAAAGAATCAGAAAACTTAGCCTAGTTCAAATTTACCTACTTAGTTTTGATGATGAATAAGGAACTGCCAACTGACTTGATGCTATTTCCCCCCAGAATTAATTACTATTTGCAGCCTACCTGGAAATTTGTGCAAAATTCTCTGTAATCCCTGTAAATCTTTACATGCAAATACATATGTATGTAAATGTAAAGTATACATATCCATCAATGAATTAAAATGTACTTTAATATAGAATTATATATTTATTCATATTTATATACTTTTATGAAATTTAATTATTGAGACTGAAAAGCAATTTGCTAGTTTCTTCCAGAATATAAACATCTTTTGTGGATTCAGGTACTTAGGGGAAAAAAAAAAAAAGTTTTCTCTACAGCACTAATTTACAACCTTGTAATTTTCTGAGATAACATTTCATTTTTCCTTGCTTACATAGTTTTATTTTTTTCCAAAAATCCCATTATGCTGATTGATGTGTGAATACATAAGTAGTATGAAAATTATTGGGTTAGTATTTAACCTTTATTCTTTCCTATTTTCTATAGTTTTAAGTTGTTGGGTTTTTTTTAAGCACAGATTTTGCATGCATAATTTCAAGTCCTGGTAAAACTAATATTTCCAGTGCCTCAGATGACAAAGGCTAGTATAGGAAGCTACAAAAACTCAGTTAGGATAAAATGGCACCACAGTGGAAGGAAAGTAGACATTTAGGAAGACTCAAATTCATGTTATGGCTCCTCTTGCTAATAGTTCTGAGTGTTTGTACAGTCACTTAACAATTCTCAAGATTTGGTTGTTGTTTTGTTAAGTGCCCTTGAATCTGTTCCAACTCATAGTGATTCTGTATAGGGTTTCCAAGGAGCGGCTGGTGAGACTGAACCACCAACTTTTCAGTCCAGTGCTTTATCCCACAGCACCACACCAGGACTCAAACTTCGGTATTGTTGTTGTTAAGTGGCACTGATTTGGTTCTGACCCATAGCGACCCTGTATAGGGTTTCCAAGAAGAGCTGAACCACTGACCTTGTGGTTCAAATGACTTTGCAGTCCAGCACATTAACCCACAGCACCATACTAGGAGTCCCTATCATATAAATTAGGTATAAAATATCTTCTATTGTTTTCTGCACCAACAATTATTACATTTAAAAATACCTTGAAACTAGAAATGTTATTCAAATGTCAAGAATTACTATAAATTAAGGAGTCAAATTATATTAAGACATCTGTTTTAAGGCCGTATATTTGATACTAAGTAAGAAAAGATGCGGAATTATCAACTTACATAACACATTGGTCTTTTGTGAACTGCTATGGGCTTTTACCAAGGAGCTCTGGTAGTGTAGTTGTTACCGAATTGGGCTGCGAACCTCAAGGTCAGCAGTTCGAAACTACCAGCTGTTCCATGGTTGAAAGATGAGGCTTTCTACTCCTGTAAAGATTTGCAGCCTCGGAAACCCTGTGCAGGGACACTATGAGTCGGAACCGACTCCACGGTACTTAACAGCAACAGAATCATTCAATATATTTATAGTCTTGTGTGTCTGGTTTCTCTCTCTCAGTATAAAGTTTTTGAGTTTTATCCATGTTGATCATGTTTCAAGAATTTGCTCCTCTATACTGCTTTAATCAAAATTCATTATATGGATATACCATATTGTACTTATCTACTGTCAGTTTGTTGTGCTGTGGTGGATTGTGTGTTGCTGTGATGCTGGAAGCTATGCTACCTGTACATTAAATACCAGCAGGGTCATCCATATTGGACAGGTTTAAGCTGAACTTCCAGACTATGACAGACTAGGAAGAAGGAGTAGCAAACTACTGCTGAATGTGTAGCCACAGACAGCCTTATGAATAACAGTGGAACATTGTCAGGTTTAGTTATCAGAAGATGAAAACATTATGAATAGCAACAGAATATTGTCAGATATAGTACTGGAAATGAGCCCCTCAGGTTGGAGTACACTCAAAATTTGACAGGGGAAGAGTTGCCTTCCCAAAGCAGAGTTGACTGTTATGACACGAATATAATAAAGCTTCCGGGACCTTTATAAGCTGATGGGGTACAACTCAAAATGAGGGTAAATAGCTGTAAACATCCGTTAATAGTAGGAATAAGGAATGTATGAAGTATGAATTTAGGAAAATTGTAAGTTATCAAAAATGAAATGGAACGCATAAAAAACAATATTCTAGGCATTGGTGAGCTACAATGGATTTGGTATCAGCCATTATGAATCTGACAATCATATTTACCTATGGCCTTGCATTCATCATGAAGTACAATGCTAACTGTAATAGGATAATATCCAAATGCCTCAAAGAAGACCAGTTAAAAACACTATTATTCGGATTTATGCAGCAATCTCTACAGCTTGTTGTTGTTGTTAGGTGCCATCGAGTCAGTACAAACTCATAGCGACCTTATGCACAGCAGAACGAAACACTGTCCGATCCTGGGCCAACCTCCCTACAGCTTGTGATGATTAAATTATCAAAGACTTAATTTTGCATTGAACCACAATCAATGCTCATGGAAGCAGCAGTCAAGAAATCAAATGATGTACTGAATTAGGTAAATATGATGCAAAAGACCTCTTTAAGTTATAAAAGAGCAAAGATGTTACCTTGAAGACTAAGGTGCGCCTGGCCCAAACCATTCATGGTATTTTCAATAGCCTCATACACAAGTGAACGTTGGACAACAAATAAAGACTAGAAGAATCGATGCATTTGAGTTATGGTGTTGGAGGAAAATATTGAAAGTACTATGGACTGCCGGAAGAAGAAGTAAATCTCTCTTGGAAGAAATACAACCAGACTGTTCATTAGAAAAGACGATGGCAAGACTTTGTCTCTTGTACATTGGACATGTTGTCAGGAATGACATAATGCTTGGTCAGCGAAAAAGAGAACACCCTCCAATAGATGTTTTGACACAGTGGCAGCAATGATGGGCTCAGCCAGACAATTGTGAGACTGGTGTGTGCTTTCACAATTGTGAAGTGCTTTGTTCTCTTGTGCAGAGGGTTGTTGTGAGTTGTAATAGATTCAGTGGCACCTAACAACAACAATAACAAATGCAAATGATTTTGGATACTTTTCTTGTGTTTATTAGCTATTCACGTATCTTCTCTGTTGAAATGTCTATTAAAATCTTTTGCCTGTTTTTAATTAGTTTGTCTTGTTGAATTATTGAGTTAAAATATCATTTCCATGCTTTCTCTCCAGTGGAATTGCTGGTAGGTTCAAACTCCTGATGTTGGTTAGTTGCTGAGTGCTTTATCATCGTGTCACCAAGACTTTTTATATTCAGGATTCAAAACCCAAAACTCTCTGCCCTTGAGTCGACTCTGACTCATAGCGGCCCCTTACTGGGCTTACACACAGTAAATCTTTATGGGAGCAGACATCCTCATCATTATCCTGCAACATGCTAGCCGACAGCACCACTGGTAGTGGTGGTAGCTGTGTGTCATTGAGTTGGCTCTGACTTATAGCAACCTTATTTATATAGAGTTTCATAGGCTGTACTCTTTATGGGAACAGAAAACCTTATTTTTCTCCCATGTAACAACTGGTACATTTAAGCTAGTAAATTTGAGGTTAGCAGGCCAACTGATAATCCACTATACTACCAGTTGTTAGGTGCCATCTAGTCTATAGTAACTTGTCGTGACCCTATGCACACCAGAATGAAACACTGCCCGGTCCGATACCAACTTCACAATTATTGCTATTTTGGGTCCCAAAGCTGCTGCCACAGTGCTAATCCATCTCATTAGGAGGCTTCTTTTTTTTTTTCCAACCCTCAACTTCACTATAGCTGACAATATTCTGGTGCTCTTTATCATGTTTCAATATTCAATATTTTGGTGCTTACAGTGTTCCACCACTATTCATAAGGTTTTCAGTGACTTAATATTTGGTGAGATGCTCTGGGTTAATGTACCAGACTGCAAAGCCATTTGAACTGCAGCGTTGGTGGTTCAAGATCACCATCCATTCCTCAGAAACCCTGAATAGGGTTGCTTATGGGTTGGAACTGACTCGATGGCACTTAACAACAACAACAATATTTGGAAGTAGTCCATCTCTTCTTCCTAATCTGTCTTCCTCGGGAAGCTCAGCTGTGGGTGATGCTTTGGTGACGCTGCTGATATTTAAAATACCTGTGGCATAGCTTCCAGAATCACAGAAACACATGATACAGTACGACAAACTGACAGATGAGTAGTGGATGCTACCAGTGGATCCCTTATATTCTGGATTGGTGGTGGTTGTGTGCCACTGAGTCGGCTCCAATTCAGAGTGACTTTCTATAGAGTTTCAAAAGCTGTAAGTCTTTGCAGGAGCAGAAAGCCTCATCTTTCTCCCACGGAGTGACTGCTAGATTTGAACTACTGACCTTGCAATTGGCAGCTCAGTTTGTAATAAATGACATTACCAGATCTCCTTCATATTCTGGACAGAAGCTCATTATCTGATACCTGATTTTCAAATAAATTCTCCCAGTTTGTGGCTTATGTTTTCATTTTCTTTTTTCAAACTTTTTATTGTGAATGAATTGCAGATCAGTTTTTTCATTCAGGGTGTCATACACATTTTGTTTCATCTCATTGATTGCAATTCCCACAATGTAAAATCACTTATCCCACTTCCTCTTTGCGATTCTTGTTTTCATTTTTTTAATGGTGTCTTTTGAAAGCAAAATTTAAAATTCTGATTAAGTCCATTTTATCACTTTTTGTACGTGTTATGTTTTGTTGTTATATAAGACAAATTTTTGCCAAACCAGGTTACAAAGCTTTTCTTGTGCTTTCTTTTCAAAGTACTATAGCATTACATTTACTTCTATAATCCATATTGCAGGTAATTTTTGTGTAGAATGTGCAGTGAATTTCTAATTTCTTTTTTGTCATATAAGTTGGTAATTGTTCCATCCCCACTTTTTCTTTCATAGATTGCCTTGGTTGAAAATCAAGTGATCATAAATTTGGGGGTTCTTCTGGACTCTATTATTTTTATTGATCTATATGTTTATTCTCATGCTAAAGCGGAGTCCTGGTGTGTTTCTATGGGTTACTGAGCCAGACTGCAAAGCTGTCTGAACTGCAAGGTAGGTGTTTCAAGCTCACCAGCTGCTCTTCAGAAACCCTATACAGGGTCACTGTGGGTTGGAACTGACTTCATGGCACTAAATAACAACAAAAAAGTGATATTATTATAAATGTTGCAATCAGGTAACATGAGTTCAACTCTTTTATTATTTTTCAAAATTGTTTTATAGATTCTTTTATCTTACCCATATGTATATCTAGATTCATGGATACTTGAGGTGGTAGTTAACAAATATGAAATTTTCCTAAATTTCAAATTCCCTGGATTATATCTAGGAGTCATTGGTGGTTCAATGACTAAAGCACTTGGCTGCTACAGAAGGTCAGT
Organism: Chrysochloris asiatica; assembly: GCF_000296735.1. NCBI lineage: Eukaryota > Metazoa > Chordata > Mammalia > Afrosoricida > Chrysochloridae > Chrysochloris > Chrysochloris asiatica. The sequence goes on from NW_006408577.1 coordinate 5,833,607, forward strand.
GTTTGTGCCTATCAGCTTCTTGAGAGAAAGATATGGCAATCTGCTTCTGTAAAGATTTACAGCTTTGGAAAGCCATTAAGGCAATTCTACCTTGTGTGGCGCTGTGGGTTAATGCGCCAGACTGCAAAGCCATTTCAACTACAAGCTTGGCGGTTCAAGCTCACCAGCTGCTTCTTGGAAACCCTATACAGGGTCGCTATGTGTTGGAATTGACTCAATGGCACTTACCAACAACAACTTTGTCCTGTAGGGTGGCTATGAGCCAGAATTAACTCAATGCTGTGGATTTGGCTTTGGTTACATCTGACCTCAATGTTGTTGTTGTTGTTTTATGTGCCGTGGAGTCGGTACCGACTCATAGTGACCCTGTATAGGGTTTCTGAGGCTGTAAATCTTTACGGGAGCAGAAAGCCTCATCTTTCTCCCGCGGAACAGCTGGGAGTTTTGAACTGCTGACCTTGCGGTTCGCAGCCCGATTCGTAGCCACTACACTACCAGAGACCTCAATGGACCTCCAAAATCTGGCAGTGTGGTGGTAGCTCTTGGAGATGAGGGACATTATTATTTTAGAAACTCCATTCTGACGTTTAGAAAATATTCCTAGGTAAGACCAGAAACTCAGATTTACAAGTCACTTTGGCAAATAAAAATATTAGATTAGACCAGGCCAAGAATGACTGAGTTCTTTCAATGACACTGAGTTTTATAGGGAATGTAGGCTTTTACGGCTTTATGTCGTGGTGTTGGCTATGTGCCGAAGAGTAGGTTCAGACTTACAGCGACCCTGCATAGGGTTTCTGAGGCTATAAATCTTTAAAGGAGCAGAAAACCTCCTGTTTCTCCTGCTGAGTGACTGGTAGATTTGAACTGCTGACTTTAGGATTAGCAGCCCAGTTTGTATTCCATTATATTACTAGGGCTCATTCTTATGGCTTCATCGAAAAGATTAATGTACAAAATTAATATACTTCAAGGTCAATTGTCAGTTATCTTGGCAGTAAAGATAACTACTAGAATATAAGCTCTATGAGGTCTCAGAACCCTGTTTTGTCTGCTTTATCCACTTTATCCTAAGTGCAGAGAAGAATGTCTGGTGTATATTACTCACTTGATAAATGTTTGCTAAATGAATATCAATAAAGAGAATAACTTAATGTTAGCTAAAGAGATTAACTTAATTTTAGCTGGAGGGAACAAGAAAGTCTTGGTAGAAGGAGTAATATATATTTGAATCTTAATAATCAGTAGACTATAAATATGTAGAATGAAAAGGAAAAGGCAACTCTAAAAACTTTTATCAATTATGTGAAATGACTTTTTCCATCACATTACTGATGATACTGGTTAATATTGACTATTTTATTACTTCAACTATGATTCAGAGACTGATTATAGTACTTAAACCAAAACACCTTCCAGCAATGCCTGGAGATGTACATTTTTGAAAATAGTTGTTTTTTGGAACAGAGGTGTATGTCCATCAGTTCTAAGGAGAGGCAAGCTACCAACCTTTCATCAACAATATAAATATTGCAAAAGTGCAGTATCTAGAAAAAAAAAAATGAACTACAGAAAACATACTAGTTATGAACAGAGAACATTTTGCATCAGCTCAAGTTATCAGTGTTGTTATTGTATACCTTCTTTGTGATACACAATTTTATGATTCAATAAAAAATATAAATCTGCTTTTGAAAAATATTGACTTTTTCTGTGGCACACAAATGAAGCTGCCTTCTATGTAGCAGAAGCTTAATAAACGACTATTGAATTGAGTGAATGCATGGATAAACACAGTTGTCAGATATGGCCCTGAAGAGGTGAAATGTTTAATTTAGTATGTATATTCACTTTCCATTTTGTTAATAAGAAACTACAGACTGGAGCTGCCAGATAACCTTTACTAATGAGACTGACATTGCATACACAAACAACGGAAACCTCTTTACCAGGCTTGTAAAGTGTTTTCATTTTACAACCAAATTTGATTTGTCCTGCCAAATTTGCATGGTTCTGCTCATTATCATCGATACCAGTTTCTTTCTGTTTCACCCATTTACATTTAGATCATGACTAAATTGTAACTTATTTAGCCAGAGATTGTTTTATTTGTAAAGTAATGATGCTAGTGGTAATTGCTGTTAGTAAATGAAAATTTTACAGCCTATAAAGTTGGGGACCAGACCCTGAGTCATGATCATTTTTATTATGGCTCTGCCAGGTCACTTGGGAACTGTTTGTCAGCCTTTCTTGGAGTCATCTTTTGAAATTACTGCATTTGCTGTGAGACTCTTGCATTTCACTCTTAACATATACCTACCTACATATTCATGTGAGTATTATTTGTAATATATCTGAAAAATATACCCTACACATGCTTTTTTTTTTTTATAACATCATTTTGCTGTTGTTTTTGTTAGGTGCTATCGAATCAGTACTGACTCATAGAAATCTATTGCACAACAGAAGCAAACACTGCCCAGTTTTGTACCAACCTCAGAATCATTTCTACACTTGACAATATTGCTACTGCCACTGTGCCAATCCATCTCATTGTGGGGCTTCCTCTTTTTCGCTGATGCTCTACTTTGCCAAGCATGTTGTCCTTCTCCAGGGATGGGTCTCTCCTGATAATATGTCCAAAATATGACAGATGAAGTCTGGCCATCCTGGAGTCTAAGGAGCATTCTGGCTGTACTCCTTTGAATGCAGATTTGTTTTTTAGTAGCCCATAGTATTTTTCATATTCTCATCCAACACATAACAAATGCATAATTTCTTCTATGGTTTTTATTCATTGTCAGCTTTCACATGCATATGAGGCTATTAAAAACACTATGGCTTGAGCCAGGTACACCTTAGTCCTCAAACTGACATCTTTGCTCTTGAATACTTTAGAAAGGTCTTGTGAAGCATATTTGTCTAACGCAATAATTTCTTTACTGAAAAACACATGAATATTGGTGGTTGATCGGAGCAAAACAAAGTCTTTGAGAACTTCAATATTTTCTCCATTTAACTTGATGTTATTTATTGGTCCAGTGGTGAGGATTTTTGTTTTCTTTACATTGAGCTGCAACCCATACAAAAGGCTGTGATCTTTGATCTTCATCAGTAAATATTCTAACTCATCTTCCCTTTCAGCAAGCAAGGTGTATTATCTGCATATCTCAGATTGTTAATGAGTCTCCCTGGAATCCTGATGACACATTCTTTTTCTTCATATAATCCAGCTTTTTGGACTATTTGCTTAGCATACTGACTGAATAAGTATGGTGAAAGAATATAATCCTGCCACATACCTTTCCTAATTTTACACCATTCAGTGTTCTTGTGTTGTGTTCAAACAACTGCGTCTTGGTCTGTATCTAGGTTTCACATGAGCACAATTAAGTGTTCCGAAGTACACATACTTGGCAATGTTGTCCATAGCTTGTCATGATCCACACAATCTAACCCTTTGTGTAGTCAATAAAGCACAGGAAAGTATCTCTCTGGTATTCTCTGCTTTCAGCCAAGATCCTTGTGACGTCAACAGTGATATCCCTGGTTCTACAAACTTGACTTGAACCTCTGGCAGTTTCTTGTAACTGTACTGTTACAGCCATTTAAAAATTATAGTTAGCAAAATTTTATTGCATGTAATATTAATGATATTGTCTAATGATTTCCACATATCTTTGGGTCATCTCTCTTTGGAATGGGCACAAATATGGATCTCTTCCAATCAGTTGTCTGGGTAGCTGTCTTCTACATTATTTTGGCATAGATAAGTGAGTGCCTGCAATTTTGTATTAATTTTTGAAAGATTTCAATTTGTATTCCATCAATTCCTGGAGCCAGGTTCTTTGCCAATGCCTTCGGTGTACTTTGGAGTTCTTCCTTCAGTATTATTGACTCTTGATCATATGCTACCTCTTGAAATGGTGGATCATCGACTATGTCTTTTTATATCCTTTTCCATCTTCTTTTGATGCTTTCTGCATCATTCAATATTTTGTCCACTTGTTGCTAAGTGCCATCTAGTCAGTTCCAACACAAAGCGATCCCATAGAGGACCTCTGAGGAACAGCTGGTGGTTTTCAACTGTAGTGGTCATGAATTGGGCTGCGAACTGCAAGGTCAGCAGTTCGAAGCTACCAGCTACTCCATGGGAGAAAGATGAGGCTTTCTGCTCCCGTAAAGATTTACAGCCTCAGAAACCCTATACAGGGTCTCTATGTGTTGGAACTGACTCGACAGTACTTAACAACAACAACGACAACACCTGTGGTTAGCAATACAGTGCTTATCCTAAAGAGTCATACTGTAGAATCCTTCAATATTGAAAGTCGAGGCTTGACTTTTTTTCCTCAGCTGTTTCAGCTTGAGAAATGCTGAATGTGTTCTTCACTTTTGGTTTTTTAACTCCAGTTCTTTGCACATTTCAATATAATATTTGACTTTGATTTCCCGAGCTGCCCTTTGAAATTTTCTGTTAGACTCTTTTACCTCCTTGTTTTTACAATTTGCTTTATCATCTGTACACTGATCCAAGTTTCAGTCTCTTCAATTTGGTCTCTTCCTTCTTTCTTGTCTTCTTGGGTTTTTTGTTTTTGTTATTTCAAAACTTTATTTGAGATATCTTGAAGTGTTCTTTATGATGATGAATGTAACACCATTCCTCTTCAAATTTTCATTCCCAGAATAGTAAACTGTGTGGTTTTCAGATTCAAAATGTATCAATGCCAGTCCACTTCTGATCAGTAATACCTTGAATATTGATGCTTAGGTTTCCATTTCACATTTCCCAACTTCCAATTTTCCTAGACTCATACTTTATACATCCCACGTTCTGGTTATTAATGAATGTTTACATCTATTTCCACATTTTGAAATGTGCCTCATAAGTAAATGAAGGTCCCAAAAGCTTTACTCTGTTTGTAACAGCATGGTTAACTCTAGTTTGAGGAGGCAGCTCTTCCTCAGTCATGTTTTAAGCGCCTTCCAGCCTGAGGGACTTATATTCTGGTATTATATCTGATACTATTCTGGTGCTTTTCATCATGTTTTAATTTTCAGTATTCTGGTGCAATCTGACAGTGTTCCATTGCTAGCCATAGTGTTTTCAGTGATTAAATATTGGGAAGTAACCTGTCTTGCCTTATTTGTAGTCTATCTTAATCTAGAAGCTCAGCTCAAAACTGTCCACCATGGTCATACCCTGCTGGTATGAAAAATACTGGTGACATAGCTTCCAGAATTACAGCAATATGCATGCCACCACAACATTACAAGCTGGTAGATGTAGAATGCGGATTATAACATTATGGCCAGAGCTAATTATGTCATGTTCAACACTAACACTAGATTAATGAAGATGAATCATATCTTTGGTTAGATTAGGACAAAACCAAATTATACTGACTCTCATGGTGTCTCTAGATTCAGGTGAACACAAACAAGTATTTGCTACAGATATCATATTTTGGTCTCAACTCTACATTCATATTTTGTGGGTTTTTCCTAGCATAGTTCCATTAACACTTCGAAAAGGGTGGCGGACACCACCATGTTTGCATTATAAAGAATTCCATAGTTCTGACCCAGTAGTTACAAAGGAAAATCAACTTCTTTCCTGATGGATTTGGACTTTAACTTGAGTCCAGTCTTCAGGCAGAGTCAATTAATTAACAGCAAAAGGTATAAATGGATAATGATTTTTTTTGCTTGTTTTGCTTAATTTTATAATTCTTCTTTCTCTTTCTTGGTAATCTTTCAATTTCACCAAGTAACTTCTTTTTGATTAAGAAAAACTGGTATATGAATTGTGTATTATAGAACAGATTCTTAAACCTTCTCTAACATGAAGAGTATAATAGACAAAAACATATATAATACATATTTCCTCTTTTTTTCTTAATAACAAATGATTAGCACTTTGGAGGGTGTACCTTTTCACTGGGAAAATGATTCTCTCAAGGACAGGTTAGAGGTTACATAATTATGGTGTAATGAATTATTTAATATGACTCTACTAACCCTGGTCCTTGAAACTCCCATCAAATGACTCATTTGCTGATGGGTATGTATAAGAAAAGGTGGGAGAAGGAAATGATAGTATAATAAGATTCAGTTGTGAATTATCGTGAACAGAGTTAATTGTAATTGTAAAAATGGGGAACTCTAAAATGGCTATGAACTGAGGCATCTTGAAGCAGGAGGGAGGATCCCACTACCATGAAGGAAAAAGAGCTAGAAGAGGAGGATATCCTTTGGGCCCCAAGATTTTGATGCTTTTCAGGAGAAGAAAACTGTGGTAGAGGAGTGGCAGAGGAGCAGCTGTAGCAGAACCAACAGCCAGAGCACAAGACAGAGAGAGCTGTGAACTTCCTGCCCACCCAGCAAGTAAAGCTGAGTGACCTTTGGTCTGGAGGCTCATTTGTAGAGTGGGTGTTTCCAAGCATTTTCATTGGGGGAGCTAGGTATGTTGGCCCATGTAACTAGCATTGAGTGCCTTCAGACTGAAGCTTATGGTTAAGTATTGTGCTCTGTGGGCATTTGTCATCAGGCCTAAAAGAGATTTGTAACATTGCTGGAGCAAGGCAGAGGCCAGGCCATTGGACTGATGGCTCGAGAGAGGCCTGCCTTTTGGTAGGGCAGAGAGATTGTCCTGACTAGAAGACTTAAGCCCTAAACATTTCTGACTCTGAATTGTGACTTGCCAACTTCCCGCATACACCTCATAACTTTGAGTAAGGTGTCTGAGTTCTGTGTGACCATGGCAATGAATTATTGAACATGGATGTAAAGTAGAGCACTGAGGGAGAGATGGCTGGTACCCATTTTTCACAAAAAGGAAAAATGATGTTTCAAAATTCATTGTATGCCTTATTTAAATGATAATGAAGAAAAATCTTCATCTAAATATTAGGGAGCTAGAGGACACTGCCAGCCTGCCAAAAAACTAACAAAACAAAACCTAAGTATGAAGAATTGAATTAAACTTATGTGTCTAAAACTTTGTTATTCAAGAGGTGGAAATAGATGGGTAATATTACTTGAACAGAAAAGTTCCATTTTGTATATAACATTCAACAACTTTAAAATGTTTTTTTTTTCACATTGTTTCATTTGTGCTTTCAAATGAAAAAAATGAGGAATGCAATTAATATGGTTTAACTCTGCAGGATAAATATTATTATTTAATGATGTATAAAGCAAGTCTATTCTAACAATTTCATGCTGGGCACAAAAATGAAAACAAAACAAAACAAAACAAATTTGTGTTTATGCAAGCATACATTTAGGACATTCAGGTTTTTTTCTTTTTTTTTAATTTGAGCACAAAGACTGATTTAACTTATTACCTGTCAAGAGAATATTTGGGGATACTTTATGCATGTCACATATTGCTGAAAACTTTAAATATCATGCAGAATAAATGTAAAATATAAGGACTGATATCTAAATGTATCCATTTACTGATGGACCATTTCCTTTGCCCACCTCACTAATTCTATTAATGCGAAAAATATGTCATAATAAATAATGATACAGTTGGCATTGCTGAGCAAACACCTGCACTAGCCAAAACACATTCAGAACTTTGTTTGTCTGCACTATTCAAGATGACCATGGCCTCTAAAATTTAATATTGACTTCAGGGACAAGCAATGAAAATTTTCTCAAATTGAACTCTTGTTTCCAGACTGAACCTCACTCTACCTTTCATAACACTAACAGAATGTGAGACACTTTTATGTGTTTCCTATGTAGTTTTTATTTCTCTGAGCTTTCTTTAATTTGCTTCTTGCATGCAGAATGCTCTCCCTAAACAATTTTGCTCATTTGAGTTGCACTTGTCTGGGATATGCTATCTACTTTTGTTTTTCTAGTAAAAAAGAATTTCTTTATTATAGCTTTCTCATGACATCTACTTGAGTTATGCTTATATTTGGTTATCTCACATCTCTCCTATTAGTTTGTAAAATCTATGAAGACATTGATTTTGCATTAATTACTTTTGTGTTTTTCCATTCACTTTGAGAAGTACTTAGCCTTCAGAGACTTCCAGTAAATGTTGGTTAGAAAAATGCAAGCACATTGTCAACACACAAGAGTGAGTAACAAATTCTTGATGAATTGCTTCCTCTTTTTAATTTGATGACTACTTGGTCCTGAATGCATCCTTAATTTGAATCCTTCCCTATATTGAAAACTTCCACCTCTTAAAAAATAATGAATTTATTAATAAAAAAACACACCCAGAATTGGCTAAAATAGACAAAAAGAAATGTCTAAACAGAATGGATTCACCAACCTCTCTGCAGAAAAAGACGAGTCTTTCTGCTATGGTAAATACTGAAGCCTCAGAAACCCTATGCAGGGTTTCAACACCGAATACAATGGATGAGAAGACAGAGGATAGTTGTTTTAGGAATACAGAAAACTTTGGTAACACATGGTTAGTAGTAATTTGCCTCCTGAAACTTTGTGGGTATGCTGTGATGATAATAATGATAGTGTTAAAAATCTTTAGATGCTTTTAAGGTACTTATTTAGTCTTACTATTCATGGAAGTAGCAGCCAAGAAATCAAACATTGTATTGCATTAGGTAAATCTGCTACACAAGACCTATTTGAAATGCTCAAGAGCAAATTTGTCACTTTGCGGAATAAGGTGCACCTGACTCAAGCCATGCTACTTTCAATAGCTTCATCTGCATGTGAAAGTTGGACAGTGAATAAGGATGACCATACAGGAATTGGTGCATTTACATTATGATGTTGGAGAAGAATATTAAAAATCCCATGGACTGCTAGGAAAACAAAACTGTGTTGTAAGAGGCACAGACAAAATGCTTCTTAGAAACCAGGGTGGCAAAACTTACTGATGGGCCATTTCCTTTGCCCACCTCACTAATTCTATGAATGCAAAGGATATGTGATAATAAAAAATGTTTAATTTGGCATTGTTGAGCAAACACCTGCAACAGCCAAAACACATTCAGGACTTTGTCTGCCTACACACATTGTCTGTCTTTGTATACATTATCAAGAGTGGCCAGTCCCTGGAGAGGGACATTATGTTAGGTAAAGTCAGTTGTTGTTGTTGTTAAGTGCCGTCAAGTCGGTTCTGACCCATAGTGACCCTGTACAGGGTTTCCGAGGGTGTAAATCCTTACGGGAGTAGAAAGCCTCATCTTTCTTCCGCGGAGTGGCTAGTAGTTTCGAACCGCTGACCTTAAGGTTCACAGCCCGATTTGTAACCACTACGCTACCAGTAGTCAGTAAAAAAGAGGAAGACACCAAAAATATGGATTGGTAAAGTAGCAGCAGCAATGGACTTAAGCTTAACAAAGACTGTGAGGATGGTGCAGGATCTAGCAATGTTTTATTCTGCTGTGCACGTACTTGACAGCACCTAACAACAACAACAAAGAGTGAGGTGCACAGGAGGCACTCACTCATCTCTGCCAAGAAATTTGGAAGACAACTATACGGCCGACTGATTGGAAGAGACCCATACTTGTACCCATTCCAAAGAAAGGTGACCTAACAGAATGCGGAAATCATCAGACAATCTCTTTGATATCCCATGCAAGTAAAGTTTTACTAAAGGTAATACAGAAACATCTGCAAGCATATATTGACAGAGAACTTTCAGAGGTTCAAGCTGGATTCAGAAGAGGCCGTGGAATGAGGGATATCATAGCTGATGTCCGATGGATCTTGGCAGAAAGGAGAGAATATCAGAAAAATGTTTACCTGTGCTTTATTGACTACGCAAAGGCTTTCGATTGTGTGGATCATGACAAGCTATGGACAATATTTCAAAGTATGAGTATTCTGGAACACTGAATTATGCTCTTGAGGAATCTGTACCTGGACCAAGAGGCAGTTGTTCGAAAAGAACATGGAAACACTGACTGGTTTAAAATTAAGAAAGGTGTACCACAAGGTTTATTCTTTCACCATACTTATTCAACCTGTATGCTGAGCAAATAATCCCAGAAGCTGGTTTCTATGAAGAAAAATGTGGCATCAGGATTGGAGGAAGACTCATTAACAACCTGCGATATGCAGATGATACAATCTTGCTTGCTGAAAGTGAAGAGGACTTAAACATTTATTGATGAAGATCAAAGAGCACAGTCTTTGGTATGGATTACATCTCAATGTAAAGAAAACAAAAATCCTCACCACTGGACCAATAAACAACATTCTTATCAACGGAGAAAAGATTGAAGTTGTCAAGGATTTCATTCTTCTTGGATCAATTATCAACACTCACGGAAGCAGCAATCAAGAGATCAAACGACGTATTATGTTGGGTAAACCTTTTTAAAGTGTTGAAGAGCAAAGATGTCAGCTTGAGGACTAAGGTGCTCCTGACTCAAGCCATGGTATATTCAATAACCTCATATGTGTGCAAAAGTCGGACAATGAATAAGGAAGACCGTAGAAGAATTGATGCTTTTGAGTTATGGTGTTGGAGGAGAATATTGAAAGTGCCATGGTATGCTAAATGAGTCAACAGATCTGTGTTGGAAGAAGTGCAGCCAGAGTGCTCCTTGGAGACCAGGATTGCCAAACTTTGTCTCTCATACTTCAGAGATAACGTCAGGAGGGATCAGTCGCTGGAGAAGGACATCATATTTGGTAGGGTGGAGGGTCATAGAAAAAGAGGAAGCCCTCCAACGAGATGGATTGGCCAAGTGGCAGCATTGATGGACTCAAGTGTGGCAACCATAGTGAAGTTGGCCCAGGATCAGGCAGTGTTTCATTCTGCTGTGCATAAGGTCACTATGAGTCGGTACTGACTCGATGGCACCTAACAACAACAACTACAACAGGGGCTGTGGATGTCATTATTCTTGCTTAGATAATCCTTTGGTCTGTAACAATACAATTTTAATTCATGAGAAGAATTATCACCAATAGATGGGTATACAACTTGAAATAATTTTACACTGTTATGGGACTCCCCGTTAACTTCAGAGAAGTAATGTAATGTACTAGTCAAGAATGGAATATACTGTCTAGGTTCAAAGCTGTTTATGGCCTTAAGTAAGGTAATGAACCTCTCAGATTTTTGTTTCATCATATGTAAAATTATTGTAGCTATCATAGCTTGTGTGCATGTAAAGTGTAAGTATTTGTTATTGCTATTATTTCTATGATTCAGTGCAATGGTATACTTTTCAATAATGGCATTTACTACATTTCAGAAGTGTTTCCCATTGCAATTTTTAATGCAAGTTTCTACTTTCCTTTTCAAAGGATATAGGGAAGAGAACTTGCCTAAGATCTCATTGGACTAATCCCAAAATATGTATTACACAAGTAATATAGCAACTTAATTGCTTTCGATTCTGCATATTGGAATACCTGACATACATAATTTTTGTTTTTTATTAAGCAGTAAAGTATAACAGTCAGCATATTTAGATGCAAACAACAGAACGAATTCTGGCTGATTAAGCAAAATAGTTTTTTTCTTTTTAAAGGATATTGGGAGAGTCACAGAATCACTAAGAGGTTTAGAAAATAGCCTCAAGCCCTCAAGGCTAAGCTTTTTATTTTATTTTTCCAATTTTGGTGCAATTATATGCAGCAGAACCCATACAAAATTAAGCTTTATGAAACCACCAGAAACCTTACAACCACCTACTGGAGAGCAAATGACTTAGAGACTGTCATGAATACCAGCCACATATGTTCTAGTTTATATTCTGTAAGTTAGAATCTCCATGTTTCCAACTTTTTTGTTGAATTGCCTGGAAGAAAGCAAAAGCTCATTAAGAAGACCCGAAAGAAGGAAAAGAAGATAATGGATGCCAGAAGAGACTCTGAAACTTGCTTTCTACCATTGAGATGCTAAAACAAATAGAAAAAATGAGGAGTTAAAAGAGCCAAATAGAAAATTTCAAAGAGCAACTCAAGAAGACAAAGTCAAATATTATAATGAAACGTGCAAAGACTTTGAATTAGATAACCAAAATGGAAGAACACTCTCAGCATTTCTCAAGCTGAGGGAACTGAAGAAGAAGTTCAAACCTCTTCTTGCAACATTGAAGAATTCTATGGGCAAAATATTGAATGATGCAGAAAACATCAAAAGAAGATGGAAAGAATACATAGAGTCCCTGTACCACAAAGAAATGGTCAATGTTGGACCATTTAAAGAGGTAGCATATGCTCAAGAGCCAGTGATCCTGAAGGAAGAAGTCCAAGGAATAGGCAAAGAACAAGGCACCAGGAATTGATGGAATACAAATAGAAATCTTTCAACAAAATGATACAGCACTGGAGGCACTCACTCACCTATTCCAATAAATTTGGAAGACAATTACTTGGCCAACTGACTGGAAGAGATCTATATTAGTGCCCATTGCAAAGAGAGGTGACCTAACGGAATGCAGAGGTCATCAGACAATAACATTAATATCTCATACAAGTAAAATTTTGCTAAAGATAGTCCCCAAACAGCTGCAAATGTACATTGACAGAGAACTTCCAGAGATTCAAGTTGGCTTGAGATGAGGATGTGGAACGAGCAATGTTATCATTGCTGATGTCACTGGGTCTTGGCTGAAAGCACAGAATACCAGAAAAGTGTTTACTTGTGCTTTATTGACTATGCAAAGTCTTTCAATTGTGTTGATCATGACAAGTTATGGACAACATTAAAAAGAATTCAGGAACACCGGATTGTGCTCATGAGGAACCTGTACATAGACCAAGAGACAGTTGTTCAAAGGAGGAACACTGAATGGTTTATAATTAGCAAATGTGTGCACCAGTGTTGTATTCTTTCACCATATTTATTCAATCCATATTCTGAGCACATAATATGAGAAGCTGAGTTATATGAAGACAAATGTCGCATCAGGTTTGGAGGAAGGCTCATTAACAACCTGGGCTGTGCAGATGATACAACCTTGCTTGCTGAAAATGAAGAGGCCTTAAAGTACTTACTGATGAAGAACAAAGACCACAGCCTTCAGTATGGTTTATACCTAAATGTAAAGAAGACAAAAATCCTCACTACTGGACCAATAAACAACATCCATATAAATGGAGAAAAGATTGGAGTTGTCAAAGACTTAATTTTGCTCAGATTAACCATCCACACTCATTGAAGCAGCAGTCAAAAAATTAAATGATGTATTGCATTTTACAAATCTGTTGTACAAGACCCCTTTAAAGTGTTCAAGAGCAAAGAACAAATTCTGAGGACAAAGGTGTGCCTAACCCAAATCATGGTATTTTCAATCACCTCAAATGCATGTGAATGTTGAACAATGAATTAGGAAGACGATAGAAGCAGAAATGAATTTGAGATATGGTGATGGAGAGAAGAATATTAAAGGTACATAAACTGTCAAAAGAACAAGGAGATCTGTGTTGGAGAAAGTACAACCAAAATGCTCCTTGGAAGCCAGGATGGCCAGACTTTGTCTCTCATATTTTGACATATTGTTAGGAGGGACCAGTCCCTGGAGTATGCTATTATGTTTAGTAAAGTATAGGGTTGAAGATAAAGAGGAAGACCCCCAACTAGATGAGAGGAAGACACCCGACTAGATGGACTGGCACAGTGGCAGGAGCAATGGGCTTAAATGTAGCAACAATTTGTGAGGTTGGTACAAGACCAGGCAAGTGTTACATTCTGGTGTGCATAGGATTACTACACATTGGTATTAACTCAATGGCACCTAACAGTAACAAGAACATTTATATAATTGGCACTTAAGACAACTTCCTGATTTCCAAGTTTTTTTTTTTTTAATTTTTAATAATTTGTAGGATAAGCACTGGACTGATAACCACAATGGCTGGATGTTCAAATCCACCGGCTGCTCTCAGAAACCCTACATAGGGCCAGTATGTGTCAGAACCAACTCAACAGCACACAACAACAACAATAACAGCAACAACAACATGCCTGTTTTGCTAGAGTGTGAATTCATGAAGTTCTTTATGTGACTATTTGGAGCCAGAATTTCCCCTGACCATTATTTTCTAACTAGTGTCTGCCACTGTATTCTCCAAAAATTAACCATCTGACACAGTTTTATTGATTAGATTAGTCTCAGAGGATGCTAATACCTATGTGTGCCTTTAAAGAAGAACCTAAAAGTGTTATCAGCAGGTGTCTCAGTTGTTCTTCAGGTGCCCATGCGTACTCTTACTGCCTTTACTTCTACTGAAGACTCATCATAACAGCTTAATTACTTATGTCCTCGAAGTTTCTAATTTTAGAACTTATCCTCCTCAGGGGGTCATGAAGTAGTTGCGTGTTTATTTTGTGTGAGAGAGAACTAATAAAAGAATCTCTGGCTCTCCATAAATGTTATAGTGTATGTAGTTGGTATTGATTAATATTGACTCTAATAAGAAAAATGGTAATGAGGATTGTTGCTATGTGCTGCCTGGTTGGTTCCTACTCATAGTGATGTCCTATAGGGATTCTGCTACTGAGGATACTGAATCTAATGTATAGGAAATTTACCTGTTAACATCTAGTATATTTTGCTAGTTTAAAGGTCATAGTACAATTAAAATGTCATCTCTTAGTTTGATAGTCTTCCACTCCCCACACATATATCTTGAGGCTTATTATGGTTTACCATTAACATTAATGGGATTTAAGGTACAGCGGGAGAGAATAGGCCCCTGATTTTGTAAGCTGAAAGTGTTTAGGAAATAAGTATTTGGAGATCATAAAACATGTATTGTCATAGAGGCATTTTAAAATTTCCTTAAATTCCCCCATGATATTCCCTTATGAGCTATATTATTTAAAACCAATGATCCTTAGATCTTAGAGAGGAAAATAGTATAATATCTAATATACATTTTTTTCTTAAATGTTCACCTTTTTTTCCCCCTAATTCTATGTGAACCTCAATGTAAAGAAAACAAAGAGCTTCACCCTGGACCAGTGAATAACATCAAGATAAATGGAGAAAGGACTGAAGTTTTAAAGACTTCAATGTTTGGCTCAACTATCAATACTCATGGAAGCAGCAGTCAGGAAATCAAAAGACATATTGTATTAGCTAAATCTGCTGTACAAGACCTCTTTAGAATGTTCAAGAACAAAGATATCAGACTGAGTACTAGTGTGGGCTTGACTGATGCCACAGTAATTTCTATAGCTTCATCTGAAAGTTGTAGAATGAATAAGGAAGACTGTAGAAGAATTGATATATTTGAATTATGGTGTTGGAGGAGAGCATTAAAAGTACCATGAACTGCCAGAAGAATAAATCAATCTGTGTTTGGAGAAGAACAGCCAGAATGCTCTTTAGAAGCCAGGAAGGCCAGACTTCATCTCTCACACTTCAAACATTATCAGGAGAGACCAGTTCCTGGAGAAGGACAACATGCTATGTAAAGTGTAGGGTCAGTGGAAAAAGAGGAAGACCCCACCAAGATGGATTTGTGGCAGCAATTTCAAAGACTGTGAGATTGATGCAGGACAGGGCAGTGTTTTGTTCTGTTGTGAATAAGGTAGCTATGACTCAATAGCACCTAACAACAACAAAATGAATGGAAAAAAAAAGTATCAAGTCAATTCCAACTTATGGTGACCCCTTATGTGTCACAGTAGAACTGTGCTACATGGGTTTTTAGTGCCTAATTTTTGAGAATTAGGTCATAAGGTCTTCTTAGGTATCTCTGGGTGATTTGAATATTCTACCATTTGTTAGGTGCTAAGCATGTTAATTGTGTGACTGTTTGTACCACCCACACCTAGACACTCTTAAAGGATGTTGTGGTATAGTGAATTATCTAGGTTTGTAATTTCCAGCAAACTATCTTTCTGCACTGCTGATTCTAGACAAGAAAAGTAGGAGAAGATATTGGTAGGATGACATGATTCAGCTGTGGGTGTTAAAGAGTTAATTGCAACTGTAAAAACGTCAAACTCTAGCATGGGCATAAAATAAGCCATCTAAAAAGAAGGGACGGCGTTCCCACTACCACCAAGAAGAAAGAGATAGGAAAGGAGCAAATACTTTGGATCCCGAGATGTCTTCACATCAAACCTCCTTGACTCAGGGACAGATTGACATGCAACAAGAAAATTTTAGTGACTGTGGACAGGAGGCTTGCTTATAGATGGGGGTGCCTCTAGGCACTTAATTGAGTGAGGTAGGTTTGCTGACCCACAGAACTAGAGTAGAGTACCTTCAGGCTGAGGCTTATGGTGGAGTGATGTTTTGTGTGGACCTTTACCAGAAGCTGACTGGAACAACCCTGCTCTGAGTGTTTTCTAATCATGTATTGTAACCTGTTAACTTCCCTGTAAACCCCATAATTGTATGCTGTATTACATCTGTGTGGTCATTGCAATGGATCATAAAACACAACTGAGGCATAGAGAGGATTGTGGGAAGTATGGTTTGTTAATATTTTCGCAGATATCAAAGAGATAGAAACGTAGTTTGAAAGGAGTTGAAAGGTACAAGGATACAAGGAAATGGAGTATAGTGCTGAGATATGTACGAGGATGAATCAAAAATTGAATGTACTCTGGTTATATTAAGGAGCTCTTGTAGCATAATGGTTATAAGTCAGCCTGCTAACCTCAAGGTAAGCATTTCCAAAGTACCAGCCATTCCGTGGGAGAAAGATGAGGCTCTCTGCTCCTGTAAAGATTTATAGCCTTGAAAACCCTCTACAGGGTTGCTATGAGTCAGAACTGATTCCACGGCACACCACCACCTGGTCATATTAAACTATCTGTAGGCTGCACTATCTTAGTGCTTTTCATTCAAGGTCACTGGACAGATACTCAAAAGAAGCTAAAAATTTCTTAAAAAAAAAAAAAAAAAGAAAAAAAAAAAAAGCCTACTTAGAGATGATGACGTGGAGAGATGTCACTAGGAGCCTGAGAGTAAATGTTTGGCAGAGTATGGAATGGAAACATCCTCAGTCCCCATAAAGAAAAATGGAAAAGTCAAACATGAGCTGCAAAACTGATGCTTACAGTTTTCTGAAATTCTCAGGGGCTAAAATTGGAACACTATCAGGAAAAAAAATTTCAACAATCAACACTGCTTATTACAAATGAGATGATGCCTGAAGAGCTGAAGCCTAAACTTTGGATTAAACACAGAGGAGTGCTATCCAAGGGTACTGTGTTTTGCATGGCAGTGCATGCCCATACACCTCTGTCCACACTGTTGACACTTTACAAAACTTCGTTTTGAGGTGTTAGGACATCCTCCCTATAGTGCTCTACCAGACTTTCACCTGCTAGGTCCACTGAAAGCTGTCCTTCCACAATGAAAATTCACTTCAGCTGAAGAAGCAAAGACAGCAGTGTATTTGTGGCTGGCAGTTTAGCCTAAAACATTTTTAAATAAGAGAATATGAAAGCTTGTTGGCAGATGGACACATATTTTAAAAAGTAAGGAGATTATGTAGACAATTATACATTTGTCTTTTCTAAAAGTTTACTAAAGTAAATACTACAACTAGATGAAGACAATTTTTGACTCAACTTCATACCATGGCTTGGGTCAGGGGCATCTTAGTCCTCAAACTGACATCTTTTCTCTAGAACACTTTAAAGAGGTCCAGTGTAGCAGATTTGCTTAATGCAATATGTCATTTGATTTCTTGACTGCTGTTTGGGTGTTGGTGGTTGATCTGATTAAAATGAAGTCTTTGACAACTTCCATCTTTTCTTCATTTATCTTGATATTATTTATTGGAACAGTGGTGAGGTTTTTTGTTTTCTTTACACTGAGGTGCAACCCATACCTAAGGCTGTGGTCTTTGATCTACATCAGCAAATATTTTAAGTCTCTTGGCTTTCAGAAAGTAAGGTTGTATCATCTGCGTATCACAGGTTATTAATGAGCCTTCCTCCAATACTGATGCCACATGTTTCTTCATATAATCCAGTTTCTAAGATTATGTGCTCAATGTACAGATTGAATAAGTATGGTGAAAGAAAACATCCCTGGCATGTTGGGAATGACTGAGGTGAAGGTCTCTGACTGGGGGTAGTTTAACTGAAGGCGTGCAACTGAACAGCTGTGGTCTGGAAACTTGGGCTGTACCCAAGTCTGGCTTGTCCCTAAGGTTTTTGCAAAACTGACCCTAGAAACAAGGAACTTGCAAAGTCTTTCATTGTACAGTCATGACCTTTAGCTCAGTCTGCACAAACATTTAGCTGTATCTAATTTATGTTCCAGCTAGCTAACACAAGTTACATTTTCTGATAGAGTTCCACTTACTGCATGCACAAACAACACTGGTGTTGTTTGTGCTCTTTACCTTGCCCCAAGCACCTTCCCTTGATATGTGTATAAAATAAACTTGCTGCACTGGTTCTGGGTTGGCAGTATCTTCATCAGAGTGCTGTGTCCCACCTGCTTTCAACTTTCACTTAATTTGTATGTGTCTTGTGTCTTCCTTTTCCTTCTCATCTACTATCACCCCTACTCAGGATTAATCTCTCCACACTGGACACAGAGAAAAGCCGGGCTGGCACTGTCACACACCTTTGCTAATTTTAAATCATTAAGTGTTGCTTGGTTCTGTTCAAACAACTGCCTCTTGATCTATGTACAGGTTCCTCATGAGCACAATTAAGTGTTCTGGAATTGATTTCTCTGCAATGTTGTCCATAGCTTGTCACGGTCGACGCAATTTTAAGCCTTTGCGTAGTTAAGAGCACAAGTAAACATTTTTCTGGTATCCTGTGCTTTTAAACAAGATTCATCTGACATCAGCAATGATATCCTTGTTCCATGTCCTCATCTGAATCTGGCTCAAACTTTTGGCAATTCCCTATAAATGTACTGTTGCAGTGTTTTTGAAATATCTTAAGAAAAATTTTACTTGCATGTGATACAAATGACATTGTCAGATGATCCCCACATTCCATTGGTTAACTTCTCTTTGGAATGGGCACCGATATGGATCTCTTCTAATCAGTTGGCCAGGTAGTTGTCTCCTAAATTTCTTGGCATAGATGAGTGAGTGCCTCCAGTGCTGCAACAGTGTGTTGAAATATTTCAATTTGTATTCCATCAATTCCCAGAACATTCAGTGAACTTTGGAATTCTTTCTTCAGTATCGTTGGTCATATGGAACCTCTTGGAATTGTTAACATCAATAATTTCTTCTTGGTACAGTGATTCTGTGTATTCCTTCTATTTTCTTTTGATGCTTTCTGAATTATTCAATATTTTGCCCATAAAATCCTTCAGTATTTCAATTCAAGACTTGCATATTTTCTTCAGTTCCCTCAGTTTGAGAAATGCTGAGCATGTTGTTCACTTTTGTTTTCTAACTACAGGTCTTTGCACATTTTACTATAATATTTGACTTTGTCTTTAAGGTCTGCCTTTTGAAATTTTCTAGTCTGCTCTTTTAGCTCTGCATTTCTACCATAGCTTTGCCCACACTGTTAACACTGAGGTATTAAAGCATCCTCCCTATAATTCTGATATTGCTTTTTCAGATTTTCACCTGTTTGGTCTCCTGGAAGCAGCCCTCAAGAAAGAAGATTCACTTTTAATGAAAAAGTGAAGACAGAGGTGCATTCGTGGCTCACAGTTCAACCTAAGCCATTTAAAAATAATGTAATATGAAAGCTTGCTAGCAGATGGACAACATGTATAGAAAAAAAATGGAGATGATGTAAAAAAATGATGTATTTGTCTCTTCTAAAAGTTGATTAAAATAAATACTACAACCAGAGTGTGGATACTTTTGACTTACCCTCCTATATGGGGTTATTATTGTTGTCATTAAGTGCCAATGAGCAGTTTCTGACTCATAGAAAGCTTGTATAGGGTTTCCAAGGAGCGGCTGGTGAATTTGAACTGCTGCCCTTGTGGTTCTGACTGACCTTGAGGTCCAGTGCTTTGTCCCACAGTGACACACCTCAGAAATTAGACTATGTCTCAATACTATATGATATAGCCTCAAAACAATGTGATATTTTCAAGGTTATGTGAAAGTAGTCCTCATGTATGAAAACCTATATACTCTTCATGTTTTAAGTGCCGTCAAGTTGGCTTTGATTAATAGTGACCCTGTATAGGATCTCTGAGTAGCAACTGGGGCACTTGAATTGCCAAACTTGCAGTTAGTAGTCCAGTGCTTATCCCACAGTGGCACACAAGAACTCCTATATATTCTTATATGGTGCCAAATCTAAAGCTGGATTATTGAGTATGAGTGTGTCCTTAAATATTTTAAATGCTGTCAAAGGAAAAAGGATTGAGTTTATTCTGTCTGAAGCTAATACTAAAGGGAGTGAGGTAATTTTATTCAGAATAAGAGAGGAATTCCTAACTTAAAGTATTAATAGCAGAGACTCTGAGGAAGGCTGACTGGGAAAACTCCAACTTTGGTATATACTTGCTTTTCCACATGGCCCATTTAATTGATTTGTAGTTTCTGGGTTTATAAAATGGAATGCTACTTGTACTATGGGGCTGTTTTGAGATTTCAGTGGAATCCCATATATGAGGTGTCTGGAACAGAGTCCTTCCAAAATATTGAATGCAGTTTCTTGTGACTACCTTCAAATAAATGTGCACTAAAAATGAATCTTATTAGATGTGTTGTTCCTCCCAGAAATTCTTTTCACATGTATATCCCCTGCGTTTTTGTGTTAGATATCAGACTGTATTGGGTTTCCCTTCTTATTCAACACTTCCTTTATCTAAATAAGTAAATAAATGCATTACTTATAATCTGATGTTGACAGATTGTAAACTACCTGAAGAAAAAGACAAGATCTTTCTTAGCAATTATGACAGTTTCAGGAGCTAGCACAGTATCTGGTACTTTAATAAGTCCTTAATACATTTTAGAAAGAATTGATGAATATTGACTCTATGCATCCCAATCAGACTTTCCTAATCTTTTCTGCCTGGTCTTTTATGATGAGACCATTCTCTTAGTTCTCTGTTGTTATAACTCTTGAATACTCAACTTGTATATGTACATATCTTAGATGTGTGCCTTCCTAGTATTCTAATGCCATTATTCCAGCCAATGTAGGTCTTTCTTATTTTTATTTTTGGAAACAGAAATAGCCACCAGCTTCCAAAACCAGTCCATTATCAGCATCAATCTATGTCATTCATCCCACAGCCGTCAAGCTGATTCTGACTCATAGCAACACTATATTACAGGGTAGAACTATTCCATAAGGTTTCCAAGGATGTGCTGGGTTCAAACTGCCCACCTATTGGTTAGCAGCTGAGTACTGAACCACTTCACCCACACCGCTCCTTTTTTTACTTCTTGTTGTTGTTAAGTGCCAGAGTCAGTACTGACTCATAGCAACCCTCTATAGGGTTTCTGGGCAGCGGTTGATGAACTTGAACCACTGGCCTTGCTGTTCAAA
Source organism: Chrysochloris asiatica (assembly GCF_000296735.1). NCBI lineage: Eukaryota > Metazoa > Chordata > Mammalia > Afrosoricida > Chrysochloridae > Chrysochloris > Chrysochloris asiatica. The sequence continues at coordinate 5,854,986 of NW_006408577.1, forward strand.
GTGACCTTGTGATCCAGTGCTTATCCTACAGAGCCACACGAGTGCATTAACACGCTGCACCACCAGTACTCCTTTTTCTCTAACTACAGTATCACAAAAGACAAGTCAAGCAGGAATGGTTGTTGATGACCCATATTAAATAGAGACGGTTCAGCTGACAGTGACTTTTCCTGACCTGACACCACTCACAGTTGTTTGGCTAGGGGTCTTCTCTTTATGATAATGATTATTATGAAAAAAGCCACATCTAACAAAAGTAAACTCTAATTGGGGGCAGAGCAACAGTTAGTCTCATTAACACCTTGAAGAAAGTTCTGGAGAAGTGTCGGGAGATATCCTACTGAGATCACAAAGCTGTAAACATGTGACTGTACTTAGCGTGTGACTCAGAGAATTTAAGGGGCACTGTAGACTCTTTCTCTCTCTTGCTGATATAATCTTAGCATAAACAAACAGTTCACAATGTATCCCTGTTCTAAATGATGCAATCTTGTTTGAGGAGGAGAGTTGCATTTGTTAAGTGACTCGGCCTATTGCTCTTGTATTTTAAATAATGCTTCTGTACCTTTCCACAGTTGTGGTGCTGTAGGATAAGAACTGGACCACAAGGTCAATTTGAACCACAAGGTTGGTGGTTCAAACTCACTAGCTGTTCCTCAAAATCCTATATAGGATCACCAGAGTCTGAACTGACACGATGACCCTTAACAACAACTACCTTTCCATTGTTGTTGTTGTTGTTATGTGCCGTGGAGTCGGTTCTGACTCATAGCAACCCTGTACAGGGTTTCCGAGGCTGTAAGTCTTTATGAGAGCAGAAAGCCTTATCGTTCTCCCGCGGAACAGCTGGTAGTTTCGAACTGCTGACCTTGAGGTTCGCAGCCCAATTCGTAACCACTACGCTACCAGAGCTCCTTTCCATATTCTTCCTCAATCTAAAACATTTTATTTCTTTTCTCCTAGCACATGCACCTTGCTTCCAAGGACTCATCCAGAATGCAGACGCTTCCAGGAAATCTTTTCTGATTAGTTCCTTCTGACATTTTCATGTTTTCCTTCAGCACCTTTTCATGCCTCTTAGTCTGTTTTGATCTATGCTTACTAATTTGTCTTTGGGAAAATTGTGTTATGCTGTTAATGCCTTGTCATCTTAATTTGATTTAACCTCCCCAGTGGCAGGGACTTTCCTTTTGATTATCTCTCAAGGCATCAAACACAGTGGTCTGAGCACACGTTTCTTCTGTAAGTGTTGATGGACTTGGGCTATACTCTTATTTGTTACAAAAGCTACTTTCCTCTTCACAAAGCATGTAACTTTTGTTAGTATATTATATCTGACATTTGGAAAATAAGTCCTGGGGTAATATACTGTTTTGCTGGAAGAAACCCTGTACAGTATATTTGAAACCAAGATGCTTGTATTTCAGGTGAGAATGACAGAACCAGAGATTTGACATGCTTGCTCAAGGTCATTCCGAACAGACTTGACCAGCGTACCCAGACATTCATCTGGATGTCTTTTGTTCCATAGTGCATGGTCACTGATAAGGTTCAGGTGCAGCTACTTAGACTGACAATGAACTTTCCTTGGTCCAACCTGAGTGTGTTCAATAGTAAATGCTTCATGATAAAAGAGGAAACAGAATGCTGCTGGTATAGGGTGAAATTAAACTGAAAGGAATGTGACAAGGTTATTTAAAAATGTTTAATTTCATAAGACTCAATAGATCAAAGTAATTAATTATGGAGCAATAAAAGGTAAGGTGAAGCCTCAGATGGACGCTAGAAAGAGATAAGCCTGCACTTTTTAGAATAGCCACTGTTCTTCCTACAAAACATTTTCTGGTTTTGTTTTCTATTGTCTAGTTTTTATTAAACTGACTGGGTTTCAAACAAAGCCATGTTAATGTAATGTGGATGCAATATATTCATGAGTATATCTTCCCCTACAGAAGGAAAAAAATCCATTTTTATAACAGTAATGTTGTCCTAGATTTTTAAGTTTTATACTTATGCACATGTATCAATTATCCTTATAGCATATTGAGAACTGGAATTGTATTCTAGTGATACTTATTTATGTATGTACAATTTAATAATCTAGCATTTTCCCTTTTTAAATGTATACTGTAAAAACAAGAAGAAAAACATCAGTTTTTAAGAAATTTTGCTGCCAACACCATATATAATTATTTTTATCTCCTAGATATAAGAATTACAGTTTTTCTTTCCTTATTTCTTTTTTTTTTAGTCCTTCAAAGTTAGAAATGTTTCCAAATGGAAGTAGGTCATAAAATGAGTATCATATTTTATTTACAGGCAGGAGGTTTGAGAAATGGTGGGAAGAATTTTCTTTATTAAGAGTTACTAATGTAGAGACCCAAATCAACATTTTTTGGGAGAATTTTAAAACTTTTCAATTCTCTACTTTTAGAGACAAACTATTCAATAAATAATCTATATCCATTTTAAACAATGGATACATACTGAAGACAAATACAGTAGGAGGGAGAAAGAAGACAAACTACTTTCAGTAGGGAAGAAGTGCTAAAGACCACCAAATTGAGAAGTATGAAGAGCAAATTGAAATGGAGAAACAGAAAGTGACAGACAGAAGCAAACAGCGCTTGAGATGGGTATATAGGGAAGAAGGTCTATCCCACATAGCTTAAGTTCTTCAAATACCTTTAAATACTTCATATTTTTTGGTGATGGGGAGCATGGAAAATATAGATATTCTCATTGTTATGTCCACTGGCCTATGATCCAAGTATCAGATGAAACAAAGGCAGAAGTCTGGCCTGTAAATGGAGGCCTTCCTTTCTTGGATTAGTGGCTTGTTGTGTACTGAGAATAACTGCTGAACCAAATCCATTGCCATCAAATCAATTCTGACTCATAGCGACCCTGTACAGGGTGTCTGAGGCTGTACATCCTTAAGGAACAGAAAGCTTCATCTGTTTCCTGTGGATTAAGCTGGTGAGTTTGAATTGCCGACTTTTTGATGAGCAGTCCAGTATTTAGCCTACAGTACCAACAGGGCTCCTTGGACTGAGAATAGGAAGCCTGAACTCCAGTTGGACTTTGTACCAGTAATGACTTCAAAACTATACAATTGACTCCTAGGAAGAGCTTCTACCTCGAAGACCCCCACTAAAACTGTGATTTCAAGACTGTAAGAAACAAGAAAGAAAGAGATGAGGAGAGAAATGTGGTTTCAACAGCAGGCAGGTTTATTGAGAATAAACCTGGGATGGGGAATTCAAAGTCAAAAGAGCCAGAGCGCCTGCCTGTCTCTTACAGACGGATATATTTAAGGCAGTGCAGTCCCTGGTACAGTAATGGGAGGATCTGGGAGGTTTTGGGTGGCTTTTAATGGATGGACTTATGGAGATGTTCCAGAAACCATAAACTACTCTGGGGAGGGCCTCTTGGTGTAACAAAGACTTAAACTTTCAGGAGACAGAAGCTTAAGCAGGACTTTATTCAGTGTCGTTTTGGGGGTGGCTGCAACGCCATTATGTTGATCAGGAGCAGGGTCCTTCAAAGGCATTCCTTGTAGCTGTGACCCAGGGAGATAGGAAACCAGAATCAACAGTTACTGTTGCTGCCATAGCTGTGCAGTGACATTTAAACCTTTAGGAAACTGTAGAGGGGATACTGCAGAAGTGAACATAAAAACTCCAACATTTCTAGAATTTTGGTTCCAGAAGAGCAGAAGAGGGAAAGCAAATATTCTAGACTCACTTTGACCTTTCAAATCTCATACATCTTATTTCATACTAAGAATGTAGTTACAAGAGAATTTGGAATACGTAGTTTTTACCTATTTAGTGAGAAGGGGATCAGAGTGGAAATGTAGAAGATCGGCTCAAAGAATCTGCCTCACAAAGGTAACATTAAATAGCCTGGGGAAGGAAGGCTATTCAGATTCCATTTTCCCCTCTATCCTACCCAGGGACACTGATGTATTTACAGAGTTAATCTAGAGTTGATTTTAAGTTTTAAACTTTTTATAGTGAACTGAGTAAAGATTTACAGAGCATATCATCAACTTTACATTCAACAATTCCTACATACTTTGTTTCATCTCATTGATTGCGATCCTCACAATGTAACATTACTTATCACACTTTCTGCCTGTTTCCTGTTTCTATTCCTCCTCCTTTCCTAACCTTTTGAACTTGGTTCTTAGGTAAATGTTAACCTTTTGACATTCCACGGTTGATTTTTCTAAGGTGTGAATACCTCACTGGTGTTATCGTTTCCTTTATAGACCTATCTATTGTTTGGAGTCCTGGTGTGGCACTGTGGGTTAATGCGCCAAACTGCAAAGCTGTTTGAACTGCAAGGTCAGCAGTTCAAGCTCACCAGCTGCTCCGCAGAAATCCTATACAGGGTCGCTATGGGTCGGAACCGACTCTACAGCACTAAACAACAAACAACAACAATTGTTTGGCTTAACATTGAGCCATGGGGTGAGTTCAGTTTCAGATAATAGAGTGACTAAGAGATACAATCTTTGGGGGGGGGGGGGGTTTTCACTAGTCTCTATTCAACCAATAAGCCTGGTCTTGTTTATGGTTTTGAGTTTTGCTCCAGAATTTTCTCCCGTGTTATCCATGGCTTACTAATGTGATCCTTTTCGTAGCATTTGGTAATGGATGTCAGGAACCATTGGGTTCGTTTGGTCTCAGGGTCATGAAGACTCATGTTTGTATGGTTCATTAGTGCATTGGATTACTTATTTCTATATGTCTTCAATTTTCATCACCCTTCTTTCCTTTGGATAGGAAGAGACCAATAGTTGTATGTTCATTTGCAATTAATGAGCTTCTAAAACTACATTCAATAGTTACCATGTTGTTTTAGGTGTCATTGATTTGGTTCCAACTCATAAGAACCCTATGCACAACACAAGAAAACACTGCCCTGTTCTACACCATCTTCACTATTGTTACACTTGAACCCATTGTTCTTGCCACTGAGCAACTCCATCTCCTTGGGGAAGGTCATCCTCTTTTTTGCTGACCCCCCACTTTACCAAGCATGATGTCCTTCTACAGGGAATGGTCCCTCCTGATAATATATTTGAAATATGAGAGATGAAGTCTGGCCATCCTGGCTTCTAAGGAGCATTCTGGTTGTACTTCTTCCAAGCAGATTGGCTTAGTCTTCTGGCAGTTCATGGTATTTTAATATATTTCTCCAACAGCATAACTCGATTGCCTCAATTTTTCTACCATCTTCCTTATTTACTGCCCAGCTGTCACATGCATAAGAGGCTATTGAAAATACCATGGCTTGGGTAAGGCACACCTTAGATCTCAAACTGACATCTTTGCTCTTGAACACTTTATGGAGATCTTGTGTAGCAGCAGCTTTATCTAATGCAGTATATAGTTTGATTGCTTGTCTGATGCTTCCATGAGTGTTAATAGTGGACCCAAGCAAAATGAAGTCTTTGAAAACTTCAACCTTTTCTTTATTTATGATGATGTTATTTATTAGTCCAGTGGTGGTGAGGATTTTTGTTTTCTTTACATTGAGATGCAGTCCTTAATGAATGCTTTTATCTTTATCTACATCAGTAAGTTTTTAAAGTCTTCTTTAGTTTCAGAAAGCAAGGTTGAATCATCTGCATATGGCAGATTGTTAATGAATACTCCTCTAATTCTGATGTTATGTTCTTCACATAATCAGCTTTTCAGATCATTTGCCCAGCATACAGGTTGAATAAGTGTGGTGAAAGAATACAGCCCTAGTGTACACCATGTTAAGTGTCATCAATCAGTTCAGACTCATAGTGACCCTGTATCGGGTTTCCAAGGAGAAATTGGTGGGTTTGAACTGCTGACCATGTAGTCACAATTTAGTGCTGATCCTACAGTACCACACCAGGATTCTACAATAGTAGGAAGCAAGACAATGTTTTTGAGGATTATGTTATGCCAATTGACCTGAAACTATGGTCCTGCTCCCCCAGACAGAATAACTCATTCCCTCAAGGTGTCTGATTATATTTAAGAAGTCCTGGTGTGGTGCTGTTGGACAAGTACTGAACTGCTAACCACAAGGTTGATGGTTCAAACTCATCAGTCGCTCCTTGGAAATCTTATGCAGGGTCAGTATGAGTCAAAACTGACTTGATGGCACTTAACAACAAAAGTTTTCATAACTTTGCCCCTGTATTCTTCACTACATTCATGGATATATTTGCATCAATGGTAAACACCCATGTACAAATATTCTTGGTCAAGCCTATATATATTTGTGGATTCTCCCTCCCACACCTGTTCAACCTGCATGTTTATCCCTGCATCTATACATAGATCACCATTATTGAAGAATTGTATGTAAAGAGTGTCATTTGAATTCAAGTATGTGTAATTAAAAAAAAAAAGGAAGAGCAAAATTTGTTCCTAACCAATTTTGTCATATCTTCTACCATATAATACTGGCTTTCTAATAAAAATACTGATAAAAGAAGAAAACATGAAATAACACAATATCAATAGATTCATTCCAGTAATCCTAAGTCATTCTTTCTTAGTGAATAAAATGAAGAATTTTAGACTATAAAGTTTTCTGATCATAAAAGTAAAGTAGAATTCACATGCAAGCACATAATTCCCGTTCCTTTCACTGTCATCCTAGCCACATAGTCTTTCCACAAAGTGGAAATGGAATACATTTCCAGCTGTTTAATACAGATGCAGTATAACTTTTCATCTCTCTTTCAACTGCACTGCTCCTTATTTTCTCTGAAAATGATTTGTTTCATCTACCAGTGAATCTACTTAATTAAACCAGCTGTAGGAAACTGTGCCAAAAAAAATTGGTATTAACTTTGGGACAAAGGGTCCTTAATATTTTTGTCATAAAAACCAATAATGTTGAGAGGAGACAATAAATATTGCTGATGGTAAGGAATGAAAATCATAATTTTGTTCTTAACTTCCAGGTGGTGGTGGTGATGTGCTCTGGAGTAGGTTCTGACTCATAGCAACCCTGTATAGGATTACCAAAGCTATAAGTTTTTATGGGCGCAGAAAGCCTTATCTTTCTTCTGAGGAATGGAGAGTAGTTTCAAACTGCAGACCTTTAGGTTAGCTGCCAGACTCATAGCCACTACTCTACCAGAGCTCCTTTAAATTCCAGGAAGCCCATTAATTAGAGGCATTTGTAAGAAAATTCTTTTAAACGGATTTTTGATGGTCTGATATTCTGATTCTGAAGATGTTTTCTAAGTAAATAATATTCTTTTATAGACATAAAAATGTTATCAATGGTTACATTAAAATGATATGTATATTTTTTACATTTCTGTGTATTTTAATCCCTATCATTGCTCTGGTAGCATAGTGGTTACGAATTGGGCTGTGAACCACAAGGTCAGCAGTTCGAAACTACCAGCTGCTCCGCGGGAGAAAGATGAGGCTTTCTGCTCCTGTAAAGATTTACAGCCTTGGAAACCCTG
>NW_006408577.1:5863245-5868969 GCF_000296735.1 Chrysochloris asiatica
GTGCAATCCATACTGAAGGCTATTGTTCTTGATCTTCATTCTTAGCATTCAACATCTGCCGATATCATCTGCCTATCACAGGCTGCTAATGAGTCTTCCTCCAATCCTGATGCCATGTTCTACACAAATATAACTACTCAAATGATTTGCTCAGCATACATGTTAAATAATTGTGGTGAAAAGATACAGCCCTAACACACTTATCTTTCATGATTTTAAACCACTCAGTATCCCCTTATTCTGTTCTAATAACTGTTTCTTGGTCTATGGACAGGTTTCTCATGAGCACAATTAAGTATTTGCTCCTTGAAATTCCTCATTCCACATCCTCTTCTGAATCTGGCCTGAATTTCTGAAAACTCCCTTTCCATATATTGCTGCAAGCATTTTTGAATTATCTTTAGCAAGATTTTACTTGCATGTGATATTAATGATATTGTTAGATTATACCTGCATTTTATTATGTCTTCTTTCTTTGGAATGGGTACAAATGTGGAGCTTGTTTTCACCAATGCCATCAGTGCAGCCTGTACTTTTTCCTTAAGTACCATTGCTTCTTGATCCTATTTTACCTTTTGAAATGATTGAACATTGATGATTTCTTTTTGATATGTTGTTGTTGTTAAGTGCCATTGAGTCAATTCTGACCCATAGAGACCCTGTATAGGGTTTCCAAGGAGCAGCTGGTGAGCTTGAACTGCCGACCTTGCAGTTCAAACGACTTTGCAATCTAGCGCATTAACCCAGAACTCCTCTTTTTGATAATACCCCTTCCATTTTCTTTTGATGCTTTTTGCATTACCCAATATTTTGCCCTTGGAGACCTTCAATACTGGAAGTCAAGGCACTTCTCAGTTCTTTCTGCTTGAGAAATGCTGAGCATCTTCTTTTGGTTTTCTAACTCCAGGTTTTTACACATCTCAGTATAATGCTTTACTTTGTCTTCCTGAGCTGTCCTTGGACATTTTCTGTTCAGCTCTTTTGTCTCTTCATTTCCCCACTCACTTTAGCTTCTCTATGATCAAGAGAAAGATTCATAGTCTCTTCTGACATGCATTTTGTATTATTCTTTCTTTATTGTCTTCTTAATGGCTTTTTGTTTTCTTCATGTGTGATGTTCTTGAAGTCATCCCACAACTTTTCTGGTCTTTGGTCATTATCATCGAATGCATCAAATCAGTTTTTGAGATGATCTCTAATTTCAGGTGGGATATATTCAATGTCATATTTTGGCTCTCATGAACTTACTTTAATTTTCTTTGGCTTTATCCTGGACTTGCTTATGAGCAACTAATGGACTATTCTATGTTCCTTGTCATGTTTTGGCTGATGATATTGAGCATCTCCACCTTCTCTTCCCACAGATGTAGTAAATTTGATTCCTCTGTTTTCCATCTGGTGAGGTCCATGTATATAGTTATAAGGTATTATAGTATAAGTTATTGGCACTGAGTATGTTGTTGGTCTTGCAAAATTCTATCATACAATCTTTAGCATAATTTCTATCAACAAGGGCAGATTTCCAACTACAGATCATTTTTGAATGTTTTCAACTTTTCCATGCCAATCACTAAAAATTATCAGTGCATATTTATTTCATGTTTGATAAATCTCTGACTGCAGAAATTGGTAGAATTCTTCCATTTCACTATTTCTGGCTTTAGTGGTTGGTACGTAAACTTGAATAATGGTATTCAAGTATTAACTAGTCTTCATTTGAAGGCATATGAATTGTGCATGTTCATTTTTACTGAATTAAAGAAATGAAAAAGAAAATCATATAAATAGTAATCTTTAGGATCTAAGTATTTCAAACCTTCCACCAAATACACTCTTTAGTTCTTATTGAAACAGTTTATTCTGTGGCATCTTGTACAATTATGTTCTTTTTAATAATATAACTCATAGCAACCCTATGTACAACCTTAGTCCTCAAACTGACATTTTTGCTCTTTAACAGTTTAGAGAGAGTTTTTGCAGCTGATTTGCCTAATGTGCTATGTTGTTTGATTTTTTTGACTGCTGCTACCATGAACATTGATTGTGGATCTAAGTAAAATGAAATCCTTGACAACTTCAGTTTTTCTCTGCATGTCATGATGTTATTTACTAGTCTAATTGTGAGGATTTTCATTTTCTTTACATTGAGGTGCAATACATACTGAAGGCTATAGTCTTTGATCTCCATCAGTAAGTGTTTCCAGTCCTCTTCACTTCCTGCATGCAAGCTTGTGTCATCGGAATCTCGCTGTCTCTGCTTATCCAAATACTGAAATGCAGATAAGTGGGCAGTCACTGATGAACTGTCATTAGTGTTCTTATTGAAGCCCTTGCCCTGTTGGTCTAGCTCCAATTCCCCCATTATTGGGTAGAATGGATGTTGGCATAGCAGTTATCCTAGTTGTGATTTTGTTTTTTGTTATAGTAATTTGCAGTTGTGTCTGAAATAAGTCATCATTTAATTTTCTTACTTTAGTGCAAAGCTCTGATTGTAATTTTAAAAAAAATGATCATTTAATATAGAATGGGCATCTATGTTTAACCATATCCACAGATTACCTCAATGAATACAAATGTGCTACAACATGTTTAAGTAGATGAATGCCAGTATGTTCCAAGGTAACAGAAGTGATTGCATTTTGATTATAATAATTATCATAACTCATAGAAGAAAAAGTCCTCTTATTATTTAATAAGGTGCAACATTATAGTCTATTTTATGATGGTAGTTTTTTATTTCACACACAGACTATAACATTCCTCTAATACAGCAAGTAGCTCTGTAGGATAAGCACTGGATTGTGAACCGCAAGATTGGCGGTTCAACTCACCACCTGCTCCATGGGAAAAAGATGATGTTTTCTGTTCCTGCAAAGATTTACAGCCTTGGAAATCCTATGTAGGATCCGTTTGAGTTGAATCAGCTTGAAGGCACCTAACAACATCAGCAATATAGATCCCTCAAACAAACAAAATGCAAAATATAGACCTGAAAGTAACAAGATCTTGTAGTTTTGGGAACTTAGAAGGATGTTATGAGTGCCTTAGCAAAGCTAATGTGAAGTTGCCATTATTTGTGACAAACTATTAGAACTCACATCCACTCACAGCAAAAGCAGATAACAGTAGCTAAGTCATTATCGACATTTTTTTTAGAGAGATGATTTCAGATTTAGTATTAAAGACTTATTACCCTCAGCAAATGGATCTGAAAAATGCTTTAGGAAAACCACGGCCCCTTTTTCTAAATATAGCAGAAATACTATAGAAAGGATGGGAGATTATCATAACACTTGTTTTATGTACTCTGCATTTTTAATTGGATGAGTGAGATGTCACACAAGCCACTAAGTCACAAAACCCCATGGGATGCCATTCAAATTATATTTTATATGAATAATGTTCCCAGGAATTATGCTATGCATATCTATGTGGCCATATTAGATGGCCCTGATGCCAAACTGTAATCTCAGCAATATGTTGAGGATTAAAAATGGCTTTGAAAACACATTTAGTTGAGATGACTTAGAAAGGGTGGCAGCATTTAACTGTTCACTGAGTAAAGGAGCACCAGGTTTTTTTTTTTTTTTTTTGGCTTCATCTTGAAAAGGTCAAGCATTTCATTATCATGGAAAGAGTGCTGATCTTTAATTATGAGGCCTGGAATTTAATGCTAGGTTGACTCTTAACTGTAGAATGTTAAACAGGTTATTTCATCTATCAGAGCCCTCAGTAGTCCACTCTGTAAAATGTGAGCTCTAGAATTGATTCAGGGTTTACAAACAATTTTTATTCTTATTAGTGGAGCCTGTAAGGTTAAGGAAAACTGAGTAGGAAAACAGATTGCCTGACTGAGTTCTTGAAGTAAGTTTTACACATTAAATTAGCATTTCACTCCTGATTCTCCCTGATAAAGAGCCCTAGTGGTAAAATTGTTTTGTGCTCAGCTGCTAACTGGAGGTTCAAGCCACCAGACACTATGTGGCAGAAATATGTGTGAAATCGGTAAATAGTTCATCCTTGGAAACCTATGGGGCAGTTCCCCTCGGTCTTGTAGAGTCACCATCCGTTGGAAGCCACTCAGTAGCAATGGTTTGGCTGGTATCCCTGATAAGAACTGATAGGATTCAATTGTTGAACTGTTGGTAGTTAGGTTTTCTTCCTCAAATGCAGATTAGATATGAAGAACTTTCCTCCTCTCTCAGAAGGAACTAACTTTTATTGAGTGCTTGTTATTTGCTAGTAGTGTTTTAAGTATTTAATCTGATCTTCACAAAAAGTTTGTAAGATTTGTTGTTAGGTGCCATTGAGCCCTTACAGACTCATAGTGACCCTATGCACAACAGAACAAAACACTGCCTGGTCCTGGGCCAACTGCGGGAGTCCACCTCTCGCAGGGTCAGGGTCGTGAGACTCCAGAGGAGACGCTGAATCGGCGAAAGTGAAAGTAATCCAGGAGTCTCCGCTTAGTTGGCTGATGGAGCTCACTCTGCCCAGGCTCAGCAAGTCTTTATTTCTACTTAAAATTACACAATGCACAATGATTTGATACCTTAAATTTTCCCTTGAATTATTATACATTTTTAGTTTATAATCACCCTGTGATTATAAAACCTTAACAAAAGTATTTCTATAATGTCCCACCTGACTTTTCCATATCCTGTTCATTTTTTGACCATTAAGTATTTTTCTTCTAACATCATCTCCTTTTTTTAAGTAAGTGATAGATTGTTTTTTCTTATTCCTACTAAAAGATCAAGTTAAACGTTACACAAATCATTTCTACCTCCCAGAACCCTGATTACATCCTCTTACTAATATAAGTTTCTATCGACTCTATCATCATTGCCTACACTACCTTATTGTTTCTACTAGCTAATTATCAATCTTCTAGTAGAGTAGTGGTTATGAATCGGGCTGTGAACTGCAGAGTCAGCAGTTCGAAACTACCAGCTGTTCCACTGGAGAAAGATGAGGCTTTTGCTCCTGAAAAGATTTACAGCCTCTAAAACCCTGTACAGGGTCGCTATGAGTCGGAACCGACTCCACGGCACATAACAACAACAACAGCATCCTACATAAAGTACTATTATTTTCTATAGTAACAGCATTAGTAACATCTATTCAATTATTTTGTTTTTCTAAAGTATTCATTAAATTGCTTAACCACAGTGTTACTATGTTTCTTTCTTTTGGGGCCATGAGGCATGTTAAAGGGCCCAACGTGGTTAATTGCTGCAGGAAAGGTAGATTATTAAAATTTGACCACCTTTCATTTACGTTCACCATTCTCTACCCAATTGCGTAGGTTCCTGTATGTGGTAGTGGGGGTTTGTGGATTCTGGCCGGTAATTGACTTAGGTGGGACCTATAGGGGTCGTTCAGCTTTACTTTACTTTTTTATTTGCTTCTGTGATCTCATACATGCAGCTGCTTTGTATTCCGGTTTTCTGTGAGAGGGAATAGGTCATGCTGCCTTAATTTATTTACAATTCCCTTTGAATCTAATCCAGTGAAGCTGAAACAATTGTTGCAAGACTGGTTTTTCCTAAACTCTGAAGAACTCACAGTAAGAGCCATGAATGTGGCAGTACAACATATCCCCACAAGTGGAATCAGAAGCATCCCAAAGAAGAGAGATAAAAAGTGCCTTTCTAAAATCATCTGCTGTGCTGATGTTTTCTCCTTTTGCCGGGACTGTGTCAAAGGGCAACAGGGGATCGG
>NW_006408577.1:5869724-5873282 GCF_000296735.1 Chrysochloris asiatica
CTTCCTCCAATCCTAATGCCATGTTTTTCTTCATATAACCCAGTGTCTTGGATTATTTGCTCAGCATACAGGCTGAATAAGTATGGTGAAAGAATACAACCTTATTGCACACCTTTCTTAATTTTAAACCATTCAGTGTTCCGATGTTCTAGTGTGTCAATCCATCTAATTGAGAGTTTCCCTCATTTTTAATGATTCTACTATACCAAGCATGAAAAGATGACTCAAAAAGGTCAAGGGCACATGGGATTAAATGATAATGGAAAATTTCCATGAACTGTTTGAAGACCTCTCATTTGTCCTTTTCCTACCATTCCTTTTTAAGCAATTGGGTTTTCTTGATAAATTGTTAAAAATAAACAGTTTAAGACTTGTCATCCCCTAAGATCTCTCTAGTTGTGCTACTTCTAAGACTGACCTATTTGTCCTTACGGAAGTTCATGTTATTCTTCGCCACTCCACACTCTGAACAGATCAGATCAATTCTTCTGTCTTCCTTTTTCACTATCCAACTTTTGCATGCATATGAGGTAGCTGAAAAGACCATGCCAATACTTAGCTCTATAGTTTGAATTTAATTGCCCTGTGATGGAGTCAAAGTGTTAACAAATTTTATAACTTCCCTGGTAATTTGTAAATATCAGCTTCTCAGCATCAGATGAGATTCCCAGAGAACAGAGCCCTGGGAGTGGTAGGAAGGAGAGATACAGGAACAGTGCCCTTATCCTGGTTAGAGGGACGCTGTTCACATATCCACAAACTTATAAATGCTTACAGAGCAGCAAGAAAGCAGGAGTACCAATGATTCCTCTGGATGTGTAGGTGCTATGAGTCCAGGGTAGGAGAAAGATGAGGCTGTCCACTCTTCTGAAGATATTCAATCTTAGAAACACTAAGGATCATATCTTATAGGGTTGCTAGAAGTTGGAATTGACCTGATGACAGTGTTTTTTTTTTCTTTAACGAGTTCAAGATTGCAAGAAAGTCTTCAAGTATGAGTTCAAGATTGCATGAAACTCTTCAAGTCAAAACTGGTCACATGCAAAAATCAGTCACTGGTAATAAACTAGAGATAGATTACGTTTCCGTATTTGGCAAATAAAAATATAGGATGTCTGTAAGTTTGAATTACGGGGAAAAGCTCAATAATTTTAAATGAGTATATCACATGCGATATTTGGAGCATGCTATATGCCATTGAATTGATTCTGACTCATCTTTGCAGGAGCAGAAACTCTCATCTTTTCACATGGAGTGGCTTATGGATTCAAACCACCAACCTTGTGGTTTGAAGTCCTGTGCGTACCCTACGAAGCCACAGTGCTCCCTAGAGAACATATAGGATAGAGTAGAACTACCCTATAAGCTTTTCTTGGTTGTAATCTTTATAGGAGCCAGTTCCTAGGACTTTCTTCCAAGTGGCTACCAGATGGGTTCAAACTGCTGACTTTTGGCAGCTGAATACTTAACCATTTGTGCCAAAGGTTATTTGTTATTTATCTAAAATTATTGTTTAACTGAGAAGCCTGTATTTCATCTGGAAACACTAGGGATGGAGAACTTGAGTTTATTTAAGTCTCAAAGGACATTGGGATTTCAGTACCAACTATGGAATAGGTTTATTCTATATACAAGAGAACACGATTCATTCTGTGGAAGAGCCTAGATATCTAAGGTTATTTTTAGGAGTTTAGAATATAGCTCACTGCCAATTCATTGATCCCAACTCATAGTGACCCTATAGGACAGAACAGAATTGCCCCATAGAGTTTCCTAGTATAAACTATTTATGGAAGAAAATTGTGACAGCTTTCTCTTGTAGAGCAGCTGGTAGATTTGAACTGTCAACCTTTTGGTTAGCAAGGAGTGTTTCTTTAAAATATAATAAACTCGATAATAGATGGCAGAGCTTTTGTACACAAACAGCAAACCTTCCCAAGTGCTGTACTCTACTTTTGTAGTTTGTATCATTCCATATAACAATGGAAACAAGAACGATCACCATTTGGATTCATTTTCAATATCATTTTTTCAAATCCATAATTGGTTATCTTTTTCCTTGTCATAGTGTGCTGCTGTGGAATAAGCACTGGACTGTTAAGTATAAGGTCAATGGTTCAAATCCACCAGTGTCTCCTCAGAAACCCTATACAGGATTTCTATGAGTCAGAACCAACTTGGCAGCACTTAACGACAACAGCAACATATAACTTAAAGTTGTAGAAAAGTTCTTTGCTTTATTTTGTAGGACCTTTTATCTCAATAGTGTGGAGATTCATAGCTGAAGTGAGGGCTTATAATTAGTGAGCATAATAGATAGTCTTTGAATGGTGCCCCTGAGTCTGTCCTGACCCATAGTGACCCTGGATAGGGTTTCCGAGTTTGTAAATCTTGACAGTAGCAGAAAGCCTCATCTTTCTCCCCCAGAGAGACTTATTGATTCAAACTGCTAACCTTGTGCTTAGCAACCCAGCTCATAATTCACTACATTACTAGGGTCTCTTATTCTATGAATGGAGAATATTAACATGTTAAATATTTAGTCTTGGGAGTAAAAATTTCTATACCTAATTCAGTCTCATACTTAATTGCAAAGTTAGTTCTGAACTCTTTATGGAATATAACTACAAAATGTTTTTATAGCTTATTCTTTAATTCAGACCTTAAATTCCATATGTTTTTATGTGGTAACATGAAAATGATTCAGTTTAGAAATGGAACTGAAAATAATAAAAACATTAATTGCTATGTATCCATATATGTAGATATCTATTGGTGTTACAGCTGCTGTTAATTTATGTCAATTTGATTCTGGCTTACGGCAGCCTTGTGTGCACCAGAAGAAATTGCTGCCCAGTCCTATGCCATCTTCAGAATACCGTGTTTGAGCTCATTGTTGTAGTCAGGGTGACAGTCCAACTCACTGAGGATTTGACTTTTTTTTTTTTTGCTGATCCTTTACTACGTATGATGTTTTTCTCCAAGGACTGGTCCCTCCTTATGATATGTCCAAAGTACATGAGACAAAGTCTTATCATTCTTGCTTCTATGGGACAAACTATACTTCTTCAAAGACAGATTTGTTCATTCTTCTGGCAGTCCATGTTGTTGTTGTTAAGTGTCCTGGAGTCATAGCAACCCTACATAGGGTTTCCGAGGCTGTTAATCTTTACAGGAACAAAAGCCTCATCTTTCTCTGGCGGAACAGCTGGTAGTTTCAAACTGCTGACGGTGAGATTAGCAGCCTGATTCGTAACCACTATGCTAGTATATGCATATTCAGTAGTCTTCAGCATCAATTCTTTGGTCTTCCTTATTCATTGTCAGATTCCCATGCATACATTTTTGTTAAGTGCTGTTGAGTTGGATCTGACCCATAGCGACCCTGCATAGGATTTCTGAGGAGCGCCAAGTGAGCTTGAACCAACAACCTTGCAAATCAAATTGAATTTACAGCCCAGAGAATTAACCCACAGTGCCACACCAGGACATATGTTGTTGTTGTTAAGTGCCGTCAAGTCAATTCCGACTCATAGCAACCCTGTATAGGGTTTCCAA
>NW_006408577.1:5873817-5876926 GCF_000296735.1 Chrysochloris asiatica
CACCTTGTGGCACATCCTCTTCTGAATCCAACTTGAATTTCTTACAGTTCCCTGTAAATGTACTACTGCAACTGTTTTTGAATTATTTTCATTAAAACTTCACCTGAGTGTAATATTAATGATGTTGTTTGATAATTTCTGCATTCCGTTGTATAACTTTCCTTTGAAATGTGCATAAATATGGATCTCTTCCAGTAGTTTGCCAGATAGCTCTCTTCAAAATTTATTGGTACAGATGACCTCTTTCAATGTTACATACTTTAGTTAAAATATTTCACTTACTATTCTGTCAATACCTGGAATCTTGTTTTACCCTAATGTCTTCAGAACAGTTATGACTTCTTCCTTTAGTACATTGGTTATTGATTCTCTTACCTCCAGAAGTGGCTGAGTGCCAACCAATTCTTTAAAAAAATTTTTTTTATTTACTTTTTTTTTTATTGTGAATTGAGTGATAGTTTACATGGGAGACCATCAGTTTTACACTCATCCTATCATGTTTTGTTTCATTGCAATGATTCCATAATTACAATCCCCTTTATGCATCATCAATCAACAGTATTTGCTTCTATTCTCTTTGTTTTTTGTTTTGTTTTGTTGTTGTTGTTGTTTGTTTTGGATGTACACCAAAACACTTAAGAATACATAATAATTCAAACAACCAAAGGGCATACCCTGCAAGCCTGTCCCCCTCCCATCTGTCAGCACACAGCCCCTCTCCCTCCATGAGTCTAGAGTCCCCAGCTGCTCCATCTCTCCACATCATCATCTCTGCATCCATCTCTGACATTGCTACTTCTCTGAATATGGCCCCACACTATGCTCCTGCTCTTCTCCCTTGATGGTTCCAGGATCCTCCACTCTTGGGCTTCAAGATCAACCACTCCCCACTTTTTTCTACAAAACCTCTACCTTTACAGTTGGTAACAATTGCAATGAATTATGATAACAGTTACTCACTATTGAACCATAAGGATCTTCTTATCCCTATCGCCGTTCACCAGCCCTGTTTAGACAAGATGAAATCTCTTAGTGGAGATTCGACCTTCCTTGCACACTCTGAAACTAAACTCCCTCTTGAAAAATGTGTAAGCCAGTCACTTTGTGCCTTTATAGCATCCCCATTTTAGGTAGCCCATGTCTAAGTAGCCTGTCCCTATTAACCCTGTGCACAGAGAGGATGGGAATTATCCTTGCGGTGAAGATTCTTTCCCTCTTGCCAACCAGTCCTTTTGGTACAGTGACTCTGTGTGTTTCTTCTATCATTTAATTCTTGTATCATTTAATATTTTGTCCACTGAATCCTTCAGTATTGTAATGTGGGTTTTTTCTTCAGTTCTTTCAGTTTGAGAAATGCTGAGTGTATTCTGCTTTTTTGGTTCCTTACTCTAGATCTTTATACATTTCTTTTTAAAGCTCTACTATTTGTTTACAAGCCACCCTTGGAAATCTTCAGATCAGCTCTTTTATTTCATTGTTCCTTCCATTTGCTTTAGTTACTCTACATTCAAGAGTCATTTTCAGAGTCACTTCTAACATCCATTGTGATCTTTTCTTTATTTTCTCTCTTTTTAATGAACTTTTGCTTTCTTACATATGATATCCTTGATGTTATCCCAAAACTCATCTGGTCTTTGTTCATTAGTATTCAATGAGTTAAATGTATTTTTGAGATAGTCTCTAGATTCAGTTGAGATATGCTTAAGTTTGTACCTTGGATCATGTGGATGTATTTTAATTTTCTTCAGCTTCAACTTGAATGTGCATAGAAGCAATAGATAGTCTTTTCCACAGTTGTTCCTGGTCTTTTCTTGATACTGAGCAGCATTTCTGTTGTCTCTTTCTGGTGTCATTGTGTGTCACTGCTGGATAAGCACTGGGCTGTTAACACAAGGTTGCCAGTCCAAAGCTACTAGCCACTCCATGGAAACCCTAAACAGGGTTGCTGTGAGTGAGAACCAATTCAATGGTACCTAACAACAGCAACAAATTGTCTCTTTCTACAGATGTGGCAAATTGATTCATGTGTTTCTATCTGGCAAGGTACACATGTATAGTATTGAACAAGGTATTACCAGTGAATAGGGTGTTGGTCTTGTAAAATTTTATCATGAAATCTCTTGTGTCATTTTTGTTACCAAGGTCATATTTTGAAACTACTAATTATTTTCCTTTGCATCCAGCTTTTGCATTCCAGTCACCATTAATTATCAATGCATCTTGGTTACATGTTTGATCAATTTCAGACTGAAGAAGTTAGTAAATTTCTTCATCATGGACATTAGTGGATGATGTGGACATTTGAATAATAGTTACATAAATTGTGATTTTCCTTGCAGTCATATGGAAGTTATTCTGTATTTGACAATGTTGGTATTTCAGGATAGACCATGAAATATTCATTTGATGATGAATACAAGGCTGTTCCCCTTCAATTTTTTATTCTAGCATGGAGTCCTGGTGTGGCTCCAGTGCTGTAGAATAAGCACTGGACTGCAAAGTCCATTTGTATTGCAAGGCCAGCAGTTCAAACCCGTCAGCTACTCCTTGGAAACTCTATACACGGCCACTATGAGTTGGAACCAATTCAACAGCACTTAACAACAATAGTAAACTGTCCATTTTCTGGTTTAATATGGTCAACAACTGTCCATTTTATCTCACCAATGTCTAGTATATTGCTCTTCAAGAATTCCATTTCATTTTTAACAACTTTTAACTTTCCTAGGTTCATGTTTCATAATTTCTATTTTCAAATTATTAGTGGATGTTTGCAGCTGTTCTCATTTTGAGTTATGCCACACCAGCAAACATAGGCCCAGAAAGTTTTACCCTATTCATGTCAACTCAAAATATAACTTTGAGAAGGCAACTCTTCTACAGTTGTATTTTGAGTGCCTTCCAACCTGAGGGGCTCATCTTCTGGCACAACATCTGACAATGTTCTATTTCTATTCATAAATTTTTCACTGGACAGTTATTTTAGAAGTAGATAGTCAGGTCTTCATTTCTAATCTGTGTTAATTTAGAAACTGCTAAAATCTGCCTACCATGAGTGATTCTCCTGGGATACTGGAGGTGTGGCTTTCAGAATCATTGTTGTTATTGT
>NW_006408577.1:5877511-5885972 GCF_000296735.1 Chrysochloris asiatica
ACAACTTCAATCTTTTCTCTGTTGATAACAACGTTGTTTATTGGTCCAGAATCATAGTAATATGTAAACCATCACCATATGACAAATTGACAGATGAGTGTTGCTATATTGATTGTTTTTATTGCTGTTAAGTGCTGTCAAGTTGGTTCTGACACATAGCAATCTGTGTAGGGTTGCCAAGGAGCAGCTAATGAATTTGAACTGCCAACTTTGTGATTCAAACTAACCTTACAGTTCAGTTTAGTCTCCTGTAACATCATACCAGGACTCCTATATAGAGGACTAAATGTCAGCGAGAAAATATTATTGAATTATTAAATACTGACTCACTCAGCATTTCTTCTATCTTTAAAACAGCACAATTTTTAATTAGACGTTTTAAAAATCAGAGATTGTTGTAAATATGAATGAAAGGGAAAAAAATCTGGAATGTATATGTAGAGCATTTTGAATCATGAGTAGGGAAGTGAATGTCCTAGGGACACAGTTGGTTGTTTAATTTCTTCTAATTGAAGGTCATGACTTTGGAAGATAAAGAAGGAACTAAGAAGTGAACAGCTGGCTCCATAGATAGTGTCAGAGAACAGAATTTAGTTTTTTGGATAACGATGCATGATTCTAAACTAATGCTCCTGGCAAAAGAAAGAGTACACCTAATGAAGAGTGGAAAGCATATGCTTGGCAGAAGGTTTGCTGACCAGAACAAGAAGGCATTGATATATGAGTGGACTTAAAAAAAAGGCCAAACTTGCTGTTAAATTATACCCTATAGAGAAAAATAAGCTGACTTAGGAAAAGTAAAAATAGTGCAGGAGTGATTAGGATATCAATAAAGTGTAACAGGGAAAAAGATAAAGGAGCAGTACTTGTGGCCTTTTGTTTTTGTATACATATTCCTATAATATGGGCCACAATAACATTTTAAGATAAAAAGGTAAATAATATTTCAAGAATTCCATTGCGAGTTGTTGAAAGTGAGAATCCTGATGGAGCCATGTGATGGAGAAGTGATTTAGCACTGAAATTCCAGTTTGTTATTGAAGCTAGCAAATGTTCTATACAACTTAGAATATAATGTGGTAGGGGCTATGTGGTTGGTCCATGAATCAACAGGTAAGAAAGACTTCAGAGAGGACTAGAAGTTGCCATCTATTAAATGTATAAAAGGAGAAAACAAAGCCAAAACATGTTTCAAAGAAAATTCATTTCAGTTTTCCCCTCTCCTACTTAGATACTGGTAGCGTAGTGGTTACGAATTGGGCTGCAAACCTTAAGGTCAGCAGTTCGAAACTACCAGCTGTTCCACGGGAGAAAGATGAGGCGTTCTGCTCCGGTAAAGATTTACAGCCTCGGAAACCCTCTATAGGGTCGCTATGGGTTGGAACCGACTCGAAGGCACTTATCAACAACAACAACTTAGATAGTAATGTTTTAACAGCAAATTTTAAAAATTGAGGGTGGGCGGAATACAGTTCAAGCCTGGGGTTATGAAAGAGCCAGAACTCTGAGATGGGTAACATGTAGCAGAGAAAGGTTGATGACCAAAGCAAGATACTGAGCACCGGCAATGTGGAGGGAATTGGTATTCAGCAGCAGCTGATTATTTCAGATTCAACAAGCTCATTAATGATGTTTGTTGACATGCTATTTCTAAAAATTTCACATAGCAAAATTGTAACTTTATTTTTCCAAAGTTAGGTTTATTTTCATTCTGTATCCTCATTTTTGCCTTCCCAGTATCAGAAAAATTAGTCTGGTCTCTTTCAAATAAATGCAGTCATATCTTAGTAAACTATTCAGACTTTTTGCATGTAAACCCATTCACAGTTTGTGATTGCTTAGGCATTTGAGGTTTTAAAATTCAGTTGCATTTAAGATATCTGTTGCCCTGCCCTTTTCCTTCCCAACTTTTGGGTTGATTGTAGCAGCTGGAGATTATGTGGTGTTGAAAAGTCAGTTTGGAAGAGTCTTTCCCTGCCAATTTCTGACATATGTACACAATAAATTATTAGAACAAACCACTTTTCCCTAATAGGTGTCCACTAGCCATCTAGAATAGTGTTTGGCACATGTTGTTAAATGCTGTTGGATTGGTTCCTATTCATAGTAACTCTGTATAGAGCTTCTGAGGAGCGACTGGTGGATCTGAACTACTTACCATGAGGTTCAAACAGACATTGCAGTCGATTGCTTGTCCTACAGCATTTGGCACACAACAGGTGTTTAATAACCACCTCAGTAAATGCATAAATATTTCTTTATCATTTGTATATTTCTTGGTCTTTTGTATTTCCTTCCATTTCTGACAAGAATGATAACTGAGCCAGGGGAAGTTAATTCAGTCACAGGAGAAGACTGTTTTTAATAAATAAGTGTAAAGAAAATATTTACTTGTGTGGCCACTGGTTTTTGTATTTATATTGTGAAACAATGATCTGTGATATACTTAAGGAATGACAATGTATTAAGGAAGGATAAAACTGATAGAGAAGCTTATTTAACATGAGTGTGGAGTACTGTTTGCCAGGAAACTATGTAGCCAATAAGCTGGAATGTTTTTTAGATGCTGATGGATTGCTATATGTTATAGTTTATTTAGGGAATCTTCCAAATAAAATGTTCTGGCTGTCCACTATTACCTACTCCATTAGAAACTTTGAAAAAATTGTTCAAATAAAATAATTGGGTTAATCTCTTTGAACCTCAGTTGTTTTTTTTTTTTTTTTTTTTCCACATGCAAAATGAATGGGAGAGCCAGATAATCTTTAAACACAAACATTCTCTATTTTATTCTAATCTGGAAGTTTCTTGGTGTCTCAGTGACCTGCAGTGTTGCTGAATTAATAGTTTCTGTGTGGAAGTAGAGGGGTTGTTGTTGGTAGCTAAGTCCTTTAGAAGAATAGGATACATGGCTAAGTATGTATCTTTCTACTCTGAGAATTCTAACTTCATTGAAATGGGTGGGAAGATGAGGATAACTTGAAGATCCGGTAAGAAGAACTTTGAAAGTATTTATAAATGCCATTTTATTAACCAGGATTGCTCTTTTCAGAGCCTGAGAGGATTTGTTTACAGATTTCTTGTTTTCAAATCATTCAAGAACTTCTGAAGAGAAAATGTAGTGGTTCAGATTTTAAGGAACAAACAATGAAAACTAACACTTGCTAAAACATTTGTTTGGTAAAGAGCATTGGGGATTTCATAGAAAAATCTGAGTATGTGAGAGAAAAGGGTTTGAAATTGGCAGACAGCAATGGAAGTACAGTCAGAACCACAGTTCAGACACTGCCATAGGAATTATTCAGAGCCTGGAAAACAGATGCTTTGACTAGTAGAATTACATATCACAGGCCTGGGAAAATGAAGCACAAAATGAAATCATAAGGGAATTTATGAGATTAAAAAAACAAAACAAAACTATTTTAGAACCATAATAACACCAGTAGACTATATAAAATTAGATCATCTAATTTAAAGGTAATTGGTTTAAATGGGGCTGATTTTAAAGAATAAAACCAACACATACAATTGAAAGTAGTACAATATAGAATTACATAAATGAAAGAAAAAAAATGTTTCACAGCTTTTAATTTCACTGTGTAAAGATATTCTCTATTAAAAACTTGGACTGTATTTTCCAGCCTATATAACATATTTAGGAGTGTAATAGATGTGCTGCTATAACCTTTTTCTTTCATTAAACAATAGTTAATGTTCTTCAGTTCATGTTAATATATATGCTATATCTTATCATTTTAAAGGATCCACAGGATTGAATTGTTAAAACCTGCAATTTAATCATTCAATCCACAACTGATGTTAATTTAGGTTGCTTCTAATTATAATTGTTCCATGTTAGTAAATAGGTTTTACACATACATTTTGAGTACTCACAGCATATAACAACAACAACATGAGTTTGTATATGCTAAATTCCTAGGAGTAAAATTATTGGGAAAAATGGAAGGTCAAAGAGGTTATAGGTGCTGAGGTGGTGAGAGGTCAAGGAACCATGAAACAGAAGCTGAAGAGACAAGGAACATGGGAAGTATGTCCTCAACCTCTCAGGTTTCAAAGAATGAGGCCACAGTCCGCCAGGTTTTAAAAAGATCTTCATGGTTCTGGAGTGTGGGGATGCTGTTCACCAATGCCAGGAAGATGTGCCAAAATTAGCTATCCAAAGCTGATAGGGTGAAGTTGCTCTTCCAAAGGTAAGAAGAACTAGGCTTACCTGAGACCATGGAAGTGGAGTCACCACTAAGTTGTACAGGGACAATGGACTGTCCAAAGCTGTGGAAGTGTAGTGGCAAGTACAGTGGTCTAGGAAGGGGAGCTGAAGCCTGGAGCCAAGGGCTTTCCACCCAGGATACACACAGCATGGTTAATACTCTACTCTGATGCTAGAAGCTATGCCACCAGTATTTTAAATGATAGCAGAAACACCCAGGGAGAATACATTGAAGCAGAACGTCCAGATTAAGACAGACTAAGAAAGAGAGTTAGACAACTTCTGAAAGGCTAGCCACGAAAACCTTATGAATAGCAGTGAAATATTGGAAGATATGTTGTTGTTGTTGTTGAGTTCTTTCAAGTTGGTTCTGACTCACAGCCACAGAGTTTCCAAGAAACAGTCAGTTGATATAGTGCCAGAAAATGAGTACTTCTGGTTGAAAGACATTCAAAATATGACTAGAGAAGAGAGAAGAACTGCCTCCTCTAAGTAGAGCTGATCTCATTTCTATGGATGGATCAAAGCTTTGGGGCATTCATTTGCTGATAAGGCACAACTAAAAATGAGAACAGGTGTAAATATTTATTAATAATTAGAACGTGGAATGCATGAAATGTGAATCTACAAAAATTGGAAGTAAAAAATGACTAGAAATATTTAACTATTGATATCCTAGGCATTAGCAAATTGATATGGATAACTATGGGCCATTTTGAATCAGATAATCATATAATTTACTATGTCAGAAAGGACAAGTTGAAGAGGAATGCTGTTGCATTCATCAACAGAAAGAACATTTTAAGGTCTGCTTGAAATGAAATGCTGTCTGTGATAGGATAATATCCATACATCTACCAGGAAGACAATATGACTATTAAGATTTATGTACCAATCACTAAAGCAAATGATGAAACTGTAGAATTCTACCAACTTCTTCAGTTTGAAATTAATCAAACATGCAATTAAGATGCATTGATAATTACTGGTAATTAGAATGTGAGAATTGGTAACAAAGAAGAAGGATCAGTAATTGAGTAACACGGCTTTAGTGATATTAATGATGTTTGATATTATATGATTAAATTTTCAAGACCAATAATTTGTTTATTGCAAATAACTTTTTCAACAACATAAATGGTGATTTCTCACATGGACCTCATTAGATGAAGCACTCAGAAATAGGATCAATTACATTTGTGGAAATGATCAAGAACTTCAATATTGAACTTCCAGCAAGATGGCACATTAGGAAGATGTACTAAATGGACTCTTTACAACAGTAAGAGAGACCAAATGAAACAGATACCGATGAAAATCCTGGAATCCTGAAATTCAGAGGAAAGGAGACATAAACCATCCCCATACAGCTCAGGCACAGCCATAACCTCTCCAACTCCATCCACTTGGCAAGATACAATACCAGCTCCTATACTACCTGATCAATGAAAGACAGCAGTCAACACCAGCAAAACCCACCCTGAATTAAGATGCATGAATGGTGAACAGACAATGGTGCACAGTCATCCTTTCTCTAACTACACACACAAGAGACAGCTGGTGAGAGTGTAAGAACATAGCAATATACAACGATTAAACAATTGCATAAAAATATGATATCACCACAATGCCCCAGAGACAGCAAAAAAAATTTAGCTCACACAAAGAAACAAGAGAGAACAATTCAAATAAATGACCTAGATGCACAGCCAGAAAGCACTTCTGAGGAAGAACAGGTAATGGAACTAAATGAAAATTAATTCAAAAGAATGATATTTAGGTACCTTCAAAGGATTGACAAGAAGATCGAGAAAAGCAAAGAGATCACAGAAAAAAACTTTTTAAGGAGAATTCAGAAAAACACTACAAGAACAAACAGACAAAATAAATGCAAATTTTGAAACAATAAAAAACCTGCAGTTAGAAATCCAGAAAATTGATATAAGATTTCTGAAATAGACAATACATTGAAAGGTTAAAGGAGTAGATTTGAAGCAATGAAAGCCCTAATTAGTGAGCCTGAAGGTAAATATCTCAATACTAGTATGCTGGAAGAACAATCAGAAAAAAAGAATGAAAAAAATCCAAAAAAATCCTAAGAGTTTTGTGGAACATCATGAAAAAGGAACAACTTACAAGTGATTAGAATTCTAGAATAGGAAGAGACAATAAAAAGCTCAGAGAAGTGTTACAGGAAGAAAACTTCCCTAACATCATGGAAGATGAAATGGTAAGCTACTATAAGCTGAACGGACCCCAAACAGGATAGATCCCAAAAGAATGTCACTAAAATATAACATAATCAAATCTGTTAAAACCAAAGACAAAGAATCCTGAGAGCAGCTTGGGAAAATGAAGTTACCTGCAAAGGAGAACCAATAAGACTAATATCTGATTTTTGGCAAAAATCATGCAGGCAAGAAGGCAATGGGATGACTTATATATAAAAAATTACCAACCAAGAATCACATACTCAGAAAATCTGCCCCTCAAAGATGACAGCAAAATTAGGATGTTTCCTGACAAAGAGAAATTAAAGGAATTCGTAAAGATCAGACCAACTTTACAAAAACACTAGTGCTCTTTAGACTGAGAACCAGTAATAGCAGACAACAACCTGAAATTATTATACATGACATCACTACCCAGACCTCAATCCAGATATAGAAGTATTTAAAACAAACAGGAAAGACTAAAAATAGGGAACTAGCGATATCAATTGATAATGAAATCAACTATAAAGCAAAAAGAGGAAATAGAGTAGATACAGAACTTCCAAATGGGAAAGAAATCAAGTAGATTTCTAGATACAACCGTTTTAAATAGGGAAAAAATAATAAATTACAGAGTAACCTCAAAGAAAAGTAATACACTTGCACATCAAAATAAAAATGGGAAAGCCAGAAAAATTGCTTCATGCCTATTATTCCTTCTTTACTTCTAGTTTCTCCCATTTGTAATTGAAGTCTGCTTTGTTTTTGTTTGATCATTGGATTTTGGAAACAAACAGTTTGTAATCTAGATTTCACAAGTTTACAGATGAAGAGGAATTTTGCATCAAGTTGAAATTTTGTCTTAGAGTTTATTTAAGATGTTTGGAATGTCAAAATGAGGTACATGTGTTGTACATGTGGCAAGGACACTAATTTTGGGGAGATAAAAGGTGTGTATGAATAATTCTTTTAGATGGATCAGCACCTCATAGGATGAGCCAGACTGTAAAGCCGTTTGAACTACAAGGTCTGAGGTTTAAGCTCACCAGCTGCTCCTCGGAAACCCTGTACAGGGTCGCTATGGGTTGGAATCGACTCAACGACACTTAACAACAACAATGAGGCAGGATTAAAGGCAGATTTAGTAATAAAGAACAATACAGTTTACAGGATTATGTTGTATCTTGAATCCATCTCCATTGAAATATGTTGTTGTTGTTAAATGCCATCGAGTCAATTCAAGGAGCCACTGGTGAGCTTGAACTGCCAATCTTGTGATTGAAACGACTTTGCAGTCTGGCGCATTAACACACAGCGCTAAATATAGAAGGGATTAAACAAGCAAGCAGAGATCAAGAGACCTCTACTACCAAGAAAGAAGAGCTGGGAGTAAAGTGCATCCTTTGGGCTTGGGGACTTTATGTTGAGAATTTCATAGACTCAGAAGAAATCGATGGAACACATATAAGCTCTCCAAGGAATGCTGACTCTACAGATGTAGAAAGGAAACAAGGACCTTCCTCCTAAAATGTGATCTCACAGAGATCACATTTCCTAGAGCTGGCACCCTGAACTCAGATTTCTTCCTTCCTAAACTGTGAGAGAATAAATTGTTTGTTAAAGGCTCCCACTTACAGTTTTCTGTTAGAGCAGCACTCAGTACCTAATCAGAAGGTGTAGTTAAAAAGCTGAGCTTTATTTCCATTTGACCTCATTGATGACTGACCCACTTTACAGTGTTACCAGCAGAACATGAGAAATCCAGTTTCACCACTAATTGGATTCATGTGCTTACTATGTGAAGGAAATAGGGAGTGACTTGTTTTCCTTCAAAGATAAGCAAATTTTTCAAGACTTTCTGAACCCCCCTCCCCAAATATCACAAATTAAGGAACAAATCTAATAGAACTTTCAATAATTTTTAAATTTTTCCGTAACTTATGTTAACACAATTTGTTAACAATTAATATTATGATATTGGTGTTGGTGATGGTATTGTGCCCTGGAGTCTGTTCTGACT
>NW_006408577.1:5886802-5888945 GCF_000296735.1 Chrysochloris asiatica
TTTTTTTTTAATCTTAAAAATAAATATAAGGTCATTGGGTTAGACATCTCAGGAAACTTTTTTGTTATTGCATAGTTTGGTAAGTCTTTAGGTGCAATTCATAAAAGGATGAAAATGACGCATTTGGAAAGTCAGCAGCTATTTTTCTGGGTCACATTAGATACATGATCACTTTCTATGCTGTAAGGAGGGAAAAGCATGTTAAAGATGTTTCACATACAGTATTGTGCTGGAAAGGACAATCATCATATTGATTTCTATTTTCACTTTTCATAAAGCCACATACACATTTGATTAACTTTCTTGTATGCTGAGTTATAAAATTTGTCTTGTAATTGTGATACTTTTCCCACCTACCAGTTTAATGACTTTTGCCAATTTATTTTTCTGCACCTCAATTTCTTTATCTGTAAAATGGGGTTAGTAGTAATGTAAAGTGTTGCTGTGTGGGAAAAGAATGCATATAACACTTCATACAGTGCTTGGGACATACTTGTGTTGTTAAGTGCTGTCAAGTCAATTCTGACTCACAGTGACCCTTATATAGGGTTTCTGAGGAGCAGCTGGTGAGTTTGAACCACTAACCTTGTGGTTAGCAGTCCAGTCCTTTATCCTACAGCACTGTACCAAGACTCCAGCAACATACTGCTCTTCTTGTTAAGTGCAATCAAGTAGGTTCCAGTTCACAGGGCTTTCCCCCCAAAAGTTAGCCTCCTCCTTTCCTTGGATCTTGACTTCAAACCTTGCTAACCAGACACCCTTGAGTTCATCAAGTTGATTTCAACTGATAATTACTTGTTTGAAGAGAACAGAACTGACCCAGAGGGTTTCCAAGGCTATAAATCTTTATGGAAGCAGACTGCCACATATTTCTACCACAAAATGACTGGAGAGTTCAAACTGCTGACATTTTGGTGCCGTTGAGCTCTTAACAAGGCTTCTTCTTTAAAAGCTAATGTGTAACAGTATACCCTTGAGATATGCGGTATTTTAACATTTCTCAATGAAACAGAGAACTTCACAGCATAATTATTGCATCCTGGTGTCCCTTAAGATGGAATTCACTGAAACTTCAGGAGTACCTAAGTTATTATTATTATTTTTGTTTCTCCACTGTGTTGTTAACTGCCTTTGAGCAGGCGCTGATTCATAGTGACCCTGTACAGGGTTTCTGAGTGGCAGGTGGTGGGTGTGAGCCTCTGACCTTGCAGTTATTAGTACAGTGTTTATTCTACAGTTCCACACCAGGACACTACTAGTCACAATGTATTTAATGTTAAGAGCATTAATATTATCAGTGCAGATGTCGTGTTTTCATATTGCTACTTAAACAAGGAACTCTTCACCTAAAACAACATACTGTTTTTATGTTCTTAGTATTTAATGTATTACTTTGTGAAATAAAACACAAAATGTACTCATTTATTTCTCTTTTATTCAGGAATATTAAAAATTACAGTATGGCACAATAAGGCAGTTTCAACAATTCCCTTGAAGTTATTAAAGACTCTTCATATTCTGGATTTTATTTTGTTTCTATCTTGTGAATATTCAGACATTTATACGAGGCACTAACTACTCATTGTTGTTAGGTGCCATCGATTCAGTATTAACCCATAGCAACTTTATGCACAGCAGAATGAAACACTGCATGATCCTGGGCCAACCTCACTACTGTTGCCATGCTTGAGTTCATCGATTCTGCCACTTGGCCAATCCATCTCATTGGGGGTCTTCCTCTTTTTCTCTGACCCTCCACCTTACCAACTATGATATCCTTCTCCTGTGACTGGTCTCTCCTGACAACATGTCCCAAGTACGAGAGATGAAGTTTGGCCATCTTGGTCTCCCAGGAGCACTCTGGCTGCACTTCTTCCAAAACGGATCTATTGGTTCTTTTGGCAGCCCATGGTACTCTCAATATTCTCCTCCAATACCATAACTCAAAAGCATCGTTTCTTCTACGGTCTTCCTTAATCACTGTCCAGCTTTTGCATGCATATGAGGTTATTGAAAATACCATGGCTTGGGTCAGGTGCACCTTAGTCTTCAAGCTGACATCTGTGCTCTTCAACACTTTAAAAAGGTCTTGTGCAGCAGATTTGCCTAAGGCAATGCGTCCTTTGGTCTCTTGACTGCTGCT
>NW_006408577.1:5890447-5896317 GCF_000296735.1 Chrysochloris asiatica
TTCCCTGTAGGTGCATTGTACTTCATGACTGATCTGGATATGTTCTTTTTGACAATGAATGCAACACCATTCCTCTTCAATTTGTCATTCCCAGCACAGTAAACACAGTTT
This sequence comes from Chrysochloris asiatica, assembly GCF_000296735.1. Classification (NCBI taxonomy): domain Eukaryota; kingdom Metazoa; phylum Chordata; class Mammalia; order Afrosoricida; family Chrysochloridae; genus Chrysochloris; species Chrysochloris asiatica. Next base: position 5,890,559 of record NW_006408577.1, read on the forward strand.
CTCTTCATTTTGAGTTGTGACCCATCAGCAAATGAAGGTCCTGCAGGCTTTACTCCATTTGCATCATCACGGTCAACTGTACTCTGAGGAAGCAGCTCTTTCCCAATCGCATTTTTAAGTGTCTTCCAACCTTAGGGGCTCATTTTCTGGCACTATATCTAACAGTGTTTCTGTGCTATTCATAAAGTTTTCAGTGACTAAATATTTGGAAGTAGTTCGTCACTCCTTCTTCCTAGTTTGTCTTCATCTGAAAACTCGTCTGAAACCTGTCCACCATGGGTGACCTTGTTGATATTTAAAATACTGATGGCATAGCTTTCAGAATCACAGTAACTCACAAGCTACCACAGTACGACAAACTGACAAATGAGTGGTGACTATCAGTTGAGTTTGCTTGGTGAAGTTATAGATATGTACAGTTTTTATTGTTGTTAAGTGCCACTAAGTTGGTTCCTAGTCATAGCAACCATGTATGGGATTTCTGAGGAGAGGCTGGTGGGCTTGAACCACTGATCTTGTAGTACAAAGCGACCTTGTAGTCAGAGCATTAACTGGTAGCACTACACTAGGACTCCAGATATGTACAGTAGGTCCCTACAAATGAACTAATTTTTCAGCACAGATTGTTATTTTAGTATTACTCTCTTGTTGGATCTTTATAGCACCACTGAGGTATTCAAAATCATTTTTATTCTTCTTAAGAACAAAACCCCACCATTGCCTCCTTAGTCTCAATATATCAACTTGCCATTGTGATGCCTTTCCAACTACTTCCATTCTTTCAATCCATCATATGATATGTTCTTGTTAATTTCCATAGGTCTGGCCCTGGTGTTGCCCAATGAATGCTTACTGTTGTTCAATAAAGCAAGTTTTCCCAATGTGTAACTTCACTCTTTCATAATTCTATCAAAAATCTTTTTGCTGGCTTCCCACAAACTACCAAATTAAGTCAAAGCTCTTTAGCCTTGATTTCAAGATTCTCTACAAATATGTTTCCTAACCTACCTAGTGTAATGTAAAGCAGAATTTGATGCAAAATGATTCTTAAATAGCTTTTATACTATTGTTGTTGTTAGTTGCAGTCTAGTCAATTATGATTTATGATGACCAGTGTGTGCAGAGTAGAACTGCTCCCCAGTGATACTATTGTTGTTCTTGTGCCATTGAGTCAGTTCTGAACCATAGCAACCCTACTTAGGGTTTCTGAGGAGCTACTGGGGAATTTGAACCGCCAACCATGTAGTTCAACCTATGTTGCAGTCCAGTGCATTAACCAACAGTGCTATATCAGGACTACAGTTATAGTATTGTTGTTTTTGTTATTAAGTGCCATCAAGTCATTTCCAACCCATAGCAACCCTGTATAGGGTTTCCAAGGAGCAGTGGGTGAACTTGAACCACCGACCCTGAAATTCAAAGTGACTTTGCAGTCCAGTGCATTAACCTACAGCACTGCACCAGGACTCCAGTTATACTATTAATAGTTATAAAATTAAATTGTGTACTCTCCAAAGAATTATTGCACCCTTTCTCGTCATTCTTAACTAACTCAATCTCTAATAACAAGAGATACTCAAAATCATTGAGGCGATCTTGACTCATGGTTATGGTGGTGGCGGGTGTGTACCATGGAGTCATGGTGACCTTATAAAGGGTTTTCAAGACTGTAAATCTTTATGGGAACAGATAACCTCACCTTTCTCCCATAGAGTGACTGGTGGTGGTTAGCAGACCAACACCTAACTCATAGCATCATAGTCACTCACAGAGACAAGATATGGAGGACATAATTACCAACAGAAATAGCTGACACATCTTGCCTGTGTTAGACGTCATATTATTTTTGGCTTGTACACCTTAAGGTCCTAGTGTTAATTTAATTAAATTCTATATATTCAGGTCTATATTTATTTTAATGTTGAGGCCGGAACTCATTTCCTGTGACAGAAAAGGAACTAAGATTTTTCCAACAGGAATAAATTTTTAAAACATTATACAAGATACTGAATGTTCAGCAAGACTTTACCATGTGCCAGACATTCTTTTTTGTAATAATTATTTAATTCTCTGATAAATCTGTGAGGTTGCTTTAATATCCCTATTTCTAAGAATAGGTAGTAAGTCCTTTACTTCCTTTTCATTTGGCCATGGCCACACAGCCAATAAATGGCAGAAGGATGATTTGAACTAAAATCCATTTGTCACCAAGTATAAAACTCTTTACTCAGACTGAACAAGAAAAAAAAAAAAAGAAAACCCACATAGATTTTTTAACATACAGATTTTCATGGGTACTATTATCTAATAAATCATTTGCCTAGGAATACAGTGAGGGTTGTTGTTGTTGTTGTTTTTTTAAAGTTGCTATCTTCCTTCTTTTCCCTTTTGCCAGGAAAATGGTCATTCCTGGCTATCAATCTTAACATTGTCTTGAAGAAAGGTCCATACAACCATTACTGTATGAACATATGAGGGTCTCTACTGCCATTGATCCCACTGTATCTGCATATTGGGTGGAAATAATTTCTGAACTAGAGTTCTGAAAAGAAGGTGACTTGTCAGGCATGTGCCACATGCAAAGTCTCATTTTTCCTCATAATAATGTTGATCCTATGCTGGGACTATTGTTCCTAGGTCAATCCATTTTTTGAGCATTGTTGTTTTTCTTAGGTGTTGTTGAGTCTGTTCCAACACATAGTGACACTGTATAGGGTTTCAGAGGAACAGCAGGTGAGCTTGAACCATCAACCTTGCAGTTCAAACTCACTTTACAGTCCAGCACATTAACCCACAGTGCCATACCAGGACTCCATTTTTGGAGTAAGGTCAAGGAATTGAACTGATGGTTTGTTTCAACCCACTTTTCTCTTACAACAACCCTTTTTCCACATCATTTTATAGTGGAGACCCTTCCCAGAAAATCATTATACTTGAACACTTTTTCCTCTTGATCAAAATTCTAGCTTGGGATTGCTCTACTTCTGCTTCCCTTTAGTTCCTTCTCTATCTACATCCTTTCTATGCATTTTTCCTGACCATTGACCTCTCCCTTTCCCAATGTTTATTCTGACGATTTGACTTCTTATGAGTTATTCTTCAAAGTTTCCAAAAACTAGATGACGCTTTAACTACATCTTATTGTTCATACACTTCTCTTACTTTGTAGTGTCCCTTTGCTTAGGCCATTTTTTCTGACTTCCGGTTCTTTCATGCTATGCCTCAGTCTGCAATTACTCTAAGGTGATCCCTGAAGGTCAGTTTACTTTTCAGTATTCCTTGGGTTATGTTAAAAGTGCAATTTTACATATGGCTATGATAGATTGAGTTTGTAAATAGAATTTATAAATGGTCTCAGAAGCTAAATAATTAAAGGTTGAGACAGTAAAATTTCCAAGTTGCATATAATGTTGTGGTTTCTACAGAGCAAGCTGACAGCTTCTGATGTGACTCAGCTTGGCTAATGTTGAAATTTCACCAATTTAGGTCTATACCTGGGCAGATCAATGAAAGGGAAAGAAGAGGCATTTGGAGTACTGAATTATTAGTCTTCTGGGAAACTCTGAAGGGAACAGTTACATAAAACTGAGTTTAGACCACATTAGAGTTGAGAACACATTTTGAATGGAGATTAAGAGACCATCCAAGTAAAACATGGTTTATAACTTCTGGGAGCCAGAGGCTTGTGAGTCAATAAAGTTCCAACTGGAGAAAAGCTTCAATCTGGGGAACCAAAAGACATCATGCATCTACAGTGCGTGAGATTGGGTCATTCATGCATTTGAGTATCTTATAAACATTCATTGAACTCCCTCACGTCAACTATTTTTCCCCACACTGAGAATACAAAGGTCAATAGAACATGATTTTTATGCTAGGGAAAGAGGCATTCTCATTTCCTGGGAACCAACACTGAGATAAAAAAATGCTTCCATCAATTTAGACATATTTAATTCTAAAAATAACTCTGAGAAGTAGATACTATTAACTTAATTTACCAGATTAAAAACAAACAAACAAACAACTCAAGGAGACTAATTAACTTGTGTTCAAGTCAGTTGAAAGTATTGGAATTGGGATTCTTGACAAGATCTCTGAAATTCCAGAAAGGAGTATAAAAAGATACATTTGAAAATTATATTGTGCATATTCAAACTTATGATCATTGTAGTGGGAATTCATAAAAAGGGATAATTTCACACCCTTGATGGTATTTGAACTGAATTTCAAAGGCTGGGAATAAATTCGACAGATGAAGAAAAGAGAAGAGTACTTTGAGGAAAAGAATGTGTTATGAAAATCTCAGTGTGGTCTATGCCTCTTCTTAATGCTATCTTAGTAGATAGACAACCATATGGTGATGTCTAAAAGTGTCCTTGTTATGGTCACCTCTTATTGAAACTAACGGTACATACATGAAATGAACTTAATAAGAATTTTTAGAAGATGAGGATGTGCTTGATTACTGATAAGTAGAGTGTGTGCTGTTATTCCAAGATATTTTGTTGCTGTTGTTAAGTGCCATTGAATTGGTTCTGACTCATAGCGAGCCTGAGTCATTACAAGCTATGGGCAACATTTCACAGAATGAGTATACCTGAACACCTAATTTTGCTTATGAGGAACCTATACATAGACTGAGAGTCATTCAAACAAAAGGAATGAATATTTGATGTTTTGAAATTAAAGGTCTGTGTCAGGGTTCTACTCTTTCACTATACTTATTCAATCTGTACATGGAGCAAATAATTTGAGGAGCTGGATTATACGAAGAAGATTGTGGCATCATTAGCAACCTGTGATAGGCAGATGATACAACCCTGCTTTCTAAAAGTGAAAAGAACTTTAAGTACTTACTGATGAAGATCAAATACTACAGCCTTCAATATGGATTGCACCTCAATGTAAAGAAAATCAAAATACTCACCACTGGACTAATAATAACATCAAGATTATTGGAGAAAGATCAAATTTGTCAACGAGTTCATGTGTTTTTTAGATCAGTTATCAACACTCATGGAAGCAGTAGTCAAGAAATCAAGCAACATAGTACATTAAGAAATCTGCTGCACAAATCCTCTTCAAAGTGTTAATAATAGCAAAGATGTTAGTTTGAGGACTAAGGTGAATTGAACCCAAGCCATGGTATTTTCAATAACCTCATAGGCATGTGAAAGTTGGACAATAAATTAAGAAGACTGCAGAAGAGTTGATGCATTTGAGTTATGATGTTAAAGTAGAATATTAAAAGTATTATGGACTGCCAGAAGAACAGTGTAGGAAGAACAGCCAGAATGCTTCTTAGAAAACAGAATGGCCAACATTCATCTCTCACACTTCGATATATTATCAACAGGGACCAGTCCCTGGAAAAGGACATCATGCTTGGTAAAGTGTAGTGTCAGTGAGAAATAGGAAGATCCCCAATGAGATGGATATTGACACAGTGGCTGTGGCAATGGGCTCAAATGCAGCAATGATTGTGAGGTTTGCACAGGACTGGGCAATATTTTGTTCTTTTGTGCATAAGGTTTCTATAAGTACCAAGTCAAAGGTACCTAATAACAACAACAACAAGCTTTTCTCCCCTGAATTACTTTAGTATCTTTGTCAAAATGAGTTGGGCATATTCTTGTGGGTCTGTACATATGAATTCTGTATTCTGTTCCATTAATGTGCATATCTAGTTCTCTGCCAATATCATCCTGTCTTGACTACTGTTGTTGTTGTTGTCAGGTGCCATCGAGCCGGAACCGACT
>NW_006408577.1:5897962-5926503 GCF_000296735.1 Chrysochloris asiatica
AAAAGTAGAGGTTTGAATTTTTTCTTCAGTTCCCCAGCTTGAGAAATGCTGACCCTGTTCTTCCCTTTTGGTTTTCTAATTCCAAATCTTTGCATATTTTATTATAGTATTTGGTTTTATCTTCTCGAGCTGACCTTTGAAATTTTCTGTTCAGCTCTTGTACCTCTTCAATTCTTACTATAAGTACCTAATAATCCTTAACAGTGGGTGTTGTTGTTAAGTGCTGTTGGGTCAGTTCCAATTCATAGCGACCCTGTATAGTGTTTCAGAGGAGCAGCTGGTGGGTTTGATCTGTTGACCTTGCAGTTAACAGTTCAGTGTTTACCCTACAGTGTCTCATCAGGACTCCTAAAACTGGGTAGGACTATTATTTCCCCTTTATCACTCCCCCCCCCTTTTTTTTTCTGAATTGCTATAGTTCTGCTAAGTCCTATACCTTTTAATTGCATATATATATTTATAAATAGGTTTATACATGTATACAAAACCTTATTGGGCAGTAGTTAACCTTTTAAAAGTAATATTGCTAGTATTATATTGGCACTGATTTCTTCATATCATTATATGAAACAATGAAGCAATATTTTAGTGTAAGCTAGGGTATATACAAAGATGAAAGGTGCAAAATGCTTAAAGGTTGAAATTGCATTTCAAATACCAACACAAAATCTTAAAATGTAAAGATATAGTTTTGTCCATTGATCTGGTTTAGAAGCAGTTTCATCCTCGGAACAATGACCATCCACGGTACCTGGTTAGTAATATGGCTTAGAAGCAGTTTCATCCTAGTAACAGTAATCATCCATGGCACCAGGGTAGTGTCCTCTAATACTATTTTTCTTCATAGAGAAATTGCTGATAGGAGTTATGGGTCAAGGAAAGTGCAAGGTGATCTTGGGCTATCTAATTATGGCTAGAAAGCAAGAAGAAATAGAAGATTAATGGAGACCTGTCAAAGAACACATAAGCCAGCTTGAAGGGATTTTTAGTGGCTAAAATTGTAACGATATGCATAAAAAGAATTTTTATAATTGATTATACCATCTGATATTATAAAATTTATTGAGACTGAATTATATTAAAAAGAGAGTGAAAGAAAAAGACAAATTAATTTGCCCAGGTATGGTGCTGCAGGATAATGTACTGGACCGCAAGGTCAGTTTGAACCTCAGTGTCTGTGGTTCAGACTCACTACCCACTCTTCTGAAACCCTAGACAGGATCCAACTTGAGAGTACTTAAAAATAACAATGACAACAATGCTTTATTAATGCTTTCATGATATGTGTGACATATAATTGTGGAATATGAGATTTCTTGTCTTTCACTGAGTATTGTCAGACACAAATTGTTGCTAAGTTAATAAGAATACAGTGGAATCTCTTTAAATTTTATTTTCCTTATTGCTAGTGAGATTGGGCAACTTTTTATATTTTGGTTTCTTCTGTCCGATATGATGAGTAAAATTTTGTTCACATTTTTATGTGGTTGATTGTTGTTGTTAGGTACTGCTGAGTCAGTTCTGACCCATAGTGCCCCTGTTGTTGATTTTAGGTGCTATCAAGTTTGTTTGGACTCATAGTGAACTTACGCCCAACAGAATGAAACACTTTCCAGTCCTGTTCCATCCTCACGATTGCTGTTATGTTTGAATTCACTGCTGCTGCCACTGAGTCAATCCATCTCATCGGGGGGTTTCCTCTTTTTCACAGAGCTCTACTTTACCAAGCATAATGTCCTTCTCCAGGGACTGGCCCCTCATGATAATGATAGCAACCAAATGTACAACAAAAGAATTTGGTTGCGAAACTTCTGAAAATTGATCCTTAGGATTATGGGTATTATTACCTTGTTGGATATAAGAGGGGCCTTCAAAAAGTTCATGGCAGAATACCATTATCTTTCATTCCATTTTTTCCCAAGAACTTTTTGAAGCATCCTCATATGCATTACAAGTATATTTCTACTTGGTGTCTAGGTCATAGCAAGTCTTTTCAGTTTTTGTAGGGTCCTATTATGAATAGAGGAGTCCTGGTGTGACATTTTGGATAAGCACTGGATCATTAATTGCAAGGTCAGCAGTTTATTCCTTGGATACCCTATAGAGGGTTCCTTTGAATCAGAACTGACTTAATGGCTGCTGTTTTTATTAAGTACCATTGAGTCAGTTCCGACTCATAGCAGCCATGTATAGGGTTTCCAAGGAGCAGCTTGTGGATTTGAACTACTGACCTTGAGGTTGCAACCAACTTTGTGGTACAGTCCTTTACCCTATAGCACCACACCAGGACTCAGACTCCACGATGGCACTAAACCACAAAAATAACAACACTATGAATAGGAAGATTTCCTGTGGTGCAATCTTTTGGTGTTCAGCTGTTAAGAAAAGGCTGGAAGTCAGAATCTGTGAGTCATTTAAAGGGATATAAGATCTAGTGATCTCCTTCCATAAATATTTCAGTCTAGAAAACTCTATGGGGCATTTCTACTCTATACTGTAGTGTTGTTCTAAGTCAGATTCGACACAATGGCATACAACACTTAGGAATAAAAATTTTACTCTTTTGTTTAGTTGAATTATTTAATATATTTCTCCACTTCAGTTTCTGCATTTGTAAAAATGTGACTAATAATAGTGCTACCTCATATAATTGTGAAGAGTCAATGGAATAGTACAATTAGAGCAATTAGCATAATTGTTAAATGTTTGGCTCATGATAAGAGCTCAATAAGTATTTGTTGTTCTTATTGTATTCATTATTATACAAAGAACTGTTGGGCAAAGGAAAAATCATTTCATGCCTGAGACATACTAAAGCATGAGAAAGCAATGGCTGTACTCATCTACAGTTCTAACTCTATCCTGTAGCATTTGCCAGTTATATGGAGACTAAGTCTGCTGCAATACCAATCTGGTTGAATTACTAACTTCATTAATATGATATTATGATAAATCTGGATATTTGGTAAGGAAGTACGTTTGCCTTGATCAAGTTGCCTCCCCTCACAATTTTCTTGACAGCTAGCATCCTTTTGATTTTCCATATAATTTTAGAATTGAATTATTCATTTCCATGAAAAAACAATTTCACTTTAGTTTCTTTATGTTCAAGAGCAAGTTTCAGAGTCTCTTCTGACATTCATTTAGTCTTTTCTTTCCTTCCTTTCTTTTTAGTGAACCTTTGCTTTCTTCTGTATGAAAAAAACAAAGGAGCAAAAAACGACTGTAGGAAAGAAATGGCTATGTGCCAAAGACAGAAAGCCATTTACTTAATTTGCCATGTAAATCAATATTGGTAGTCATAGGTTTGAAGTAGACAGATATAATGGACATTAAGGATAATTAAAAGGAGCCCTGGTGCCACAGTGGGTTAAGTGTTGGACTGCTTGTTGGTGGTTCAAATGTACCAGTTGCTATGTGGGAGAAAGATGAAGCTGTCTGCTCTCATAAAGATTTACAGTCTCAGAAATCCTATAGAGCAGTTCTACTCTGTCCTAAAGGGTTACTATGAGTTGAAATTGACACAATGGCCACAGATAAGAATAATTAAATTGCAGGGAGACTTTTAAAATTCTCTGAAATGATTTTAAGTTGCCATTGTGAAATTAGTTATGAACAGATAAACATGGTAAGATTGCATTACTCAAAACATCTTATATAACTCTTCAAACTATTTTGATATTTTACTGTGTGACATAACACATGTTCTACTATGGAGAATGTTCTATGTACACTGAAAAAAAAAAGTATATTGTGCTGCTGTTGGGTAAAGAGTTCTGTACACATCTAGGAGGTCTAGTTAATTGATTGTGTTGTTTCAATTTTCAGTATCTCTGTTAAATTTCTTTCTAGTTGTTCTCTCCCTCATTCAAAGTGTCCCTTACTACAATAAAATGTTATAATAGTAAAATATCTTACTATGTCATATTGTTGTTAAAAGTCAATGCGTTGGTTCTGACTCATAGCAACCCTGTACAGGGTTTCCAAGGAGCCGCTGGTGAGTTTGAACTACCAACCTTTCAGCTGGAAGTCCAGAGCTTATCCAAAGTGTCACACCAGGACTCCTTAAGAAGGAAAAAAAATAATAAAATTTTCAAACACTAAATTTCAAAGGGCACATTAACAAATGTGTTAGTCAAAAGCCACAAAAACTTAGTGTATTCAAATTGATAAAAACTATTCTCCTCATTGTAGTTTGTACTGTGAGTTTCAAATAACAGATTGATGATAGAATGACCCTATCAAATCTAAACTCAACCCAAACCCACTACTGCTAGTAGTCTAGTACTTATCCTACAGTACAACAGCAGGAATAGAATCCTTCAATCCTTCAATATTCCAAGTGGAGGCATAAATTTTTTCTTCAGGTTTTTCAGCTTGAGAAATGCAGATTGCATTCTTCCCTTTTTGTTTTCTAACCTAGGTCTTTGCACATTTCATTATAATATTTCATTTTATCTTTTAGAGCTGCCCTTGGAAATTTTCTGTTCAGTTCTTTTACCTCATTTCTTTCATTCACTTTATCGTCTTTATGCTCAAGAGCAAGTTTCAGAGTCTCTTCTGATGTTCATTTCGTCTTTTCTTTCCTTCCTGTCTTTTTAGTGACATTTTGCTTTCTTCTGTATGATATTCTTGATGTCATTCCACAACTTTTCTGGTGTTTGGTCATTACTGTGTGTTGCATCAAATCTGTTCTTGAGATGGTCTCTAACTTTAGGTGTGATATATTCAAGATAATATTTTTACTTTTATGGACTTATTTTAATTTTCTTCAGTTTCTGCCTGAACTTACATGAGCAGCTGAAGTTCCACAATTGGCACCTAGCCTTGAGATACCTTATGATACTGAGCTTTTCCATTGGCTCTTTGATTCCTGTGTATTCCATCTGTTGGGGGTCTATGTGTATAGTTGCCTTTTATGTTGTTGAAAAGGGGCATTTGCATTGAATAAGTTGGTGGTTTTGCAAAATTCTATCATGAGATCTCTAGCATAATTTCTATCACAAAGGGCATATTTTCCAACTACTGATCCTTCCTCTTTGTTTCCAAACTTTGCATTCCAATTGCCAGTAATTATCAATATATCGATTGTATGTTTGATCAATTTCATACTGAAGAAGTTGACAGAACTCTTCCATTTCCTCATCACTAATTTTAATGGTTGGTGTATACATTTTAATAATAAATTAGTATAAATTTGAATAATAGTGGTATTACTAGTCTCTCTTGTAAGCATTTCAATATTATCCTGTCCTAGACAGCATTGCATTTCAAGACAGATTTGGAAATATACCTGACAGCATTCTGCTATTCATAAGTGTTTTAGTGGCTAAACATTCAGTAGTCTGCCTCTCTGTCTTTCTAGTCTGTTTTAGTCTATTTTAGCCAGGTGGAACTTGTCCACCATAGGTGACCTACTGGTGTGTTTAATTCCAGTGACATAGCTTCCAGCATCACAACAACAGACAAACCATCAAAATACGACAAAGCATTAAGACAAATGGAGTAAAGTATGCATCCTTAAAATCAGGTTTAATGTTGCTTGTTTTGAAAATAATAGAATAATTCTGTAAGTGTTCATTCATATCTGATTTTTTTGCTCAATTTTATCATTATGAAAATCATTCATTTTGTTGTGGATTGTTTTGGTTCATAAATTTAATTACTACATTGTTGTTGTTGCTAGGTGCCATTGGGTCAGTACCAACTCATGGCGACCTTAGGCACAGCAGAACGAAACACTGCCTGGCCCTGGGCCAACCTCATCACTGTTGCCACGCTTGAGTCCATCGATGCTGCCACTTGACTAATCCATCTCATTGGGGATCTTCCTCTTTTTCTCTGACCCTCCACCTTACCAAACATGATATCCTTCTCCAGTGACTGGTCCCTCCTGACAATATGTCCGAAGTATGAGAAATGAAGTTTGGCCATCTTGGTTTTCAAGGAACACTCTGGCTGCACTTCTTCCAAAAGAGATCTATTGGTTCTTTTGGCAGACAATGGCATTTTAAATATTCTCCTCCAAAACCATAACTCAAAAGTATCAATTCTTCTATGGTCTTCCTATCAACAGAGAAAAGATTGAAGTTGCCAAGGACTTCATTCTTCTTGAATCAACTATCAACACTCAAGGAAGTGGCAGTCAAGAAATCAAATGACATATTGCATTAGGCAAATCTGCTGCACAAGACCTTTTTAAACTGTTGAAGGGCAAAGATGTCAGCTTGAGGACTAAGGTGTGCCTGACCCAAGCCATGGTATTTTCAATTACTACATAATATACCATAAATTTTTAGCCATCTATAGTTGATAAGGGAGTCCTGGTGTGGCACTGTGGGTTAAAACATCAGACTGCAAAGCATTTGAACTGCAAAGTTGGCAGTTCAAGCTCATCAGCTGCTCCTTGGAAACCCTATACAGGATTGTTATGGGTCGGAATCAACCTGACAGCACTTCACAACAACAGCAACAATGGTTGATAAGGGATTCCTGGTGTGGCACTGTGGATTAATGTGCCAGACTGCAAAGCCATTTGAACTGCAAAGTCAGTAGTTCAAGCTCACCAGCTGCTCCTTGGAAACCCTATACAGGGTCACTATGGGTTGCAATCGACTCAATGGCACTTAACAACAACATGGTTTATAAATGTTTGTATTGTTTTATTTTTGATCTAGTACAAAGCATGCTGATAAGAGTATTCTTGTACATGTTCACTTGTGTACCTGTGCATGCATTTCTCCTTATATATGCACATACATATATACACACTGTTTTATACAGTACATATATCTTTAGCTTAGGTGATGTTGCCAGATTTCCAAAGTGACTGTGAGAATTTATTACTGTACCAGCAGTTTATGAGAACTCTATTGCGCTGTATCAAAGGTCAGCAAGCTTTCCCCCAATGGCCCAGGTAGTAAATATTTCCAAATTTACAAGCCAAATGTTTCTGTTGCAACCACTCAACTCTATCTTTGTTGTGAGAAAGCAGCCATAAATACATACATAAATCAATGGGTATGACTGTATTTTAACTTCTTACTATAGATTTAATTTTCTTGATCTTAAATGTCATATAAATGAAGTCATATAGTATATTTTCTTTATGTCCGGCTTCTTTTATTCAACAAAATGTTTTGAAATTTATTTATACAGTTGCATGCATCTGTAGTTTCTTTTTTTATAGAGTCAGGTTTTTTTTTTTTCTTTTTCTATTAACTATGGTTCTGTTGATTTACATGGCTGTTTTTATCATTTCTGGCTATTATAAATAATGCTGTTATGGAAAAAAAATAACTTTTTAAATTAATCAGGTTAAGGGTTGCAGAACCGACCATCAGTTTTACATTCAACAATCCACATACATTTTGTTTCATTTAATTGATTCAATTCCCTCAAGATTACAATACTGATCCCTCGTCTTCCCTGTGTTTCTTGTTTCCATTCCTCCTTTTCAAACCTTTCTGAAGTTTGTTTTTGGACACATGCTGTCCTTTTGATCTCAAATGGTTGATTATTCTATGGTATTTATACCTCATTTATGTTATCATTCACCTTATAGACCTGATTATTGTTTAGCTGAAAATTGAATCAAAAGATGATTTCATTTTTAGACCTGAAGGGGAACTACGGGGTATAGTTTCTGGGGTCCCGCCAGCCTCTATTCTATCAGTTAGCATGATCTTTATTATGATTTTGAATTTTGTTCCACATTTTGTTTTGGAAGCTTCCAATGTGATATCTTTCATAGCAGTTGGTAATGGTATCTTAGCACCATTTAGTTCTTCTGATCTCATTGTTATGGAGACTGACGCTTACATGGTGGTCCGTTAGTCCACTGGACTAATTGTTTTTAGGTGTCTTCAATTTTTATCACTTCGGACTGAGAGATCCCAAAAGTTGCAACTTAGATGGCTCTCACAAGCCTTTATAATTTTAGTCACTACTCACCAGAATATGATATATAACAATGTTTTTGTGAACTATGTTACGCCACTTGAGCTTAGTGTACCCAGAGACTATCCTCCTGAATCCAAGGCTCAGCAACTCATTCTCTCAAGGTATTTGTTTATGTCTAGCATGCTTTGATAATTTTGCCCTCTGTATACTCCACCACATTCATGGATATATTTATAGCAAAGGCAACTACTCATGTGGAAATACCCACTGTCAAACCTAACTTTATTTTTGGGTTACATTCCCACTTTCACTCTCACAACTGTTCAGCCTGTATTTATTCACATGTCTATTCATAGACCACTGTTGTTGCTGGATTGTGTATATAATAGTATTTAACTTTGTTACCTTTAACTCTTGCTTTCCTTCTAGTATCTTCCCCTGCTTTCATAGTTTTTTGGCCAGCCTCCCTATTATTGTATATCATCTTCTCCTTCACCCAAGTAACATATATATTAATTTCCTCCCATGTTTAAAACAAACAGTCTGTTGATTTTGAAATCTATTTGACTTCCTCTCCATTTGGAGGTTCTGTAACTGCACCATTCCTTCTTTTTTACTTTGTAATTGGATTCATTACAAATTAATATCTCTGGTTCCCTGTTTTCAGGCTTGTAGGTGTGTTTTACTTTGGATATTTCTACATCTGGGTTGACTTCTGGGTGCAGGTCTCATGTTTGTTAATTTCAGGTTGTTGTCTAATGTTGCTAATTTTCTGTCTGAAGAACTCCCTTTAGTATTTCTTGTAAGGGTCTGGCTTTACAAATTTCTTTAATTTGTGTTACACATAAATGTCCTAATTTTGCTATCATATTTGAAGAACAATTTTGTGGGATATGTAACTCTTGATTCCTTTTTATTCTTTCAGAGTTTTATATATTTCATGCCATTGCCTTCTTGCATTCTGCTGAAAAACCAGAGCTTAGTCTTATGGATTCTTCTTTGTAGGTAAATTTTCATTTTTCCCAAGCAGCTTTCAGGATTCTTCACTAGTCTTTTGTTTTGCAAAGTTTAATTTTGACATGTCTTGGTAATTTTCTTATGGGATCTATCCTGTTTGGCATTCCTTCAGCTTTTTGAATGCTTATCATCTCAGCTTTCACAATGTTAGGGAATTTTCTTCCAACAACTCTTTGACAATTTTCTCTGTGTCTCTTCCTATTCTGGAATCCCAGCACACATAAGTTATTCCTTTTGATGGTGACCCACATAAATCGTAGACTTTCTTTGGATTTTTTGGTTCTCTTTTCTGATTTGTTCTTTTGATATTGCTAAGTGCTGTTGAATTAGTTCCAACTCACAGTGCACAGCAGGATGAAACACTGCCTGGTCCTGCATCATCTTCACAAGTGTTGTTAGGTTTCAATGCATTGCTGTTGTCCTATGTCAATCCATATCATTGGATTTGTTCCTTGAGAAAATGAGTATTGAGATAGTTGTCTTTAAGCTCACTTAGTGTTCTGGTAGCGTAGTGGTTACAAATCGGGCTGCGAACCTTAAGGTCAGCGGTTCGAAACTACCAGCCGCTCCGCCGGAGAAAGATGAGGCTTTCTACTCCTGTAAAGATTTACACCCCTTGGAAACCCTGTACTGGGTCGCTATGGGTCGGAACCAACTCGATGGCACTTAACAACAACAACAAGTGTTCCATTGATTCAATTCTACTTGTTTGCCCTTTGAATGTATTATATATTCCTGAAATCTTAGTATTAGTTTTCTGAATTTGTATTTGCTTTTTTTGTATGGTTTCTAATTTTTCATTTGTTTTGTCAGTTTGTATTGTAATGTTTGCTTGAATTCTTCTAAAGTTTTATCTGTGTTTTCCTTAATTTCATCTGCAGCTTTCTCAATCTTTCTTTTAATCCATTGAAGATACCTAAATATCAATCTTTTGACTTTCTTATCAGATGGTTCTGATACAATTTCTGGTATTATATTTTCTGACTCTGTGTTTTGGTCACTTGACTTATGGGTGGAAGTGTGATGTATGTTAGTCTCAGGTTGTTGTCTACTTTTTTTGAGTCTCTATCCAAAGAACTCTGTTTAGAATTTCTTGTAAGGCAATTGTTTAAAGCAAGCTGTTTTGTTTCTTTGGGTAAGCTGCAGTTCCTATTTTTTCTAAGACATCTTAATGTGATTATATTTAAAGTTCAAATGATAATTGTATGTTGGCATGTTCTTAGGCACTCACCACTTATCTACTGGTGGGGTGAGAAAGAATGTGAGTGCATGAGCAGTAGCACAGTTGAGATAGGGTTTGGTGTTTACTGCTGTCTATTGATTATCAGGTGACACAGAAGTCGTTCTTCCCAAGTAGGTGAAGCTGTAGGAGGTATGGGTATGGCTGGACAATTAAGGTATGGCTGCTGTCTCCCATTGGGTGGGACAGGAAAAAAACAAAGCAAACAACAGCAAAAAAGAAAATAATTAAAACAAAACAAAGCAAAAAGACAGGTGGGGGAAACAAGTAAACAAGAGCAGGAAAAAAATAATTTTATAACTACAAAAAAAAAAATAAAGTACAATAAGGAAACTAGAGAGGGAGGAAAAAGAAAAGAGAAAGAGGATAGTAAAGAAACAAGCAAAAAGATAAAATAAGAGAAAGAAGAAGAAAGGGAGAAAAGAAAAGCAGAGAAAGAAAGGATAGAAAACAAGGGAGGGGAAAGAAAAGAAAAAAAGGAGAAAACTGAGTAGGGAAGGGTCAGGATCCACAGGGGAGAAAACTGTAGGCCACAGGGTACTCAGTATGGATTAACACCCTCTGCCACCCAAGGAGCTCATGGAGTGGGAGGGTGAAAGAGGGTTTGAGTCACTCAGTTCTAGATGGGATTCCTGCTAAATTAGATGTTGTCTGGGGTCAGGACACTGGATCCAGAGGCAGTTTGTGCCAGCTTAGAAGGTGGCTGAGATCAGGATGCTTGTTTCCAGTAGGCGTTTTCAGGACCAGAGGGCAGCTATGGGCAGGGCAGCTGGTTATAGATGGAATTTTTGGCCTCCAGGACCTGGCACTCTATGTTCTGCTGGTTTCATGATGTACAGTTTTATTGTTATTGTTAAGGGCCATCGAGTTGGTTCTGACTCATAGTGACTCTATGTAGGGTTTCTGAGGAGTGGTTGATGAGCTTGAACAACTGACCTTGTGCTTCAAACTGGCCTTGCAGTCCAGCTCATTAACCCACATCTCCATACCAGGACAAACTCAGCAGTGACGCACCTAGTACCTGATTCACAAGGACTCAGCTACCACCTCAGAGAGAGTCAGGTTTGTATAGGGTAGGGAACATCACCTGCTTCTCGGTTGGTGATAGTGGGGAGTAGTCCTCACCTGCTTCTCGGTTGGTGATAGTGGGGAGTAGTCAAGCTTGTGGTCACAAAGAGGGCGTGGGGAACAAAGGAGAATCACACTTTTCTAGTGTGTGTTTGTGTTTGCTGCTTGCAAAAGCTCAAGGTGGAAGTGCTATCTCAGGCCAGCTAACAATTCACCTGTCTATCTACCCTCTCTTGCTGCTTCTCCTAATTGCTATTCAATCCACATCTTTATCTTTCCTCTGAAATTTAGAGTTTATATTTTTATTTATTGTTCTAGAGTTAAAATATGTTTCTCTAAATTATAACTTATCTATGTTTAATATTACTCTGCCACATAAAATGTAAATATAATTCTACTTACCCTAAGTCTGTCCTTTGCAAGGTAGTGAACATCTGCTTTATGTTTTAGTGACCTCAAATTTTACCAAGTCTTGCCATCCTTAATTATTTTCTTTTTAAAAATTGTGATTTGGGTGAAAGTGTAGAGAACAAAGTACTTCAATAAGTCATACACATTTTAGTGACCATATATGTGAAACAATTATTGATTTAATTTGGGACTTTATTTAGATATTCTGGCTTTCCAAAGCAATAGATTTAAAATATTCTTGTAAATATTAATACAAAAATGAATCACATATGTATCATCCTGGTGTTCTTCTTGCATTTCTTTCAAATTTAAGAATTTTCTTTAGCATGTTTTGTAGTTTAGACCTGTATATAATATATTCTATCAGTTGTTATACATTGAAAATATCTTTATTTTTTCCCTCATTTTTTAGAATATGTTCATTGAATGTAGAATTTTGGGTTGATAACCTTTCTCTGTTGAGACTTTCATAGTGCCTTGGCCTCCAGTCTGTCTAGTAAAAAGTGTCAGTCATTATTTGTATGCTGCTGGAGCTCTGGTAGCATAGTAGTGAATCGGGCTGTGAACCACAAGGTCAGCAGTTTGAAACTACCAGCTGTTCCGTGGGAAAAAGATGAGGCTTTCTGCTCCTGTAAAGATTTATAGCTTCAGAAACCTTGTACAGGGTCACTATGAGTTGGAAGCGACTCCACGGCGCTTAACAACAACAACAACAACAACCCTGATATACAATGTATAATTTTTGTTGTTGTTGTTTTACCCTGTTTATGCTGGTTTATTTTAAGTTTTTTTAGAATGCAGTCCTTTGGACCCTAGCTTAATATGGAGTATAGTTTATCAGAATTTCCACTCTGGTGAACCCTATATAACTTTTGTCTCCTGGAACCTTCAAAATTTTCAGAACCATTCCTCTGACTTTTAGCTACTGTTTCTGGATAGAAACACACCAAGAAAATGTAACCTGAAAACCCAGGCTCATCTAGCATTCTTTCTTATAGAAACTAGATATTGACCTGAGTTCTTCACTTTGATGCATTAATTCTTAGCTCTTTGACACTTAGAAAAGACATTTTTTGAAAGTTTTTTTCTGCAAAAAGAGACTTGTTCCAAATGGCATGATCACTTATTACTGAAAGTGGAAATCTCTCTTGTACTTTAAATCATCAGATGAGTACTTTTGCTTAATATTGGTTCTCAGAAACCAGTAGAAAAGGGATACATGTTCTTTTAATATTTTTCTACCCTTGTTTGATATTATATATACACACATACATTTTCATAATACCAAACTTCCTTATGTTGAAATATTGAAGGTTTTAAAGGATAGCCTAAAACATGTATAATTTTGAAAATCTTTAAAAATTCTTTTCCTTGATTTAAAAAGAAAAGTGTATCCATATACATTTCAAATGGTACAGAAATGAAGTGAAAAGCTAAAGTTTCTTATAATTTGGGTTCACTTAGGTATGAAGTGATTATGTGAGATGCCTGTTGAACTTATTATAATGATTTATCGTTTTGACAGTGTCACTTAGACATACCTTAAAATTATTGCATCAAAATAATCATGTCAGAGTAGCTGCATTAGAATGCCTTTTTTTATCCTTAGAAGTATTTCTCTTTGGGTGTTGTACAATACATTTTAGCATATGAAAAGGTCTGAAAAATCCTGTAGTAAATAAATCTATTTTTGTCTAATGTTTTAATTCTCAAAAAAGAATAGTTGTCTAAAGATTCTATGATATTCTATAGAATGTGTATTTTATGCAACAGCCTTTGATAAGTACTAGCTTTCATTTTTATTTTTATATGTATCTTGCTAATGTTATTATTAAATGACATACTCAAATTAATTTGAGATTTACTACCTAGGCTAGTCAGTAAGTAAAAGCAATTAAAGGTAGAATGACTGATGGTTTATTTAAAATTTATTGCTTTTTTGAGAAAAGAAATGCCCATTACATAAATTATTTTATATCAACCTTCTTATAGGTAAGATGGTTTTTAGAAAATGGGAAGAAGTAAGAAAAAGTTACTGTGGAGTCAATTTTGACTCAGAGTGACGCCACATGACAGAATACATCTGTTCCATACGGTTTTATAGACAGGAGTCCAGATGTGGCACTGTAGGATAAGCACTCGATCACAAGGTCAATTTGAACCCCAAGGTCAGCAGTTCAAACTCATGAATTGTTCTTTGGAAACCCTATACAGGGTCGCTATTGGTCAGAACTGACTCGACGGCATTTAACAACAGCAACAACAATCTTTATGGCACCAAGCAACAACTACGGAGTGAAAGGTAAGAAGTTGAAATATTCAATGGTAAAAGGTAAGCAATATCTGGGAATAAAAGCATGAGGGAAATTATGAAAATGATTTTTATAGTTATACAGTGGACAACAATGTCAGTTTGAACTGCAAGGTCAGTGGTTCAAACTCACCAGTCATTCCTGAGAAGTCCTATACCAGTTGCTATGGGTTGGAACTGAATCTATGGTACTTAACAACAACAACAACATACTCTGATAGTCCAGAAGACTTGGTGTGATGCTATAGGATAAGCACTGGACTGATAACCACAAAGTTTATGGTTCAAACTCATCAGCCACTCCTCAGAAAACTTATACAATGATGAGTCAGCATCAGCTCAAAGGCAATTAAAAACAAGAACTATAACATACTCATTACTATTATATATATATTAGATGCTAATATCTATATTTCAAACTATAATTCTTTTACATTTTATTTTATTCAAATTATTTTAAGCAAAGTCAATAGCCATTCTATCTATGAAGTATTTAACTTTAGCATTTAAAGGTTCATTTAGTCTGGAATAACCCCAAAAAATATATGGAAAGTATCTATTTGGTAACGTAGGGCACCAGGCACAAAACATGAGTAAACTGCTGCTTTAATAAATAGCCTATGCATAGCTTCTAAGTAAATTCTTTATTTCCTGATAAACAGCAACAAAAAAAGCATTTGATACCTTATGACTGTACCACATCCACTCCTGTCAAATGAATTCTGATGCATGGTGACTTTATAAGTCAGAGGAGAAGTGCTCCTTATTGTTTTTCAGCTTGTAAATCTTTACAGACACATACTAGCTCATGTTTCTCCTGTGAAGCATCTGGTGGGTTTGAACCACTGACCTTGCCAAACATTGTGATTAGCAGCCTAATGCTTGATCCACTGTGCCACAATGTCCCTTACCTTATGATCAAAAACCAAACCGGCCCCACTCCCTGAGAGTTTATTCTGACTCATTGTTGTTGTTGTTGTTAGGTGCCTTCGAGTCGGTACAAACTCATAGCGAACCTATGCACAACAGAATGAAACACTGTCTGGTCTTATGCCAACCTTACAATCGTTGCTACATTTCAGGCCATTGCTGCTGCCACTGTGCCAATCCATTCCATTGGGGTGGGTATTCCTCTTTTTCTCCGACCTTACACTTTATAAAATGTGCTATCTTTCTCCAGGGACTGGTCCCTCCTAAAAACATATCTAAAGTATGAGAGGCAAAGTCTGGCCATCCTGGCTTCCCAGGAGAACTCTGGTTGTACTTCTGACAACACAGATCAGTTTGTTCTTTTGGCAGTCCATGGCACTTTCAATATTCTTCTCTAGCACCGTAACTCAAATACATTAATTCTACTATGGTCTTCCTTGTTCACTGTCCAACTTTTGCATGCATATGAAGTTATTGAAAATACCATGGCTTGAGTCAGGCACACTTTAGTTCTCAAACTGACATCTTTGCTCTTGGACACTTTAAAGAGGTCTTGTACAGCAGATTTGCAAATGCAATATGTTGTTTGATTTCTTGACTGCTGCTTCCATGAGTTGATCCGAGAAAAAGGAATAATTGACAAATTCAATCTTTTTACATTTATATGAATGTTGTGAAGTTGGGCCAGGACCTGGCAGTGTTTCGTTCTGTTGTACATAGCATCGCTATGAGTTGGTGCCGACTCGATGGCATTTAACAACAACAACAATGGATATTATTTATTGGTCCAGTTGTGAGGATTTTTGTTTTCTTTATATTGAGGTATAACCCATATCTAAGGCTGTGGTCTTTGATCTTCATCAATTAGTATTTTAAGTCCTCATTGCTTTCAGCAAGCAAGGTTGTATTAGCTGCATATCACAGGTTGTTAGGCGTCTTCCACCAATCATAGTGCCACGTTTTTCTTCATATAATCCAGCTTCTCAGATTATTTGCTGAGCATACTGATTGAATAAATTTGATGAAATAATATAATCCTGTTGCACACCTTTCATAATTTTAAACCATTCAGTGTTCCCTTGTTCTATTTAAACTGTTGCCTTTTGGTCTATGTGCAGGCTCTTCATGAGCACAATTAAGTGTTCCGGAATACTCACTCTCTGCAATGTTGTCCATAGTTTGTCATGATCCACACAATCAAAAGCCTTTTCATATTCAATAAAACACATGTAAACATCTTTCTTGTATTCTCTACTTTCAGCTAAGATCCGTTTGACATTAGCAATGATAATATCATTCCATGCTGTCTTCTGAATCTGGCTTGAACCTCTGGAAGTTCTCTGTCAATGTATAGTTGCACCCATTTTTAAATATCTTTAATAAAATTTTACTTGCATGGGATATCATTGATATTGTCCAATGATTTCCACATTCCATTGGGTCACCTCTCTTTGGAATGGGCACAAATATGGATGTCTTCCAGTCAGTTGTCTTCCAAATTTCCTGTCATAAATGAGTGAATGTCTATAGTGCCGCATCAGTTTGTTGAAAGATTTTAATTTGTATTCCATCAAATCTTAGTGCCTTGTTCTTTGCCAATGCCTTCTATGCACCTTGGAGTTTTTCCTCCAGGATCATTAGCTCTTGATCATGTGCTACCTCCTGAAATGATTGAACATCAACCATTTCTTTTTGGTTCAGTGACTCTGTATTCTTTCCATTTTCTTTTGAGACTTTCTGCCTCATTCAATATTTTGCCCATACAATCTTTCAATATCGTAAGTCAAAGTTCAAATTTTTTCTTCAGTTCTCTCAGCTTGAGTGATGTTGAGCGTGCTTTTCCCTTTTGGCTTCCTAACTCCAGGTCTTTGCACATTTCATTACAATTTGAGCTTCAGTTTGAAAATTTCTGTGCAGCTTCTTCTACTTGCTTTAGCATCTCTACGCTGGAGAGCAAGTTTCAAAGTCTCTTCTGACATCCCTTTTGGTCTTTTTCTTCTTTTTGTCTTCTTAATGGCCTTTTGCTTTTTTCTGTATGATGTTTTTGATGTCATCCTACAACTCTTCTGGTCTTCTGTGTTTCGTGTCTAATGCATATCTTTTTCAGATGAGCTCTAAATTCAGGTGGGATATATTCAAGGTTTTAGTTATTGTGGCTCTTGTGGATTTGCTTTAATTTTCTTCAGTTTCAGTCTAAAGTTGCATATGAGAAATTAATGGTCTGTTCCACCATCTGCCTGTGTCCTTGTTTTGGTTGATGATAAGAAACTTTTCCACCATCTATTTCCACAGATGTAGTCAATTTGTATAATCATCTTTTATGTCGTTTAAAAATGGTATTTGCAATGAAGAAGTCATTGGTTTTGCACAATTCTATCGTGCAATCTCCAGCATCATTTCTATCACCAAGGCTATATTTCTCAACTACTCATTCTTTCTCTTTGTTTCCAGTCTTTGCATTCCTATTGTTAATACATCTTTATTGCATGTTTTACCAATTTCCAACTTAAGAAGTTGGTCAAATTCTTCAATTTTATCAACACTGGCTTTAATAATAGTGATTATTACTATTGGTTGAATAATAGTATGTAAATTTGAGTAATAGTAGTATTAACTGGTCTTCCTTATATATTATCCTAGCACAGACAGTGTTGTACTTCAAGACAGATTTTGATATATTCTTTTTGATGATGAATGCGATGCCATTCCTCTTCAATTTGTCATTCCTGGCATAGTAAACCATCTGATTGTCAAATTCAATACCAGTCCATTTCAGCTCATGAATGCATCGATCATGTTTATGCATTCCATTTCATTTTTGCCAATTTCCAATTTTCATAGATTCATACTTCATATGTTCCATGTTCTGATTATTAATGGATGTTTACAGCTGTATCTCTTTATTCTGATTTGTGTTCCATCATCAAATGAAGGTCCACAGGGCTTTACAACATTTCTGTCATCCTGGTCATCTCTATTTTTGAGCAGGCAGCTCTTCCCTAGTTGCATTTTGAGTGTTTTCCAACCTGAGGGGCTCATCTTCTGGCACTATATCTGTCAAAATCTAATGCTCTTCATCATATTTCAGTATTCAGTATTTTTGTGCTGACAGTGTTCTACTGCTATTCATAAAGTTTTCAGTGACTAAATATTCAGAAGTAGTCCATCTCTCCTTCTTCTTAGTTTGTCTTCATCTAGAAGTTCAGCTGAACCTATCCACAGTTGGTGACCCTGGTGGTGTTTAAAATACCCGTGGCCTAGCTTTCAGAATCACAGCAACACACAAGCCACCGCAGTATGACAAACTAACTCTTGTTGTAGTTATTAAGTGCTGTCGAGTTGGTTCTGACCCACAGCAACCTTGCATTGGGTTTCTAAGGAGCAGCTGGTAAGCTTGAACCACAGACCTTGCTGTTCAAAATGACTTGCAGTCTAGTACATTAATCCACAGCACTACACCAGGACTCCAACTGACTTATAGTGACCCTGAATAAGGTTTCAAAGAAAGTAAATCTTCATGGGACCAGGTAGTCTTATCTTTCTCTTATGGAGCAGTTGGTGGATTTGAACTGCCAACCTGTTGGGTTAGTAGTCCACTGCCTAACACACAGCACCACCAGGAGTCCTTTACCTTATGATTTTGTTGTTTAGTGATGTTGAGTTGGTTCTGAGTCTGTAAATCTTTGTAGCAGTGGATAACCTCATCTTTCTCCTGTGGAGTGACTAGTGGGTTTGAACCACTGACCTTGTGGTTAGCAGTCCAGTCCTTAGCCTACAATGCCATACCTGGGATTCCTATAAGAGGAAGTCTTACTGAAAAAAACAAAAACAAAAAACAAACTACTATAGAACTATGACTGAGCACTTGAAAGCAAGACTCTTATTCATTCTTTTTTCTCTAAACCCTTGATATAGAACATCGCAAATGGTGATGGTTTGATGATTGTTTATTAAATATTTTTATTAGGTGAATCAAAATGAATGAATTATATTCCTAGAAAGACATAGTGCTCATATTTTGCCATTTATGTCATAAATTCTCTCATATTTGTCAAAGTTTATGCTTTGATATCAAACCACTCTTGGACACATCTCCAGTCCTATTTTATTAGCTGTGATATTTTAAGTTACTCAAATATTTTGCTGCTTAAGTTTCCTTATCTTTCAAATGGGGATAATAACATTTATATCAGTAAATTAGAGAGAATTAAAGCTGCCACTACTTTAGTACTGAACTTTATTACATTGCAACTATATGAAAACAACTGTTTCATACCAGCTCTACAAAAATCAATCATTCCCTTCTCTGATCCATTCTCAACTCAGACGTCAGCATGTTGTTAGATGCTGTCAAGTCAGCTCCAATTCATAACAACCTTTTGTACAATACAATGAAACACTGCTCTGTCCTGTGCCCTACTTACAATCTCAGCTGTGCTGGAACACATTGTTGCAGCTACTGTGTCAATACATCCTGTTGATAGTCTCCCTCATTTTTGTTGACTTTCTTCTTTACCTAGCATGATGCCACCAGAACCATTCTAAAATGAAAAGACATTAATGTTATTAATATTTGCTAGTTAGAATCCTAAAGTGGTTCCCTATTGCATTAAGCATAAAGTCCAGATTCCTAGAAACCAGGTGAAGCCCCTCACAATCTGCCCCTAATTATCCCTCACTTTCTCCACCAATAATCCAGACTTGACTCTAACTAATCTGCTATTCCCTGAAAACGTCAGCTCTTTTTTTCTACTAGTATTTGTATCAAGATAGAATACCCACTTGTGATAGTCTTTCTTCCAGACCTCCTCTTCCCTAACCTGCTTTATTTGGTAGCATAGTGGTTATGAGTCAGGCTGCTAACCTCAGGGTCAGCAGTTTAAAACTACCAGTCTTTCCATGGGAGAAAGATGAGGCTTTCTGCTCCCACAAAGATTTACAGCCTCGGAAATCCTATGCAGGGTCTAAGACACACCACCCTCCACCTTCTCCCACCACCATTTAATTAAATGCTAATTTCTTTCAAGTTGGATTTTTACTTAAGAATTCCATTGGAAAAACTTAGGGTCCTTCAGGACTGGGCCATGCATTCCTCTTACAGGCCTCTGCATTTTGGACTTCTTCCTTGTCTAGCAATTAACCACATCGTAGTTACCTCACCCATTTGTATTTCTGTTTACCTCACAGAACTTTAATGTACACTTCAATCTTCAGTATGGTCCTTAATATCTAGTAGATGATGAATGATTGATTACTTATTGAATAAACAAGTTAATGAAGATAAGATGGCATTTGAGAAAATCAGAATATTTTGCTGAAATATAAGTGTCAAGGATAAATAAAGCTCCGTTTAATTTTTAGTTTTAGAAAATACTGGTGGTGGTGGTATGTGCCATGGAGTCAATTTCGACTCATAGAGACCCTTCATAGGGTTTCCGAGACTGTAAATCTTTATGGGAACAGAAACTCTCATCTTTCTCCTATTGAACAGCTGGTAGTTTTGAACTTCTGACCTTGAGGCTAACAGCCCGACTTGTAATCACTATGCTACCCATAGCTCCTTTGTTGTTGTTGTTGTTGTCAGGTGCCATTGAGTAGGAACCGACTCATAGCGACCCCATGCACAGTAGAATGAAACAATGTCCGACCCTGGACCAACCTTACTACCGCTGCCACACTTGAGTCCATCAATGATGCCACCTGACCAATCCATCTTGTTAGAGGTCTTCCTCTTTTTCTATGACCCTCCGTCTTACCCAGCATGACATCTTCTCCAGTGACTGTTTCCTCTGGACAATATGTCCAAAGTAGGAGAGACGAAGCTTAGCCATCCTGGCCTCCAAGGAGCACTCTGGCTGCACTTCTTTCAAAACAGATCTATTGGTTCTTTTGGCAGTCCATGGCACTTTCAGTATTCTCCTCCAACACCACAACTCAAAGGCATCAATAGCTCCTTAGAAGCACTTTTATAATAACATTGAGGAAGGGAAGTAATAGATACTGCTTCTTCAAACACTGCACATTATCCTGAGCTTTTTATAGCATGTGAGGTATAGTAACCTAGTGAAAAGCAAGAAAATATAAATGTTTGACTGAGGATATTTGTTCAAGGATATTTACTTTTATTGTAAGCATACCTATGAATGTGGTGCAGCATACAGGGGACAAAGTGATGAAAAATTCTTAGACATTACCAAATATCTTGATACAATGAATTGCTGGGTTTCATGGCTCAGACCATAGTTTCAAGAGACACCATGGTCAATTGGCATAACATAGTTCACAAAGACTATATTCTACATTCTGTTTTGATGAGCAGCAACTGGGATCTTAAAAGCTCAATAGGGGCTGCCTAAGATGCTGTGGACTAATGCGTCAGACTACAAAGCCATTTGAACTGCAAAGTTAGTGGTTCAAGCTCACCAGCTGCTTCTCAGAAACCCTATACAGGGTCGCTATGGGTCGGAACCAATTTGATGGCACTTAACAGCAACAACAAGGTATAATAATTATTGGTCTGTTCATGTATAGAAGAAGGAAGAATGATGAAAACTGAGATTACTGGAATCAATTAGTCCAATGAACTAATGGAATATTTGAACATTAGTTTCCATGACTCTGGAACCAGAAGAACTGGATTATGCCTGGCTACCAATACTAACTGTTCTGAAAGGGTTCATATTAGAACATCCCGGATAGAGTGGGGAAAAATGTGGAACAAAACTCAAAATTATAAAAAAGAGTAGGCTGCTCAGATGCGTCAGAAGGAGACTGGAGAAATCTGACCCTTTGGCCCTTAGCCACCCTTTAGTTTTAGAAAGGAACTCTCCTTGTGGCCCAATTTTCAGGCAAGTAGTAGGTAAGTATATAGGGGGAACAACACTAGTAAAATATGCTCACCATGGAATGGTCAACCATTAAAGATCAAAAGGACAACATTTACCTCAGGACAAAGTTGAGAAGCATTGGGAAGGAGGGTGGAATGGAAATAAGAACCCCAGGGAGGAAGCGGGGTAACTGTTGCTACATAGAGGGGATTACAATCATTGCGATTAAACAAGGTGTATGACTTGTTGAATGTAAAGTTGATGATCTTGTCTGTAAACCTTAACTGAGTCCACAAACAAAGATAAAAATTTATGTTCCACCACCTTCTCATCTCTTCTAGACTGTGCTTAGGAAAATGCTGCCCTTTTGCTTTTGAATTATTGAATTAAAAATAAAAATGAGTATAGGACAGCATTAAAAAAAAATATGGCGATTCTAGCCAAATTACTCTGTTTTGTGATATATTGCAAATCCTATGATTGTGATATATTATATACCTGTGATTGGGGGAGTGTGGTGGCTCCATATGATAAATACTGGACTTCTGATATTCAGTTAATAAAAATAATATAAAAAATATTATTTTTTCATCAGAAAATTCTTCTGTCTTTGTCCAAAGGTTCATTCTTGGTTGCACATTTGACTCATTTGGAGAGATTTTTAGAAGAAGACTAATGTTGGGACCACATATTTGTTGTTGTTTTTGTTAAGTGCCATTGAGTTAGTTCCAATTCATAGAGATCCTATATAGTTTCTGATGAGCAGCTGGTGGATTTGAACTGCCGAACCATTGACATTTGGTTCAAAGTCCAGTTCTTATCCTACAGTGCGGCATGATTCAATTGCAATCTAAGGAGATAAGCTCAGGCATGGATATGTTTTCTGAGCTCCCTCAAGTGATAATAAAGTGCATCTAAGACTAAATACCAGTGCTCTAAGGCTTGTGTCTAGTTAAGAATCAGAGTCACTTATTGACATTTTAGTTCTAAATTATGAAGCACTGGACTGTGAACCACAGGTTGGGGGTTCAAACTCATCAACCACTCCTCAAAACCCTATTCAGGGTTGCTATCAGTCACAACTGAATTGAAAGCACTAAACAACCACAATGCTCCAGGAGATTCTGATATTATTGTTTTACTTATTTTTCTTTCATTCACAAATAACTTTTTTTTTCTTATTGTAAAAGAGAGAAGGAGGAGGGTAGGAGAGAGAGAGAGAGAGACAGCTAATAATGTAGAAAGGAATATATAAGCAATTTATTAGGAAGAAAGCAAAGGGCATCTCTGATCCCACTGCCTATAAAGAGAGGAACAAGGGAACTATTGTTAAAAGTATATACACATTCGCACATACAATTTCAAAATTATTGTACATGATTGCTTGAGTACATGACTCTGCTGATTTCTGGTTAAGGATTAAATCAGAGCTGAAGAAGACTTCAAAAGATTACCTGGTTTAAGCTAATGCTTTTATAAAGCA
Organism: Chrysochloris asiatica; assembly: GCF_000296735.1. NCBI lineage: Eukaryota > Metazoa > Chordata > Mammalia > Afrosoricida > Chrysochloridae > Chrysochloris > Chrysochloris asiatica. The sequence goes on from NW_006408577.1 coordinate 5,921,152, forward strand.
ACTTTTTCCCCTTAGTATTCAGAATATGGAGTCCTGGTATGGTGCTGTAGGATAAGAGTTGGACTGCTAACCACAAGGTTCATGTGGCACTGTAGGATAAGAACTGGACTGCTAAGTACAAGGTGGGCAGTTCAAACCCACCAGCTGCTCCTCAGGAAACTCTATGCAGACTGTGAGTCAGAACCAACTCGGTGGCACAACCACATATCTGGAATATGCAACTGAAGCAATTTGTTGTTGTTGTTAAGTGCCAGCCATAGAGTTGGTTCAAGGGTAAAAAGAGACAGGTAAAATAACCTTATAAAAACCACACAACTAAAGCATATTGTACCAAACCCCACATACTCTGATCTCTGCTTTATGTCACGATACATTGTCTTTCGCAGTGGCAGACTGAGGCTTAAGGAATTACATTGGATATAGACCACCTTAGTTTTGAATATTAATGCTATTATTACTTTTAAATTTCTATGAAGTCATTGATTTGTCTAAATGTTTGTCATGCAGTTAGTCCTATTCTACTGTTAATTCCTTGTTTAGATTATTATGTTCTTTGATGTTCAGTCCAATTTTCAGTCCTACATTCATTGATCCTGTGTGATCATTTAGTTTCATGAATCTTCTGACCCTAGAAAATTGCTGATAATCTTGATCCTGACTCTCAGTCTGTCCAGTGGCTTTTAACTGGTCATCCAAGGCTTGTCATTGAAAAAAAAACCCAAAACTGCCTCTCATCCTATTTGTCCTGGTGTGATGCTGTAGAATAAATACTGGACAGCAAGGTTAGCAGTTCAAACTCACCAGCTACTCCTAGGAAACCCTATACAGGTTCACTATGAGTTGGAACTGACTCATCGGTACTTAACAGCAAGCGCACTATTTTATTAATGATAAATTGAGCCCATGTGTCAAGTATGTGCTGGTCATCTCTGGATGCCATAGAGAATTTCAAGAGTTCATTCATATCCATTTTAATGATAACTGCATAATAGGGTAATGGTCTTTCCTTACAAAATAATTGAAATTTAAATAAGACTGACTCCCAATGTTACAATGACCCAAAATAATGTTTAATTAAGCCTAAAATTTGTTTAAATTATTTCCAAACTGGTTTAAAAGTTAATGAGATAATAATCACCTAGGAGCGAACAGCATGGTAGTAATAGGTTAAAACAGCAGCAGCCTGGCTAACTTTTGTATTTTCTCTTATTCTAGATCTCATGCATGCTTAATTGACTTAAGACATTATGGTTCAAATGGGTTCAAGGTCACTAAATCTGCCTCGAATGTGAATAGAATTGAAATACATCTGAAGTGTTTTAAGCACAAATATATGAACATAGTTGAGTAACGAAAGAAAAACTGCTTACTTCTTATATTAGACAGTTGGAAATGAACATTGATTCAGTCACCCTAATGGAATGTCAGGAAACTTAGGAACCTTATTCAGACAAGTATGTAGCATAATTATTGAAAAGCCATTTGATAGAAAAACTTTTATGAACACATTTATGGATTTTCCAGAAAAAAATCTTGAAAATATGTTTCTGTCTTTTAAAAAATTCTCTGATTATAAATGGTAAAAAATAAACTAGGAAATATTGAGCATATACAAGTAAGAATATGATAATCACCTGTATTGCCATGGTAACAGATCAAATATCATTAACATTTAGGACTCTTAGTCATTTTCCTCTCTGTAATGTTCTGGTAGCATAGTGGTTACAAGTTCAGTTGCCTACCACCAAGGTCAGCAGTTTGAAACTACCAGCGGTTCTGCGGGAGAAAGATGAGGCGTGCTGCTCCCATAAAGATTTACAGCCTCGGAAACCCTGTACACAGTCACTATGAGTCGGAACTGACTCCACGGTACTTAACAACAACAACCAGTCTTCAAATAAACCTGAGCTCAGGTTGGATATATCTTTTATAATCTTTTATTATTATTATTATTATTTGCTGTGTTAAGAATTTGTTCTATGTCATTCTATTTTTACTGACCACATGTTCTTTAACTTTTCTCATTACTTTTATACTACATATACTCATATAATGCATACGAAAGCACAGGAAAATATGGAAATGTGAAAGCTTTATGTGTCTACCCTTACAGACTTTTTTTTTTTGTTAATATCTTACATACAATGAAAGGTTAACAATTGTGAAAAAGGATTTGCCACACATGTGACAAGCATAAGGAATAACATTCTGAATACATAGAAAGTTGCATTCTTAGTAGAAAACCTGTGAAACTCATAAGTACACAATTCAAAAAAGAAAGAATTCAGGTGTAGTCACATATATGAAAAAATGTTTCCCCCTTCCTGGTAATGTAATAGACAAATTTAAACAAAAATAAAATTAATCTTATGCTTATTACATTTATAAACATATTATCTTAATACAATATTGGTTGAAAAGAAATGTAGACTAGGGTGGTGCTGTAGGATAAGCACTAGACTGCCAACCACAAGGTCTGCAGTTCAAACCCATCAGCTGCTCTTGGGAAACCCTGTACAAAGTAGCTGTGGGTTAGAATTGACTCAAAGGCATTAAACAGCAATCAAGGGTCTTTAAAACGCACGTACCATTTGTTGTTGTTGTTTTTGTTAGGTGCCATCCACCGACTTATGGAGTCCTGATATGGGTTGTGGGTTAATGCTCTGGACTGCAAAGTTGTTTTGAACCTCAAGGTCGGCGGTTCAAATTCACCTACTGATCCTCAGAAACCCTATGCAGGGTGGCTATAAGTCGGAACCTACTCTACAGCACTTAACAATAGCAACAACAATCGACTGATAGCGATCCTATACACAACAAAATGAAACATTGCCCAGTCCTGCACCAACGTCACAATCATTGCTACCTTTCAAACCATTGCTGCTGCCACCGTGTCAATCTATCTTGGGGTTCTTCCTCATTTTTGCTGACCCTTGACTTTGCCAAACATGGTATCTTTCTCCAGGAACTGGTCCCTCCTCATAAATGTCTGAAGCATGAGAGATGAAGTGTTGTGATCCTGGCTTCCAAGGAGCATTTGGGCGGTACTTCTTACAACACAGATTGGTTTGTTCTTTCGGCAGTCCATGGAACTTTTAATATTCACCTCTAACACCATAACTCAAATGCATCAATTCTTCTATGGTCTTCCTTATTCACTGTCCAACTTTCACATGCATATGAGGTTACTGAAAATATCTTGGCTTGAGTGAGGCACACGTTCATCCTCAATGTAACATTTTTGCTCTTGAACATGTTACAGAGGTTCTTGTGCAGCAGATTTGCCTAATACAATATATCATTTGATTTTTTGACTGCTGTTTCCATGAGTGTTGATACTTGATCCGAGCAAAATGAAGTCTTTGACAACATCAAAGTTCTCACCATTATATGGATGTTGATTTTTGGTCCAGAGCTGAGGATTTTTGTTTTCTTTTCATTGAGGTGTAACCCATATCAAAGGCTGTGGTCTTTGATCATTACCAGTAAGTATTTTAAGTTTTCTTTTCTTTCTGCAAGCAAGGTTATATCATTTGCATATGGCCGGTTGTTAATGAGTCTTCCTCCAACCCTCATGCCACATTTTTCTTCATATAATCTGTTTTCTCTGATTATGTGCTCAGCATACAGACTGAATAAGTATGGTGAAAGAATACAACCCTGGTCCACACCTTTCCTAATTTTTAACTATTTGACATTCCCTTGTTCTGTTAGAACAACTGCCTCTTGATATATGTTCAGGTTCCTCATGAGCACAACTAAGTGTTCTGGAATATTTATTCTCCACAATATTGTCCATACTTTGTTACATAATTCACACAATCGAAAACATTTGCATTATCAATAGGGCGCAAGTAAACATCTTTGTGGTATTCTCTACTTTCAGCCAAGGTCCATCTGAAGTTAGCAGTTATATCCCTCATTCCAAGTCTTCTCCTGAATCTGTTTGATGATCTGGAAGTTCTCTGTCAATGTATGATTCAACAATTTTTGTATTAACTTTTACAAAATTTTAGTTGCATGCAATATTAATGACATTGTCCGATGATTTCCACATTCCATTAGGTCACCTCACTTTGGAATGGGCACAAATATGGATCTCTTCCAGTCAGTTGGCCAGGTAGTTGTCTTCCAAATTTCTTGGTAGAGATTAATGAGTGCCTCTGGTGATATCTCAGTTTGTTGAAAGATTTCAATTAGTATTCCATCAATTCCTGGGGCCTTGCTTTTTGGCAATGCCTTCAGTGCACCTTGGACTTCTTCCTTCAGTGTCATTGGCTCTTGATCAGATACTACTCCTTGAAATGATTGAACAATGACCATCTAGTAACTCTGTGTATTCCTTCCATTTTTTTGAGGCTTTATGCATCATTCAATATTTTGCCCATGTTGTTGTTATTGTTAGGTGCCATCAAGTCAATACCGACTCATAGCGACCTTATGCACAGCAGACCGAAACACTGCTCAGTCCTGGACAGCATCACTATTGCTGCCATGCTTGAGCCCACTGATGTTGCTACTTTGCAAATCCATCTTCCTGGGGGTCTTCCTCTTTTTCTGTGACTCTCCACCTTACCAAAAATTATATCCTTCTCCAGTGACTGATCCCTTCTGACAATATGTCCAAAGTATGAGAGATGAAGTTTGGCCATCCTGGCCTCCAAGGAACACTCGGGCTGCACTTCTTCCAACACAGATCTGTTTGTTCATTTGGCAGTTTCAATATTCTCATCCAACACCATAACTCAAAAGCATCAATTCTTCTACAGTCTTCCTTATTCACTGTCCAGCTTTTGCATGCATATGAGGTTATTGAAAATACCATGGCTTGGGTCAGGCGCACCTTAGTCCTCAAACTGACATCTTTGCTCTTCAACACTTTAAAAAGGCTTGTGCAATTATAAAGGTAGAACTTTTGTAACAAAAATGGGGAAGTAGTTAATCTTACAGTGCAGAAACAAAGGACCCAAAGACTATCAAGGAAGAAGAGCATAAGCAGAATGCAGGACCTTATCCAGAGAAGCAGCAACACCAGAGATGGAGGCAGAGATGGGGACATGGAAAAAGGGAGCAGCTGAGGACTCTAGATTCATGGGAAGAGAGGACTAAGAGCTGGTGGCCAGAAAGCAGACTTGCAGAATGTGCCCTTTGGTGGTGTAAATTATTATATATGCCTGAGTTTAAAAAAAGAGCTAAAATTAATAGAAATACTGTTAACTGATGGTACATGGAGGGGATTATAATCATTATAATGAAACAATGTATATGATTTGTTGACTGTAAAACTGATTATCTGCCCTGTTAACTTTCGCTCAATTCACAATAAAACATTAAAAAAAAAAAAAAAAAAAA
>NW_006408577.1:5926728-5934723 GCF_000296735.1 Chrysochloris asiatica
GCAGGTTGTTAAAGAGTCTTCCTCCAATCCTGATGCCAAGTTTTTCTTCATATACTGCAGCTTCTCGGATTATTTGCTCAGCATACAGGTTGAATAAGTATGGTGAAAGAATACAACTCTGTTACACACCTTTCTTAATCTTAAACCATTCAGTGTTCCCATGTTCTGTTCAAACAACTGCCTCCTGGTCCATGTGCAGATTCCTCATAGAATCCTTCTATATTGCAAATTGATATAGAAGTTTTGTCTCCAGTTCCCTCAGTTTGATAAATATTGAACCCATTTTTCCCTTTTGATTTCTAACTCCATGTCTTACACATTCTGTTATAATATTTGACCTTGTCTTCTCTAGCTGCTCTTTGATATCATTTATAGAGAAGCTAATTATTTATTATAGCCCTTCTAGCCATATTCTTCCATTCTGTGGTGTATTGTAATCCTAGCCCTCATGCCTGTGATTTTGAACTAATTTTGAAGTAGGTTGTTTATGTGGCAAGGTTAGGGTAGACTAAAGATTAAGATGAAACTAAGGACTAAGGATGCTGCCAAAACTGTGTGGTGGCCATATTGGACTTCCTCTGACTTCACAAGGGAGAAAGAGAATCAAACTCAAAATTAGTCCAAGGCCAACACCTATGAAGTGGAGGCCAGATATGCCTCTACCCTATAACCTTCTTTGTCCTATTCTGACACCAACCGTCTCTCCCACAGCATTCTCTGCTTCATATCTGGGTTCAAGAATTCATTTCAAAGGCCACACAGAACTTATAACAATGCTCATGAGTATGGGGTTTATTAGGAAAGTGAAGAGGATATAGTTAAGGATTAGAAACAATACACTATAACACAAATCTCCAGTCAGCAACACCTTTTGTCTGCCATACTGTAGGCACACCTTACTTTTGTCTTTGGACTTTCAGCCATGTGCCCTACTCAGGTAAATGTTACCAAGCAACTGTAGCTAGTTTGTAAATGCCCAAAGAGCACATTCTATAAGACAGGTTCCCACCCATAGGCACTCAGCCTTACTCAGTCTATGGGCCTAGAAGTTCACAACTACTCTGGCCTCTTCTGCCACCATCTCTGCCGTCACTGCTTTTCTAGGTGGAGATCTAACACTCTGCTCATTCTCTGCTTTCTTGATGTTTCTGGGATCATCATTCCTGCTTCTAAAATGGCTCATTTTAAGCCTGGTGGGATGGCAAAACTAACCAATACTAGCCTTAGAGTCCTGTACACATCAACGGCATAGTACTACACAATCACCTGGTGGGAATTAAGATGATGTTACATAGAAATACTATATCAAGCAAATTCAAGGTGCCACAGATATCCCCACCTAATTAGAGGATATGACTCAAGTCACCACCCTTAGTTTTCTATGGTGGCATGGTCTGAGTCCAATATATATGAATACTTGGCAATGTTTGCTTTCTTGCTCTAGATCTTACATTTGGCTCATCACATCTGGCTTCCAATTAATGGGACTTTTGGCTTACCACCTGACCTGATTCACCAGCTTCAACAGTCTATCTGACTTGCTGATTTGGGTTCCTCAGCTCCTAAGACTATGTGAATGTGCAGAATCCTCCAGACTGACTTCTAAACCATAGATTTGAGAGTTGCCAGCCTCCACAATTATGTAAGCCTTTTCTTTTGACAGTTGTGAGTTCTATGAGATGTTGCAGTATATTGTAGGATGCTGGGACATGAGGGGGGGCAGGAATGGTGACTGATATCAAGGATTACGGAGTGGTATGAAATGTCAGACATTTGGGATATCTTTACCTTTGTTGTGTAAAACCAGCCTTGGACTGATATTTCTTAAAGAAATCATTCATGTACCATAATGAAATGTCATGTCTAGAAATTTCCCTTAGTTCAATAAAGTAATGGATATTCCAAGTATGTAATTTACTGTTATTTTCAATAGCAATAGTTTTGGTATATCCTAAACAGACAACAATGGAGAATATGCTTGGTGAAATATGCAGCCACCAAAATGATGCTATTGAAGAATATCTTAGAATTTCAAAATTCTTTAATATTCAATACTTGTTTCTTTTAATACACATTTCCATATAATCAAAACAACAATTTATTTCAAAAAAGGGTGATTACACAATTGAATGCCCACCTACAAAAAAGAAAAATTGAAAAGGAAAATGAATCTCAATCTTTACCTGATTATTTGTTAACATAAAAATTATGTTTGTAATGTTAAATAATATGTATTAATAAAAATGACTAATCTTAACTCTTACTTTAATTTTTGTTTACATAAAAATTAAATTATGGTAAGCATTGAGATTAGTTCTTTTTCTTTAACATATTAGTTAAATTACATAAAAATGGATCAATGGTCAAAATTTAAAAGTTAAAACGGTAACACTTATGGAAGAAAACACTAGAGAAAGTCAATGATTTTGGGTTTGTCAAAGATTTCTTTAAAATGAAGCACAGCTTTTTACGAAGATGGCACTGAAAGCGAAAAAAGAAGCAAGCCCCTGCCCTTCCCAAAGCTGAAGACAAAGCAAAGGCATTGAATGCCATGAAGGCAGTGCTGAAAGGTGTCCACAACTACAAATAAAAGAAAATCCGCATATCACCCACCTTCCAGCAGCCCAAGATTCTGAGACTCGAGAGACAACCCAAGTATCCTCCGAAGAGCACCCCCAGGAGAAACAAGCTTGACCACTATGCCATCATCAAGTTCCCTCTGACAATTGAGTCTGCCCTGAGAACATTGAAGATAATAACACACTTGTGTTCATTGTGAATGTCAAGGTCAACAAGCACCAGATCAAACAGGCTGTGAGTAAGCTCTATGACATTGATGTAACCAAGGTCAACACCTTCATCAGGCCTGATGGAGAAAACAAAGCATATGTTCCATTGGCTCCTGACTATGATGCTTTGGATGTTGCCAACAAAATTGGAATCATCTAAACTGAGTCCAGCTGGCTAGTTCTAAATATAAAAATTTTCAATTAAAAAAAATGAAGCACAAATTATTATTTTTTTAAATCCAATAAGCTGAGCTTTAGAAAATAGGCTATTTGAAAAGTACTTGTGAAAATGAAAAAAATAATAAAAAAAATTAGAATAAACTGCTTGCCAAATACATATATGAACTACGTCTTGAGTTTAGAATAAATAACAAAGTCTTCTAAAATATATTAGGAGAACAAACTACACAATTAAAACTGAACTGATTGAAGCTGAACTGATTCCAAACCCATAGTAGCCCCATATATGTCAGAATAGAACAGTGCTCACAAGGTTTTCAGATGACTGATCTTTTGAAAGCAGCTCATCAGGCCTATTTTCTGAGGAGTCTTTGAGTGAACTTAAGTAGTAACCATTTAGCTACCAGAAAAGAGCATTATTAACCTTTTATACCATTCCGGGATTCCTATAGACTCATTGTTGTTATTTGTTGTTAGATGCCATTGAGTCAGTTCTGACTCATAGTCATCCTATGTACAGCAGAATGAAACACTGCCTGATCCTATGCCACTCTAACAATTGTTGCTATGTACAGAAATGGCACAGCAGCCATGTCTGACTCTTCAGACTATACAAGGAAGGAGTATCAAACTCCACATCAGCCCAAGGATGATACCTATGAGTCAGTAGTCAGATATACCTCCACCCTCAAACTGTTTTTCATCCTATTCTGACGCCAACCATTCCTCCCATGCCACCCTATGTATCTGCTGAGTTCAACAGTCCATTACAATGGTCACATAGAACACACAAACAATGTTCACAATTTGGGGCTTGTTAAGGAAGTTAGCAGAGTACAACTTAGGATAAGAAACAACTCAGGATAAACAGTTCTTTGGTAAGGCATGTCTTTCTCATGCATGGCCTTTCAGCAACATGATCATTTGGCTTCTGGCCAGCTCTAGCAGTGTTGCAAGCTCCCTTAGTATTGCTGGTAAGTGTCCAAAGGGCATCCAATTGTGTAAGTCAGCCTCCTGTGTGGAAGCTGTACTTGTTTTGTAAGCTGGAAGTCTGATGCACTTTTTTTTTTTGTTTTGTTTTTGTTTCTTTTAAGTTTTTATTGTCAATTGAGTGATAGTTTACATGGGAGAACATCAGTTTTACACCATTGCTTCATTGCAATAATTACAATCTCCTCTGTGCATCATCATTCAACAGTATTTGCTTCTATTCCCTTTGGGTTTTTGTTTTGTTTTGTTTTGGTGGGGAGAGGAAGAAGGGATGTACACAAAAGCACTCTGGAATATATAATCATTTAAACAACCAAAGGGCACATTCTGCAAGTCTGCCTCCTGGTTGCCAGCAGTCAGTCTTTCTCTTTCCACAATTCTACAGTCCTCAGCTGCTTTCTCTCTCTGTGTCCTCATCTCTGCCTTCATCTCTGGTGTTACTATTTCTCTGGATATGGTCCAACATTCTACTCATGCTCTTATCTCTTGATAGTCCTAGGGCCCTCTGTTTCTGGAGTGTAAGATTAACTACTCCCCATTTTTGTTACAGTTGTAACAGTGGCAATTAATCATGAAAACAATTACTCACTATTGAATCATAAGAATCTTATCCCCATCTCTTTTCACCAGAACCATCTATAGAAGATGAAAATTATTCAATGAGTACTCTACTTCCCCCCCCCCACACTCTTAAATTAAGCACCCTCTTGAAAACTTGTAAGCCAGTCACTCAGTGCCTTTATCACCACCTCATTTTAGGTAGCCAGCGTCTAAGATTCCCATCCCTATCTACTCTGTATACAGAGGCTGTAGGATTGATACATGATGTGAAGATTCCTTCTCTCTCAGTTGGTATTTTAAACTACTACATTCATAACTTTAGGTTAAGTTCATCAAATTGTAGCAATTTACACTTGATCCTTTTATCAAAAATTGTTTTTTTTTTAAATCTTCCTCTACTCGAGTTCTGATCATCAAGCCATCAAGGTTAAGTTAAATGAGTACTATCTACAAGTTTGAGCATTCTTGTGTGTCTCCCCTCATTTCATATGAGCTGGACACTTCACTCTCAGTTCTAGCCCTCTGTGGCTATGTCCTAGTCCATGGGCTCAGAAGTCCCCAGGTCTCACTGCACTTCAGACCAACCAGCCCTTCCTCTTCATTCTCTTATCTCCAGGTCAATGGGAGTCTATGGAACATGGTTGAAATTAGCCCATATCTTCATTGCTGCCTTTCCCCTTCTTCCACTCACCAGTAGACCAGTGTGGTCACCAACAAGCTTACTAGTTTGCTCATGTGTTCCCTTTGAGTTTCAGTCTTAGAGGGGGTTTGTCCTGAAGGGACTTGATTCCCTTGATGACTCCCTGGTGAACAACTTGCTTGCTCTTGTAGTAGCCAACCATGCTACCATTTTTGTTTTGGATTTTTCCTGCTGATCTTTCTTTCAAGAATTATCTTCTGTTGCTCTAACTGTTCCAGGCTGATCTGCTTGTCCTTTCTAGTGGGAATGTCCCACTTCAGAAGATTCTGGATAGGGCTCAGGATTCCATCTAAGGTCCTATACACTGTAAGAGGTCTATTTCACTGGGCAAGTTGTAGAACCCTTTTTAGGTATTCCAATCAGTTACAGGTTGAAGACGGGCTTACAAGCATTCTGTAATCATGTTTGTCAACATTCCTTTCTATCCCACTCAAGTGTCTATTTTACAATAGTAGGCAAGAGAAACCAATGTTCATGACAGTCAAGCATCTTAGTATAATTTCCCCTCTTCAGGATATGCCTCAATCCCTGTATCACAGAGCCCTGTTATTCCAAGGTTGAATATGCATCACTATTTATCTCTGTCGCATTTAGCCCATGCAAACTTGACTCAGTGCTCCCCTATCTACATTGTTCTTCCATCCCACTCCCCCTTCTTGTGTATTGCCCTCCTCAACACCTGAACTATGATGTGTCTACCCCCTACCCTATGCTCTACCATCCCCTTCCTCCACCCCACCCTCAGTAACCAACAAAGAATTTAATTTTTTCCTTTTAGTATGGGTATCTTTTTTTAAAGTTTTTACAATAATCGTCTTATGCAATATTTGCCCTTTTGTGACTGACTAATTTCACTCAGCATAATATCCTCAAGGTTCATCTAAGATATGCAGTAGCTTGTAGCTTCCTTGTTATTCTTCAAGGTAACATAATATTCCATTGTGTGTATCTACCAAATTTTGTTTATCCATTCTTCCATTGATGGAGACTTAGGCTATCTTCATCTCTTTGCTATTGTAAATAGTGCTGCTATGAACATGTATCTACTCATGCTATTGTAAATAGTGCTGCTATGAACATGTATCTACTCTTGTATTTCTTACAGATATATACCAAGTAGAGGAATTTCTGTATCATAAGGTATTTCTATTTTCAACTCTCTGAGTAAGTGCCATACTAGGAGTTTTTCCAGAGTGGTTGAGCCATTTTGAATTCCCACCAGCAGTGTAGGAGGGTCCCAGTCTCTCCACATCTTTGCCAGAATTTATTGTCCTCTGCTTTCTTAAACTTTGCTGTCACTGCATTTTCTTTCTGCGTCTGCCCCTGCTTCTTCATATGGGGTTCTCAGGGTCCAAAAGAAGCACTCTATTGTGTTGTTATTGTTGTGTGCCGTGGAGTCAGTTCAGACTCATAGCGACCCTGTATAGGGTTTCTGAGGCTGTAAATCTTTACGGGAGCAGAAAGCCTCATTTTTCTCCCATGGATTAGCTGGTAGTTTCGAACTGTTGACCTTGCAGTTCTCAGCCCAATTCGTAACCACTACACTACCAGCACTCTATTAGTGGCTCTTATTTTTGATTATGTTTCTTTTCATTTTGAGTTGTGCCCCATCAGCAAATGAAGGCTCCAAAAGCTTTGTTCAATCCATGCCGTAAAGTCAACTCTAGTTTGAGGAGGCTGGTTTTTCTCTGTTGTATTTTGAGTGTCTTCCAATCTGATGGGTCATCTTTTGATACTATATCAGATAATGTTCCTCTGCTATTCATAAGGTTTTCAGGGCTAACTCCTCAGAAGTGATCTACCTCTCCCTCCTAGACTGTCTTACTATGGAAGCTCTGCTGAAACCTGGCTATCATGGTTGACTCTTGTTGTTGTTATTAAGTGCTGTCAAGTGAGTTCCAACTCTTAGTGACCCTAGATAGGGTTTCTCTGGAGTGATTAGTATTTTTTTAACTGAAGATATTCTGGTTAGCTATTCAGTGATTATCCTAGTGCCCCACAACAGGATTCTATTGGTTGGTTCTCCTAATATTTAAAATACTGGTGGCATAACTTTCAGGATCACAGCAACACACACCACCACATTACAACAAAATGACAGAAGAGGGGTGGAAAGAATATGGTATAAGATCCACAAGTCACTCTTCCATACTTTGTTTAAACCCATTTTTTAACCTTCTGTGTCAATTCATCTTGTTAAATGTCTTCCTCTTTTTGTAGACTCTCTAACAAGCATGATGTCCTTCTTCAGGGACAATTGAATAAGGAATACCATAGAATAATTGATTCATTTGATTTACAGTATTAGAGAAGAGTATTAAAAGTTGCATGGATTGTCAGAAGAACAAACATAACTATCTTGTAAAAGTACAGATAGAATGTTCCTTAGAAGCAAGAATGGTAAGACTTAGTCTCATAATTGGGATATGTTGCAAGGAGGGACCAGTTCCTGAGGAAGGACATTGTGTTTGTGAAAGTGGGGCAGCAAAAAAAGAGGAAGATCCACAACGAGATGGATGGACCCAGTGTCAGCAACAATGGGCTCAAGGAAAACAACAATTGTTAGGATAGCACAGAAGTTATCAGTGTTTTGTTCTGTTAGTCAAAGGGTTGCTATGAGTCTAGATCAACTAACTTACACCTAGCCACAATAACTAAGAGCATGGTTGGTTGGTTGGTTATGTGCCATGGAGTTGGTTCCAACTTATAGCGACCCTGTACAGGGGTTCCAAGGCGGTAAGTCTTTACAGGAGCAGAAAGCCTCATCTTTCTCCC
>NW_006408577.1:5934998-5941064 GCF_000296735.1 Chrysochloris asiatica
TTTACGGGAGTAGAAAGCCTCATCTTTCTCCCGCGGAGCAGCTGGTAGTTTCGAACCGCTGACCTTAAGGTTCGCAGCCCGATTCGTAACCACTACGCTAGCCACCAGAGCATAGTGGGTGTAAATTACCTAACAGATTACTGATTATATAATACACAATATGTTTCTACTTCCCATTTCTTCTCTTCAATTACCTGTTTCCAAGTTTATCAGTATGTGTATTTAGACCTTTGAATCCCATGATGATTTTCCTTATTGGCATTGAATTTGCTTTCCTGAACATTTCTCCTAAATTTTGGTTGTTGTTTTTTGGATAAATTTTAACTAGCTACTACTGAAAATTTGAGGAGCTCTGTGGTGCAGTGGTTAAAGAACTCAGCCAGTATAGTGATGCTTTGTCTCTCATACTTCAGACATGTTATCAGGACAGACCAGTTTATGAAAAAGGACATCATGCTTAGTAAAGTGGAGGGTCAAAAGAGGAAGCCCCAGTGAGATGGATTGGCCCAGTGGCAGCAGCAATGTGTTCAAGAGTAACAACAATTGTGAGGAGGTTACAGTACCTGACAGTGTTTGGTTCTGCTTTGCACAGGGTCTCTATGAGTCAGAACTACCTTGCTGGCACTCAGTAATAACAAGCTAACCATAAATTCAATGGTTGTAACAAACCAGTCACTCATAGGACAAAGATGTGTTAGTCTGTTTCCATAAAGATTTACAGCCTTATAACACTGTTCACAAGGACAGTGTTTAATATCCTACTTTGGTGAGTAGTGATTGGGGTCTTTAAAGTTTGTGCATGGCCATCTTAGGCACAATTATTGTTCTCTCCTTGAATGGAGGAAAGAAGAGTGATGAAAATTGAATACATATGGAAACAATTAGTCCAATGGACTAATGGAACACGTGGACATCAGTTTCCATGATCCTGAGACCAAAAGAACTAAGTAGTGCCTGAATATTGCTACTAGCTGCTCTTAAAAGAATCATATTAGAAGGTCCGAGATAGAGTGGAAAAATATGGGGAACAAAGCTCAAAACGTAACCAGGAAAGCTGGTCAGGTAGATACTGGTGGAACCACTTAGATGGCCCTCAGTCACCTTTCAGGGCCAACACTTAGTTCAATCCAAACTATTAATAGGTCTGTAAGGGGAGCAATTACACTCGGAAGTAAGTGCACCTCAGAAAAGTGAACCATTTGAGATGAAAAGGGTAGCATTTAACCAGGGACAAAGTTCAAAAGGAACTTTTGAAAAGAAGGAGGAATGAAGGAGGAATGCAAATAGAAAACACAAGGAGGGAGAAATGAGATACGTGATGTCACATTGAGGGAATCATAATCGATGAGATGAAGCAAAATGTGTATGAATTCTTGAGTGAAAAACTGATGATCAGCTCTGCACACCTTCACCAAAATCACAATAAGAAATTAAAAAAAAAAAAAAAAGGAGAGAGGGAGAGACAGAGATAGTCTGGGGAAAGAGAGACAGCCTTGGGAGAGAGAAATAGTCTTGGAAAACTTGAGGCAGTTCTACTCTGCCCTTCAGGACTGCTACCAGTCAGAATTGAATTAATGGTGGTGGATTTATTTCTTGTTTTGACAGAAAATTTTACTTAATCTATGTCTTTTATTATACATATTTTGTATAAAGAGAAAATATAATCCTATTGATTGTATTTTGTCAAAAGATTGTAGAAAATGTATGAAAAAGAAAATGAGTCCAAGAAATAGCAAAAAAAAAAAAAAAAAAATTCTGCAGAGAATCACCTACTAATAAATACAGTCTATTAACAGCTTATTAGAAGATCAAAAAGTAATATTTATGTTTTCTTGTACCACTGTGACTTTCAGATTTCTGCTATGTAATGAAGCAGTTTAATTGATCCTTCAGACCTCTGTGAGTCTAAAAATATAGGAGAAATGTAATTTATGTAGCTATTAAAATTAATACTGCCACCAAAATAGACTCTGCATCATTAGTGTTATATAGGCATACTAACTGAAATTTCGCAGACATTTAAAACCAGAGCAATGGTGATTGTTAATGTAGGCAACACGTACTATATGCTCATGAATAGATCTTTTCTCAATTAACTACTTGCCCTAGATTCCAATCCCACTTTTTAGCTTGAAAAAAAAAAAAAAAAAAAAACACAAAAACCTTCCTAGCTACTTCTCAGCAAACCAATTCCCATTTAATTCACATAATAAAAATAGGAAGACTTCATAGTGTTCTTACCCATTATCTGTACTTGCTTCCTCACTCTATACAGCCATGTGGTTTTCCACGGAATCATGTTTAAAATGAATTTGCATATTTTCTAGGTATAGCATCATATCACAAATTAATAGCCTTTTCAATTTTTACTAAAATTTTGTCTCTAACATAATGAATAATTGGTTGTACTTTTGGCATATTAATTTAAACACTTTTATAAATCATATTTACTTGTTTTCAAAAGAAATAGATTCATTCAGATGTTAGAATAATGATGGTAATAATTTAATTTTTACTGAATTAAACTGTTCCTTCTTTAATCTGTGTCTAAAGTACAAGGATTATCAATATCTCTTTATTTCTCTAGTTCCCAGTTTAATCATCAATACTTTTTGAACGCTAATAAGGAATGTACATTACGTCACAAGAATCAACACATGTATGAAGTAAAATGTAGAACAGAAAAAGATGGATTGTGATTTGAATCTGAGCAGCTGTATATGATTGGCCAATATATGACATTCTCTTATATAATAATCCACTAGGCATTATTCAAATTTAGGCCTGAACACAAATGAAAATCACTTGGCATAAATAGATGAAACTGAATTTTAGAGCCATCTATATTTCATATTCACCACATTTTGTCAGTTTGTTGTATGTTGTCACTTGTGTGTTGCTGTGATGGTGGGAGCTATGCCATTAGTATTTTTGATATTAACAGGGTCAATCATGGTGAATAGGTTCCAGAATGTTAATGTTCAACCATTTCAAGAGGTACCATATGTTCAAGAGCCAATGAAACTCAGGTAGGAAGTCCAAAGTGCATTGAAGGAATTGGCAAAGAACAAGGCACCAGGAATTGACGGAATAAAAATTGAAATCTTTCAAGAAAGTGAGGCAGCACAGGAGGCACCCACTCATTTCTGCCAAGAAATTTGGAAGACAACTATCTGGCCAACTGATTGGAAGAGATCCATATTTGTGCCCATTCCAAAGAGAGGTGACCCAACGGAATGCGGAAATCATCGGACAAACTCTTTGATATCTCAAGCGAGTAAAGTTTTGCTAAAGGTAATACAGAAACGTCTCTAATCATACATTGGCAGAGAACTTCCAGAGGTTCAAGATGGATTCAGAAGAGGCCGTGGAACGAGAGATATCATTACTGATGTCTGATGGATCTTGGCTGAAAGCAGAGAATATCAGAAGGATGTTTACCTATGCTTTATTGACTATGCAAAGGCTTTCGACTGTGTAGATCATGACAAGCTATGGACAACATTGAAGCGTACTTCCAATACGCTTATTTGTACTTCTGAGGAATCTGTACCTGGACCAAGAGGCAGTTGTTTGAACATAGCATGGGAACACTGAATGTTTTAAAATTAAGAAAGGTGTGTGACAAGGTTGTATTCTTTCACCATACTTATTCAACCTGTATGCTGAACAAATAATCTGAGAAGCTGGGTTCTCTGAAGAAAAACGTGGCATCAGGATTGGAGGAAGACTCATTAACAATCTGCGATATGCAGAAGATACAACCTTGCTTGCTGAAAGTGAAGAGGACTTAAAACATTTACTGATGAAGAACAAAGAGCACAGCCTTCGGTATGGATTACATCTCAATGTCAAGAAAATAAAAATCCTCACCACTGGAATCATATATTGATAGGGAATTCCAGAGATTCAAGCCAGATTCAGAAGAGGACGTGGAACGAGAGATATCATAGCTGACTTCAGATGGATCTTGGCTGAATGCAGAGAATAAAAGAAAGATGTTTACCTGTGCTTTATTGACTATGCAAAGGCTATATCAATTGTGTGGATTGTGACAAGCAATGGGCACATTGCAGAGAATAAGTATTGGTTGTGCCCTAGAGGAACCTTTAGATGGATGAAGAGTAAATTGTTTGATAAGAATAAGGGAATACTGAATGGTTTAAAATTAAGAAACTGTGCACCAGGGTTATATTTTTTCACCACATTTATTCATTCTGAGAAGCTGGATTATATGAAGAAGAACGTGGCATCATGATTGGAAGATGACTCATTAACAACCTACGATATGCGGATGATAAAACTTTGTTTGCTAAAATCGAAGAAGACCTAAAATATTTACTGATGAAGATCAAAGACCACAGTCTTCAGTATGGGTTGCACAACAATGTAAAGAAAACAAAAATCTTCATCACTAGACCAATAAACAACATCCATATAAGTGGAAAAAAGATGAAAGTTGTCAAAGACTTCATTTTGCTCAGATCAACCATCAACACTCATGGAAGAAGAAGTCAAGAAAGCAACTGACATATTGCATTAGTCAAACCTGCTGCCCAAGACCTCTTTAAAGTGTTATAAACAAATACATCAGTCAGAGGACTAAGGAACACATGAACCAAGCAATGGTATTTTCAATAACCTCATATGTATATGAAAGTTGGACAGTGAATAAAGAAGACTGTAGAATAATTGATGTGTTTGAGTCATGGTGTTGGAGGATAATAAGTACCATGGACTGTCAAAAGAACAAACCAATGTATGTTGGAAGAAGTGCAGACCAAATGTTCCTTAGAATTCAGGATGAGAGACTTTGTCTCTCAGACTTCAGACTTAAGGGACTAGTACCTGGAGAAGGATATCATGTTTGGTAAAGTGGAGGGTCAGAGAAAAATAAGATGGCCTCAAGCAGATGGACTGGCACAGTATCAGCAATGGGCTGAAATGTAGCAACGATTTTGAGATTGGCACAAGACTGGGCAGTGTTGCATTTTGTTGTGCATAGGATTGCTATGAGTTGGTACTGACTCAATGGCATCTAGCAACAAAAACCCTATAGAGGGTTGATCTGAGTCGGAACCAATTTGATGGCACTGAACAACAACAACAACCAACTCCTCAAGTCTGAAACAAGCAATTTGTGATTCATCAATAATTACTGGCGATTGGAATACAAAAGTTGAAAACAAAGAGGAGGGATCTGTAGTCAGAAAATATGGCCTTGGTGGTAGAAACAATGCTTTGAGATGGTATGGTAAAGGTTTGAAAGTCTCATGGCTTTACATTGGAAATGCCTTTTTTTAAACAGCAAAAACCATGGCTCTGGGAATTGACGGAATTAAAATTTAAGTGTTTTTAAAAATGGGAGCACTTGAGGCACTCACTTGTCTATGCCAAAAAATTTGGAAGACAGTTACCTGGTCAACCAATTGAAAGAAATCAATATTTGCACTCATTCCAAAGAAAGGTCACCTAACAGATTGCAGAAATCATCAAATATTATTATTAATATCACACGCAAGTGAAATTTTACTAAAATAACATTGACAGGGATGATAATCTCATGTGGATGTGAAGACTGACAAAGAATAAGGAAGATCATAGTAGAATAATCAATGTATTTGAATTATGGTGTTGGTGGAGAACATGAAAAGTTCTGTGGACTGCCAGAAGAGCAAACCAATCTGTGGGGGAAGAAGTATAGCCATAATGCTCCTTAGAAGCAAGAATGGCAAGACTTCGTGCCTTATAATTTAGATATCTTTCAGGAAAGACCAGATTCTGGAGAAAGATATTATGCTTGGGAAAATAGAAGATCAATGAAAAAGTGGGAGACCCTCAGTGAGATGGACTGACATGGTGACAACCACAATGGGCTCAAATAACAAATGTGAGAATGATGTTAGAACTGGCAGTGTTTTGTGCTCTTGTGCATAAGCTTACTATGAGTTGGAACCAACTTCATAACACTAAACAAAAACAACATATTTCATATCAGGAACCCTGCTAGCACTGAGAATTGGGCTGCAAATCACAAATTTGGTTGCTCAGACTCAACAGCAGTTC
>NW_006408577.1:5942714-5951406 GCF_000296735.1 Chrysochloris asiatica
AGGGAACCAGGGGGATTGGTCCTCTTCAGTGACCTGATTAACATTCTAGTTTGTCTACTGGGTGGGGAAGATTGGTCCCATTCAGTAACCTGATTAGCATTGGCAAGGAAGAGGCAGTTAATGTTCTACCTTTTTGTGTTCAATACCACATATATGTAGCTCTTTGTGAAATGTTCACTGTTTATTTTATATTATGATCAATTTATTTTTAAACAAACTTATTTTCATTTGAAATTCTTTACATTTTTATTGATACACATTTTTTGGTCATTTTTCTTTTCAAGTTTATTTATTATATTTGCAAGAGTAAAATTTTCTGTATAGTATTATATTATAACATGTAACATT
The DNA here is from genome assembly GCF_000296735.1 of Chrysochloris asiatica. Taxonomy (NCBI): domain Eukaryota; kingdom Metazoa; phylum Chordata; class Mammalia; order Afrosoricida; family Chrysochloridae; genus Chrysochloris; species Chrysochloris asiatica. The sequence continues at coordinate 5,943,063 of NW_006408577.1, forward strand.
TGAAATACAATTTATTTAAATATATAACAGTGTACCTTTGGAACTGTGGTAGTACAGTGATTGTAGTGCTTATCTGGTAACCAAAATGTTGGAAGGAAGATACGACAGTCTGCTTTCATAAAGATGTATGGCCTTGGAAATGCTATGGAGCAGTTCTGCTCTGTCCTACAGGTCACTGTGAATTAGAATGGAATCTAGGGCTGTGGGGTTATGCCGCAACTGACGTCCGTCAGCTATTCTCCAAGGGCAGCATGGAGAGATTAAACCCAAGTAGGGGCGACGGGAGATTAGAAAAAAAAGGAAGACACAAGACACAAAAGAATTAAGTAAAAGTTGGGAACAGATGGGACACAGCATTCTGATGGAGATCCTGTGACGAAGACCTAGTGCCAAAAGTTTATTTTACACACGTATCAAAAGAAAGTGCTGAGGGTAGGGAAAAGAGTGTAAAAACATCTGGTGTTGTTGATGCATTCAGTAAGCGGGACCTAATAGGAAGAATGTAACTTGTGGTTGCTAGGGTAATGGAGATAGAGCAGCTAGATGTTTCTGCAGACTTGAACCAAAGGTCATAGTTATGTACAAGGAAAGACTTTGCAAATTCCTTGTTCCCTGAGGCAGTCTTTGCAAGTTCCTCAGGGGACAGCCTGACCTGGGAGCAGCCCGAATTTCTAGACCACAAATGTTGAGTTGCAATCTTTTGGTTAAACTACCAAGTGAGAGAATTTCAGTCCAGTCACCCCCAACAAAGTTATTTTACCTTTATTTCTGTAGAGTCCTATGGAATTCTTGGAAAGATTTAAAATAATGCAGATATTATTTTTAATATAGCTGGGAATCAATCTTAAGAATGTTCATATATATAAAACAACCTTCTTACAGACTTAATGAGACCTCCCATAATTGATTATTGAATATTGCAAGCCACCATTCCTGACCCACTTTCCCTATTTCCTTTATTTAGTTTTATTTTTTTTTCACGTGTCTTATCATCTGCCAACATACTACAGACTTTATTTTATCCATTTATTGCTTTACTCATACCTCCCCTCCACCCTCAAATCTTCACTAGAATGCAAGTTTCACTCTAGACTCTAAGCTTTTTTTCTCCATAGTCCTAATATTTAGAACAGAGTCTGCAGTACATAGAAAATACTTTTAGAAGCTTAAAAATCAATGAAACTTTACCATTAAAAAAAATTTCACATTCCAATAAGAGAAATGTTTGAGAATGTAAGGATTTTGAATGATTTATATGATGATTTTTTGTTGTTGTTAAGTGCCATTGAGTCACTTATAACAACGCTGTTTTTGAGAGCTGCTGATAGATGTGAATTGATGACCTTGTGGTTAGTAGTCCAATGCTTATCCTACAGTGCTACACCTGTAATGCTCCTTAAAGACCCAAGAAATCTCTGAATAGTATCTTTTCTGCCTTACATCACCAGTACAAGATTGATCAACCTCAAACTTCTATTGGATTCTTGTTGCAAAGTTCTGCTGTAAGTAACACTTTACTGAATGAATCTATTTTATTATTTGGATCTATCATTTTATTTAGAAATAATATATTAAATTTATTTATAGTAATTTTGTAAAGTTCTTATCTTTCAAGTTTCGAGAAGATGATATTTAGCCAACTTGTTGTTTCACCATTGGAAAGAAGAAAGCTCAGTCCTTGAGTATGATATTACACCACTTATTTTCATGTACATCATCTTATGAAGATAACCACAGTTTAATAGAAAAATCCAATGATTGTTGGCTAGCCAGCTTATAAAAATGCTATGTCTAGTTTTTAAATGCCTAATTATAAGAGAGAAACAGTATTGTTAGTCTATTTGTATATTGTTTCCCACATTCTATAGTTTTTATTTCAGTGGGCAATTTGTTTGAAAAAATGAATTAACATCATGCATAATTCTGAAAAAAGAGCCTTGGTAGCATATAGAATTTTGAGTTGGGCTGCTAACCACAAGGCCAGCAGTTCAAACCTACTGGTTGCTTCACAGGAGAAAGATGAGGCTTTCTGCTCCCATAAAGATTCATAGCCTTGGAAACTCTATACAGGCTTGCTATGAGTCTGGACTAACTTCATGGCACACAGTCACCACAAATCATAATTCTGAAAAGTCTAAAATTAGAGATTAAAAAACTGAGAATTTAATTTAATTTTTGTAATTAGCATTCCCACTTCCCATTCTCCTCACTCAACCCAATGAATTTTTTTAAATGGAAGTCTTATGCCTTGTTATTTTTGGAACCTTCTAATTGTTCCAACTCATACTGATCCCATAGTTGAACTGCTCCAGAGAATGTAGACTGCATTTAAAAAAAAAACAAAAAAAAAACTTTTTATTATGATTTGAGTGAAGGTTTACAGATAAGAAAATAAGTTTTGCATTCAACAAATCATAAAATTTGTTCATCCCAATGATTGCAATCCCCTCTGTGCAACAATAATATCCCATTTCTTCTCTGTGTTTTCTGTTTCTATTCTACTCAACTTCTGATCCCTTCTCAACTTTGTCCTTTAGATAAATGCTGCCCTTATGATTTTGAATGACTGACTATTCCATGTTGACCCTACTTTCCTAGTGTTGTACCTATCTATTGACTGGCTGAAAGTGGACCACAAGGGTGAATTCCTTTCCAGACCTGAAGGATGGTCAGGGGCCATAATCTCGGGTTCCCCTCTTCTCTTTCTAACCAGTAAGCCTAGTCTTTTTAAAAAATCTTTTATTGTGAATTATGTGATAATTTACATGGGATAACATTCGCTTTACATTCATCCTATTATATATTATTTAATTGCCATGGTTCCAATCCCCACCATGCATCATCAACCAACCAAAGGGTATACCCTGCAAGCCTGCCACGTGGTCATCAGGACCCAGCCCTTCTCCCTCTCTGGGTCTAGAGTCCCCAGCTACTCCATATCTCCATGTCATCATCTTTGCCTCCATCTCCGTCATCACTGTTTCTCTAGATAGGGTCCTGCACTCCACTCTTTTCCCTAGATGGTCCCAGGGACATCCACTCCTAGACTGCAAATTCAATTGCTTCCCTCTTTTTGCTACAAAATGTCTACCTTTACATTTCCAATCCTCACAGTCAGTCCTGATAACAATAATTCAATATTGTGCCACATGCGTACTATCCTCATCTCCTTTCATCAGCCTTGCCCAGACAGCTTGGATACTATTCAGTGGAGATTCTACCTTCCTCTGCACCCCCTGGATCTAGGCTTTCTCTTGAAAGCTTGTAAGCCAGTCACTTCTTGCCTTTGTAACCCCTACCCCCATTTTGGGTAGCCAATGTCTAAGTTGCCTATCGCTGTGTACCTTGTGTATGGAGGAGGTGGGAATGGTCCTCGTTGTAAAGATTTGTTCCCTCTTTTGAGCTGCTGCATCCATAGGTGTAGGTCAACTTCATCAAATTGTATCAGATTACTCTTTTTTTCCTCTTCTTTCTTCTTCTATATGAATTCTGATTATCCAGCTATTGAAGCCAGGTCAAGTGGGTATTATCTGCAAGTGTAGGTGTTCTTGTGTATATGTCCTCTCTTATCAACTGGATGCTTCACTCTCCACTCTAGTCCTCTGTGGTTATGTCGCTAACCTGGGACCAGGAAGCCCCAGGTCCTACCACTTTGCTGGCCAACCAGGTCGCCACCCGGGTTCACAGGAGTCTATTGAATATGGTAGGGCTTAGCTCACAGCTTCATTGCTGTTTTTCCCTCACTTCTCCTTTTTGGTGACCAACGTGGTCACCAGTCAGAGCGCATGTCTGCTCGAGTATTCCCATTGAATCTTAGTCTTGGATGGGGGTTTGCCCTGAGGGGACCTGAAGGCTAGTCTTTTGTTACACTTTTGAGTTTTGTTATACATTTTCTGTCACTCTACCCAGAACCTTCTAATGTGATCCCTTTCAAAGCAGTTGTTAGTGGTAGCCAGACTCCATCTAGATTGTCTGGTCTCAGAGTCATGGAAACTGATATTACAAGATCTATCAGTCCATTTTCCTAATTGATTCTGAGAATCTTCAGTCCTTAGATCAATAGTTGCACCTTAGATGGTCACATATGAGCTTTTAAGATCCCAGTTGCTACTCATCAAAGTGGGATGTAAAACATTCTTTGTGGACTATGTTATTCCAATTGACCATGGTGCCCTTGAGACTATAGTCCTGAGCCCTAAAACTCAGCAACTCATTGTCTTAAGATGTTTAATAATATCTAAGAAGTTTTCATCACTCTGCCACAGTAAGCTCCATAGCATTCCTAGGTGTGCTTGTAACAAGTAAGTACCCATATACAAGTATTCTCTTTCAAACCCTTACATATTTGTGGGTATACTCCAACTCTTCATTCCTACCCATTCAGTTCATGTACCTACCTGCAGAACACTGTTGATCCAAGGTTATTTATATAATACCATTCACCTTTCTCCCTTTTTAAATAATTCTCTGTTTAGAGAAACTCCTTGTTTACCATACACTGAAAATATGGGTAACTGTTATTCAATTCAAATGAAAGAATGGTTTATTATTTTTTTATAAAGCTTATAGAGTTTGTAAAATATATATTTCTAATATAAGAAAGATGAAATACGTATGGCTTGAATTGCTGTATAATTTTTTTGGAGGAATTTAATTTTAGGAGGATGATCAATGATAAAAATGTTATAGATCTAATCTAACAGATATTTGTTTATAAAAGACCTCTGAAAATGCTTGCTTACAATAGTATATAGCTAGATTATAGGTAAAAAGCTTAAGTGTTCTGTTACTTATGAAATTATGATATCTAGATAGGTTTTCACAAGACTAGGAATAGAGACTGGTGCGTAGAGAAGGCAAATAATAATAATAATCAGCAGGAAATTACTATCCGGACCTCATTTTTAGTAGAAATCATTTGGATCTCACTCATGTTGTTAAACACAGAAATTAACTTTTCCAGAGATACCTAGATGAAAGTAAATCCATGAGACGCTAAGGTCCATAAGGTATTTCAGTAGTTTGTTTCTGCTTTTAGTATATACATACACTCTGCTTACTGAAGAAAAAAATACACATTATGTGTTTGAGAATTGAAAAGGTAAAATTAGTGAATGAAGATTAAAGACAACTGCCTTGAATATGGGTCACACCTCAATGTAAAGAAAACAAAAATCCTTACCACTGGACCAAGAAATAACATCCATATAAATGGAGAAATGATTGAAGTTGTCAATGACTTCAATCATCAACATTCATGGAAGCTGTAGTCAAGATATCAAAAAACATATTACATTTGGGCATATCTGTTGAACAAGACTTCTTTAAAGTGTTGACGAGCAAAGATGTCAGTTTGAGGACTAAGGTGTGCCCGATACAAGCCATGGTATTTTCAATAACTTCATTGCATGCAAAAGTTGGATAGTGAATAAGGAACACCATAGAAATTGCTGCAGTTGAGTTATGGTATTGGAGGAGAAGATTGAAAGTACCATGGACTGCCAACAAAAAAATAGATCTATGTTGGAAGCCAGAGTGCTCCTTGGAAGCTAGGATGGCCAGATTTCATCTTTCATACCTCAAACATATTGTTAGCAGGAACTAGTCACTGGATAAGTATACAATGTTTGGTAAGGTGTAGGGTCAGAGAAAAAGGGGACCCCCAATGAGATTGGTTGGCACAGTGGCAGCATCAATGGGCTGAAATGTAGCAACGATTGTGAGGTTGGCTAATGATCAGGCAGTGTTTCATTCTGTTGTGCCTAGGGTCACTATGAGTCCATACCAACTCGATGGCCCCTAACAACAACAAGCCTCTGCCGTCACTGTTTCTTTAGGTAGGGATCTCATACTTTACGCATATTCTTCCTTCTTGATCATCCTGGGATTTTCCATTTCTGCTTCTGAGATGGTTCCTTTTAAACCTAGCTGAAGGGCAAAACTAACCAATCCCTGCCTTATAGTCCTTTATACCTTATTTGCATGGTCCTGTCCAATCACTCGGTGGGAATTAAGAACACTTTGGATAGAAAAGCCAGATCAAGTAAATTCAAGGCACCACCACAGCCTCATAAGATGATTATGGCATTATTATATGCTTGAATTAAAGCAGTCAGACCTCACTATTTGAGCTGTTATTAAGCAATAGTAGAAGAGGCCCTACTTGAGCTGCAGCTGTGGTTCAGACTATTTAGCAAATATAACAAAAGTTGTTAGTTCAGTGGAGTCCTGATGTCTCTTATTAGCAATACATTGCTTTTGCATGGAAACCTTTTTGAAGAAGTTGCTTGGATTCAGGTGCCTGGGGAAAGGCAAAGGAATGATGGTAATTAAAAATGGGTAAAAACAGAATGGTGTCTATTTTTCAGCTCTGATTTCTGATCCCCACCATTTCAAATTTAGGCAGACAGAGCAATTTTTATTAAAGAATTTAGAAAATTTGGGAGATACACAGTATAGGTATTGAATGGCACACTATGAGACAAAGAGATAGAAGTGAGCTTTCTATTTACTTACTAATGGAAATTTTGAGTTTGTGAAGATGGCTCTGTAAGGATATACACTGGACCACAAGGTTGGTTTTAATCACCTTAGATCAATGGTTCAAACTCACCAGCCACTCTTTGGAAATCCTATACAGGGTCGCTATGTGTTGGAATCGACTTGATGGCACTTAACAACAAGAAGAATGTGCTACAGAGAAAAACTGGCACCATTAGGGACAGTGATGTGCAGTGGAAATGGTAAAAATTCATGGGAGCTGGTACTCACGAATTCCTGGGAATGTTGAAATTTTAACTTGGTATAGATAGTGTTTAAGGAGCTCTGGTAGTGTAGTGGTTACGAATCGGGCTGCAAACCATAAGGTCAGCAGTTCGAAACTACCAGCTGTTCCACAGGAGAAAGATGAGGCTTTCTGCTCCTGTAAAGATTTACAGCCTCAGAAACCCTGTACAGGGTCGCTGTGAGTTGGAACTGACTCCACGACATATAACAACAACAATAAATAGTATTTATCTGTGAAACACACTGTGACTAGTATAAAGATATTACAAAATGTGCTTTAATAGTTGTCTAGGTGCGTTGGTTAAGTACAATGAACAAGTTAGGGAACTTCATTAATATCCAAAGACTGGTAAAGCTTGGTAAAATTTAGGGTTGTTGTATTATTTATAGTAGACGTGTTCATACCATGTTTATTCAAAATCTATCACTTAATTTATACCAGTACTGAAGGTGTAAATTCTGGGTCCTCTTATCTTATTAATTTTAAGGTCTTGATGTGGCACTGTATGATAAACACTGGACCACAAGGTTAGTTTGAACCTCATGGTCGATGGTTCAAACTCACCAGCTGTTCCTTAGAAACTCTATACAGAGCTACAATGACTGAGAACTGAATCCATGACACTTAACAATAAAAACAACAACTCCCTAAATACCAAAGTAGCTACCAGAATAATATGGACAACTCTCTGAATATATATAGCAAAGGCACAGAGATAATTGAAGTGTTATAGAAATTTAATTTCTTGAACTTATTTCTGCAAACTCAATTTAGGGCAGGTACTCAATCTAATGAGTTGTTATTAAAACTTTGTCACTTTTATTGCCTTCTTAAGAGATACCACAATCATTTGAATCTTATTTAAATGGCCATGAAGAAATTAAGAAAGTGGCCTACAAGAACTAGAAAGATCAAAGATGAACTCTGTGTTAAAAGTAGGCCTGTCTGACTTATTTTCAGCCTACACCAACACAGAAGGTTTCTTTGAGAACAGTTAAAATGAACTTATTTCCTAACATTGTCAAGTCAAGTACTTCCTGGTCTAGAAAGTGTACAAATAAAATAATATTAAATTTCTTCATAATATATTGATAGACACAACAATGTGTATTTTACTTTTTCTGCTACAATGTACTGGGCTGCTGATGCAATGTCAATAGTTGAAAACATATAGTGGCTCCTCTGAAACCCTACAGAGGGACACTAGCTAGTGAATGGAGTTGATTGCACATAAAACTGACTGAATTCTGTGTCAACAATCTGAATATCTTTTATCTGAAAAGCAAGGGATTTAGAAGGTCAAGGATCTCCAACTGTGTAGAAATAACAATGGCTCAGAGAAAAAAGACTTGGTAAATCAAGCATTGTTGTTGTTAAGTGCCAAGAAGTATAAGCTTTCTGGGGAAAGGTTGGTGGATTTCAGTGCTTATCCTACATTCAGTGCTTATCCTATGTTGTTGTTATTGTTGTCAGGTGCCATCGAGTCAGAACCGACTCATAGCGACCCCATGCACAGCAGAACGAAACAATGTCTGATCCTGGGCCAACCTCACTACC
>NW_006408577.1:5951826-5954066 GCF_000296735.1 Chrysochloris asiatica
TTCCTGTGCAGCAGATTTGCCTAATGCAATACGTCGTCTGATCTCTTGACTGCTTCTTCCACGAGTGTTGATAGTTGATCCAAGAATGAAGTCCTTGACAACTTCAATCTTTTCTCCATTGATAAGAATGTTGTTTATTGGGCCTTCATATTTAACATTTCTAAAATGTTTTCCCTACTTAAGAAAAAGACTAACAGATTGTTAATATCTTATTTGCGGTCCCTATAAGAGACTTCCCCTCATAGGAACAAAATCCTAATGATCTATTGGAGGTTCAATACTTAATTGTTGCTGTTGTTAAATGCTGTTGAGTTGGTTCAGACTCATAGCAACCCTGTATGTTGTTGTTGTTAAGTGCCATTGAGTTGGTTCTGACCCATAGCGACCCTGGATAGGGTTTCCAAGGCGTGGCTGGTGAGCTTGAACCGCCAACCTTGCAGTTCAAATGGCTTTGCAGTCTGGCGCATTAACCCACAGAGCCACAGGATTTCCAAAAAGCAGCTGGTGGGTTTGAACAGCCAATCTTCTGGTTAGCAGTCCAGTGCTTATCCTACAGCCTCACACCAGGAGAAGTAAGTATTTTTATGAAGCTTATTTGGCATCTTCTATCATCAAAGATTGGAGTGAAGATAGATAAAAATGAAGAGGAATATATTTATAGAACATACATCAAAATGCATCAAAATAGTTGGAGGTTTACATGTACTTTGTTTCACCAATTCATCCTTTTTTGCTCACTTTCAACTTGGAACTAAAATTCAGGTAGTGATACTTAAATGAAGGATGGGTTGTATTTAGGAGTCAATCTGGGGTGGGGCAGCACCTCATATGTACTTAAGGCTGAATGCGAGCTATAACTATTAGAAACAAGAATGACAAATGCACCTTCGAGGAAGGTTCTCTTGGTAGGCCTGCACTTGTTTAGAGCATGAGCTTTTGAGCCAGACATGTATAAGAATACTAGTCACACCACTTTTTAGTTGTGTTAGTTTCCTAGGGCTGCTATACCAAAATACCATAAACTGGCTTGTTTATAAGAAGAGAAGTTTATAGTCTCTCATGTTGTAGTGCTGTAGGATCAACACTGGACTGCAAACCACAGGCCAGAAGTTGAAACCCACCAGCTGCTCCTTGGAAACCCTATACAGGGTCACTATGAGTCAGAATCAACTTGACAGCACTTAACAACAATAACAAAAGTTTGAAGACTAGACATTCAAGTCAGGTTATCAGCAGTGTTAATCACTTCTGATGAATTAACTCTCCCATGTCTCTTTCTTAGCTTCTACAAGCTTCAGATGTTATTTGGGTTGAAGCTGTAGTATCACATGAAATTTTTTTTTTTTTTCTTTTTTCTTTTTCTGCTATGTCTTCTCCTGGTCTCTGTGCATCTTTTCCTCTTCTATAAGGACATCAGTAATAAAGGACTAGAAGCCATCCTATACCAGTATGAGCTCATGTTAACCTAACTGATAAATTCTTGAAAGAGGCTATTTTTAAACTGTTACATTTACAGATACAGCAGTCAGAATGTTATCGCTTTGGGGGCCCAATTTAATACTGAGCAAGATATTTAAGTTGTCTAAGTATTAGAGTATTAAAAATATTGAAAATGGGGTTCCTAATAGTCCTTAAATTATGAAAATGTTCTGATATCATGCATATGAAGTACTGAGCACATTGTCTGGAATAAAATGAGTATGCAAATATTGGTACCTCTTATTGGTACTGCTACTATGTTAATAATGTAAATATTATTACAGGTATGTATCACATGAAGTCCATGACAGATTCTATGAAATAAGGTGTTGTTATTTGGTCATTGTGCAAACACCATTATTATATGCAGTATATATGTGTGTATAGATTTGATAGATGCTTTGGCTCTCTGGTAACACCTGGGGTCTTGTTGTTTTTGTTAGGTGCCATTGAGTCAGTACCCACCCATAGTGACCTTATGCACAGCAGAACAATACACTGGGCCAACCTCACTACTGTTGCCACGGCTTGAGTCCATCCATGCTGCTACTTGGCCAATCGATCATTCTGGGGGTCTTCCTCTTTTTCCCTGACCCTCCACCTTATCAAACATGATATTCTTCACCAGGGACTGGTCCTTCCTGATACTATGTCCGAAGTATGAAAGACAAAGTTTAGCCATCTTGGCCTCCAAGGAGCACTCTGGCTGCACTTCTTCCAAAATGGATCTATTGGTTCTTTTGGCAGCCCATGGCACTTTC
>NW_006408577.1:5955234-5956085 GCF_000296735.1 Chrysochloris asiatica
CTTGGACTTCCTTCCGGAGTATCATTGACTCTTGATCACATGGTACCTTTTGAAACAGTTGAACATGAACCATTTCCTTTTGGTACAATGACTCTGTGTATTCCTTTCATCTTCTCTGCCACCTGCGGCCTTAGGGCTTATAAAATTGAACCTGCAATTGGCTGCTTCTGGAGGTTTTCTGAGTAGCTATAGAGCCTGGTGGGAATCAGAAGCCCCATGGGACTGAGCAGAGTGGTTGCAGCGCAGCATCTCCATGTAGACACCAACCAACTCATTATTTACCTCCTTGCTCCCTTCCAAGCAGGCACTTTCTCCTCACCCCGCAGATGTATATGCTATCCGAAGATGCCCCAATATATGTTATAGAGCATACCCCTGTATTGTAATAGTACATTTTTTGTCATAGTAATAGGAATATGGAATCCTGATGTGGTACTGTTGATTATTAATGCGCTGGACTGCAAAGTCAGTTTGAGCTGCAAGGTCAGCAGTTCAGGCTCACCAGCTGCTCCTTGAAAATCTTATACAAGGTCACTATGAGTTGGGACTGACTCAATGCCACTTACCAACAACAATAAGAGTAATGTACTAATAGCAATGGTAATAGCAATAACAATAGTAATTGTAATAGTAGTAGCTGAACCTAGTTTAAAGGAAAAGTGGTAGAGGGCACTAAAGGTTAAAATTTCCATTTTTGCATTTTATCTCAACCATGAAATGTTTCTCTCTTTCTTGTTGTTGTTGTTGTTGTCAGGTGCCATTGAGTTGGAAGCGACTCATAGCAACCCCATGCACAGCAGAACGAAACAATGTTCGATCCTGGGCCAACCTCACTACCGCTGCCACACTTG
>NW_006408577.1:5958947-5964541 GCF_000296735.1 Chrysochloris asiatica
GCAAATTCAAATTAAAGCTGAAGAAAATGAAAACAAATCTACGAGAGCCAAAATAGGATCTTGAATGTATCCCTCTTTCAGGTACTTAGTGCTTTCTCCTTTTGACCTCTTTGAAAAGTGAAAGATTAATAGCATTCATCATTAAACTTTTTAAAACATCATTTAAACTATTGCATTATTATTCACATTCTTGACAATTAAAATCATTGGTCTGTAGGGTCAGCACTGAACTGCTAACCACAGTGTTGGTGGTTCAAACCCACCAGCCACTCCTTAGGAACTCTGTTTGTTGTTAAGTGCCATTGAGTCAGTTCCGACTCATAGCGACCCTGTATAGGGTTTCCAAGAAGCAACAGCTGAACTTGAACTGCTGACCTTGCAGTTCTAACTGACTTTACAGTTGAGTGCATTAACCCACAGTACCACAGCAGCAGTATACAGGGTCACTGTGAGTCAGAACTGACTGATGACACTTACCAACAACACCTGTAATTATAAAGTAAAAGACTTTGTCTCCTGTTCCAAGAATTTTAGCAACATGAAATGAAACAAGCAGAGAAACAAGTTCTACTTTATACTTGAAATTATACTACTCAGGATTATGCCTATTACAGTGGCTTTTCTATAATAAACACTTAAAATATATTTTTTGTAAAACTGCTATAATTATTTTAGGTTGACAAGAAGAAAGTTGTCCATGAGGAGAGTAATGTCTGGGCATGCCCTCCTCCTTCTTCTCTATCTCTTTTGGTGTTGTTGTTTATTTCCTTTTCGTTCCTCTTTCTAGCCCTGTTGTCTTAGATCCTCTTTCTTCATGTTGTAGCACATGGAAGAAGAGGGCAGCTTCTTTAGGAACTTACAGTGTTCCTTAAGAAGTTTTGAACTTACAGTCAAAAGTTCTGTGGGAGTAGCATCTCTGGGATAGTATGTTTGGTGTAAGAAGGAACGCAACAGTGGGGTCCAAGCCAGATGGCACAAATGCAACCATACAGAGACCAGGGAGGTAACTATGTGGTGACTGATTTAGAGATGCTGGAAAACTTAAGAGTTGCCAAGGAAAAAGACCTGGTATAAATATGACTGATTCCTTGAATTCTAGTTTGCTTGTCGTTGTTTTTTCAAGAAAAGTCAAATTTTGAATTTTATGTTAAATGAGAAACTTTCCTAATTTTAAAATGTAGTAATATATTCAACTTCTTAAAAATTGTTGTTGATATGTGGTCAAGTTGGTTCTGAGTCAGTGACCCGATGTACAACTAAATGAAAAATTGCCTGGTCCTATACCATCCTCACAATTATTATTATATTTGAGTACATTGTTACAATCACTGTGTCAGCCCATCACATTGAGGATCTTGCTGGGGATAGCATACGCAGACCCTGGGTTGATCAGTGGCAGCCCCATTAAACCACCTCTGAATATAATCAGATGCTCTCCTTCCTCCTGAAAGTATAAAGGAATAAGATAATTAAGAACAATATAACATTTTAGGTATAGATAAATGAAGCCCAGTGCCTGAGATCTTGCTCACAAAAGTTTGCAAAGTGTACAGAGACAGCTTGGCTCCTTTCAGGAACCTTGCTTTATGTTAAGTATCCTTAAGAAACTGCATGTCACTACTCTAGATCATTTAAGCCTAAAAATTAATATATAACAGCTTGATTGAACCTTTTTTCTGTAAAAATAAAAATGTTAGATTGTTAAGAAAAACTATGAAAATATCTTAAAAGTTGTTCCTGTGAATCATTATGTCCTGTTTTGAATGATTAATCACATTTCAGTTCCGTATCCTGTCTTAATCACATCCTCCCTTTATGACATCCTCCCTGAGTGAATTATATCCTTCCTTTGTAACAAATCCCTCCCTAAAAAAGAGAACAAAAGACTGAGGTAGAGTTAGATCTGTATGCAATGCTGTGCCATGCTGGGCAATGCTAGGCCAAAGGTTTGCAGATCTGTCTACCTGCCAGCTTGTATCATATCTGTGTGTCTGTCTTTTTTGTATATATTTCGTCTCTCTCTTTTTCTATCCCTTTCACCGCCAGATCGCCCTTCTTCGTGACACCCACACTTCCTTGTCAAGGCGGGACCCTGACATAGGACCTCGACAGGATCTTCCTCTCTTTTCACTGACTTTCTAACTTACCATGCATGATATGATGTTCTTTTCCAGAAACTGGTCTTTCCTGATAACATGCTCAAAGTACAGAAGATCGCATCTCATCCTCCTCACTTTGAAGAAGTATTGTGGTTGTACTTCTTCCAAGACAATAGTTTTATTCTTCTGGTGATCCATGGCATATTCAATATTATTCACTAATACCATAGTCAAAATACACCAATTTATTTTTTAAATTTTAAAATATTTTAATCAGTGTTTATTACTCATTGCCCAGTTTCTGCATGCATATGACTATAAGTTAAACAAAACATGTGAGCAATTGAATCCTTTAGAACTTTAGTTTGTGACTTCTAGGCCTTTATTTCTAGCCCAGAGGAAGCCAAATACTTTGCATTAAGTTTTAAAGTGTAAATTATTCTGCACTCATGTGATGAAGTTGATAAAACAGTATATAGTGTGAAGGAAAACTGCAAACTTGATGTTATTTATAGATATCAGGACACTCAGTAAGTTAGATGAGACAAAAAATATGGTTGGCTGTATAACTGACAGGTAGAATATACTCAAGGTTGTACTTTGACTTTCATGGATTTGTTTTCATTAACCTCAGCTTCAACTTGAACTTGTATGCAAGTAATTGATGATCTGTTCCTCAGTAGTCCACTGGTTGTATTCTGACTGATGATAGTAAGCTTCTCCATCATCTCTTTACACAGATGCAGCTGATTTAATTCCTATGTATTCCATTCAGTGAAGTCCATCTCTTTAGTCCCCATTTGTGTTGTTGATAAAGGAATTTGTGATGAATAATTCACTGGTCTTTCAAAATTGTCACATGATCTCCATTGTTGTTGTTATCACTAAGACCATATTTTCCAACTACTGATTCGTCTTTTTTGTTTGTAAGCTTCACACTCTAATCCCCAGTAATTATCAATACATCATGATTGCATATTTGATCAATTTCATTAGCAAAAGTTAACAAACATCTTAAATGTCTTCATTTTTTATTATTGGGTTGATGCATATATTTAATAAATAGTATTAAGTGATCTTTTTATATGCATATGAATATTATCCTGTCACTAAAATTACTGCACTTCAGAAAAATTGCTCTTGGTCATAGAATAGCTAAAGGAAATGAAAGAAATGATGAATAAAGAGTTAAACAGAAATTTCAAAGAGCTACTCAAGAAGATAAAGTACAATATTACAATGAAATGCACAGAGATCTGGAGTTAATAAACTAAAAGGACAAATACATTTTACATTTCTCAAGCATCACAAACTTAAGAAAAATTCTGAACATGAGGTTCACCAATGAAGGTACCAATGGAAAAAAATATTGCATAACACAGGAATCATCCAAAGAGATAGAAAGATTACATAGAAAAGAAGATGGAAGAAATGTACAGAGGCATGGTACCAAGAAGAACTGGTCAACATTCAGCCATTTATGGAGGTACCATATGATCAAGAATCAATGGTTTTCAAGGAAGAAGTCCAAATTACATAATTAGATAGAATACTAATTGAGAGGTTTTCAATACTGAAACAACCATGCAATACTGAAAGAACTCATTTATTTATGCTAAAAAATTTGGATGACAGCTACCTGTTCACTGGAAGAGATTCATCTTTTTGTCCATTCCAAAGAAAAGTAATCCAACATAACATGGAAATAATCAAATATTATTAATATCATGTTGTTGTTGTTGTTGTTAATGCCATCGACTCTGTTCCAACTCATAGTTTTCCTGTACAATGTTTCCAAGTAGTAGCTGGTGAGTTTGAACCATGGACCTTGTGTTTCAAACTAACTTTGTGGTCCAGTACTTTATGCCACAGTGCCACACCATTAAGGTAAGTAAAATTTTACACCATAGGTAAGTAAAATTTTGCTGAAAATGTATGCAGCAGTATATAGAAAAGGAAATGACATAATTCAAGCTGGATTGAGAAGAGGAGGTAGAACAAGGGATATTACTGCTGATGCCACATGGACCTTGGCTGAAAATATAGCATACCAGAAAGATGTTTACCTGTGTTTTATTGACTCTATAAAGGATTTTGATTATAACAAATTATAGGTAACATTGTGGGGAATGAAAATTCCAGAGCACTTAATTGTGATCATGTGGAACCTGTATATTGACCAAGAGGTTGTAGTTCAAACAGAACAAGGGGATACTTGTTGTTGTTGTTAGGTGTCATTGAGTCGATATCAACTTATAGCGACCTTATGCACAGCTGAACGAAACACTGCCTGATCCTGGGCCAACCTCACTACTGTTGCCATGCTTGAGTCATTGTTGCTGCCACTTGGTCAATCCATCTCGTTGGGGGTCTTCCTCTTTTTCTCTGACCCTCCACCTTACCAACTATGATATCCTTCTCCAGTGACTGGTCCCTCCTGACAATATGTCTGAAGGATGAAAGACAAAGTTTAGCCATCTTGGCCTCCAAGGAGCACTCTGGCTGCACTTCTTCCAAAATGGATCTATTGGTTCTTTTGGCATCCCGTGACACTTTCAATATTCTCCTCCAACACCATAACTCAAAAGCATCAGTTCTTCTATGGTCTTGCTTATTCACTGTCCAGCTTTTGCATGCATATGAGGTTATTGAAAATACCATGGCTTGAGTCAGGTTCACCTTAGTCCTCAAGCTGACATCTTTGTTCTTCAACATTTTAAAAAGGTCTTGTACACCAGATTTGCCTAATGCAATACGTCATTTGATTTCTTGACTGCTGCTTCCGTAAGTGTTGATAGTTTATCCAAGAAGAATGAAGTCCTTGACAACTTCAATCTTTTCTCCATTGATAAGAATATTGTTTATTGGTCCAGTGGTAAGGATTTTTGTTTTCTTTACATTAGATACAATCCATACCGAAGGCTGTGCTCTTTGAGCTTCATCAGTAAATGTTTTAAGTCCTCTTCACTTTCAGCAAGCAAGGTTGTATCATCTGCATATATTGCAGGTTGTTAATGAGTCTTCCTCCAATCCTGATGCCACATTTTTCTTCATAGAACCCAGCTTCTCAGATTTAAAATCAACAAAGGTATGTGTCATGGTTCTATCCTTTCACTATATTTATTCACTCTGTATGCTGATCATATAATACAAATAAATGAAGAAGAACATGGCATCAAAATTGAAGGAAGACACATTAACAATCTGAAATACGCAGATGACATAAACTTGTTTGCTAAGAGCAAAGATGACTTGAAGCATTTAACTGATGAAAGTAAAAAAGCATAATACTTAGTATTGATTATACCTTAACATATAGAAACAAAACTGAAAAATGGAGAAAAGTTTGAAGTTATCAAGAATTTCATTTTTCTTGACTCCACAATCACACAATCAACATCCTTTTTTTTTTTTTTTTTTCTTAAATGTTTTATTGTGAATTATGTGATAGTTTACATGGGAGAACATTAGTTTTACATTCATTCTATCGTATAT
>NW_006408577.1:5964901-5978459 GCF_000296735.1 Chrysochloris asiatica
AGGCCCTCTGGATCTAGGTTCCCTCTTGAAAGCTTGTAAGCCAGTCACTTCTTGCCTTTGTAGCCCCCTGCCCCCCATTTTGGGTAGCCAATGTCCAAGTTGCCCATCCCTGTCTCCTCTGTGGAGGGGGTGGGAATGATTAATCAACATCCTTTTAAGGAGCAGTCAAGACATCAAATGATGTATTATTATTACATCAGGCAACTCTGTTGCAAAAGACCTCTTTAAAATGTTAAAAAGCAAAAATGTCACTTTGAGGACTAAGGTGCGCCTGACCTAATCCAAACTTTCAACCTCCTCATATGCATGTCAAAGCTGGACAATGGAAGATGAAAAAATAATTGATGCATTTGAATTATCATGTTGACAAAAACATTGATTATACCATGGGCTACCAGAAGAGTGAACAAATGTCTTAGAAGGGCAGCCAAAATGCTCTTTCGAAGGGAAGATGGTAAGACTTTGTCTTATTTTGCATATGTTATTAGGAGGCACCAGTCCTAGGAGAAGGACATCATGCTTGATAAAGTAAAAAAGATCAGTGAAAAAGAGGAAGATCTCCAATGAGATGGAATGACACTGTGACCATAACAATGAGCTCAAACATAGGGAGGAATGTGAGGATGATACAGACAAGGAAACCTTTTGTTTTGTTTTTTATAGGGTTAAAACTCATGGTCAGCAGTTTGAAACTACCAGCGGTTCAGTGGAAGAAAGATGAGGCTTTCTGCTCCCGTAAAGATTTACAGCCTCGGAAACCCTTTGCAGGTCGCTATAAGTCAGAACTGACTCAACTGCACATAACCACCACCACCATAAGTTGCAACCAACTCAAAAGCACCTAGAAGCAACAATAATATAAAGTTGACGCTATGAACAAGGGCTCTTTTGTTGTAATGTAATGTAACAACATGCTATTTTAGATATCTTTTGTTTTATTCGATGTGAAACAACTCTTTTTCATAATTGTTTGTCACCAATATAATAAAATATTCTTGGGGAACTGATATAACCCAATGTTTAATTAAAATAATGAAATATTTGTAAAGTTTAAGCTCTCTGAACAATAACTAACCTTTTATTAGCTTGTTATAGTGTTGTGGCTTGTGTGTTCCTACGATGCTAGAAGTTATTCCACTGGTATTTTACATATAAGCATGGTCATTCATGATGGACAGGTTTCTGTGGAGCTTCTGGATAAAAATAGACTTGGAAGAAAGAGCTGGGAATCTATTTCAGAAAATTAATTAATGAAAACCTTTATGTTTCATGGCAGAATATTGTCCATTGCAGTGCTGGAAGATGAGCGCCTTTGGTTGGAAGGCACATGGCTAAAACAATGGACTCACACATGCAAATGATCATGAAAATGGTGCAACTGGGCAACATTTCATTCGGTTGTACATCGGTTCACCATGAATTGGTGCCAATTTAACAGTAGCTAATAATATTTGGAGTCCTGGTGTGGCGCTATGGGTTAATGCGCCAGACTGCAAAGCCATTTGAACTGCAGGGTCGACAGTTCAAGCTCACCAGCTGCTCCTCAGAAACCCTATACAGGGTCGCTATGGGTCGGAACCGACTCGGTAGCACTTCACAACAACAACAATAATATTTTGACAGGTATACTTCTTAAGCGGTGCTTACCATAGTCTGTTTCTTAGTCTGGTTAATTTTTATAATATAAATGAAGTATGTAATGTATCAGAATTAAAGACTATTAACGGTATTTAAATTATCATGCTTAAGAATGCTTTTTCAAATGACAAAAAAAATAAGCTTATATATTTCTTTTGTATAATATTCGATAATTTGATTAATCATACTTTATTAATTAAGGTTGTTGTTGTTGTTAAATGCCGGGTTATCAGATTTTAAATGCATTAAGTATTCAAAGTACTTTTATAGTGGACATTAGGGGTTTGTAATGTTCAAACTACTCAGTAAAAATTTACTAATTTATCTGAGTAGATATATTTTTCCCATGAAGAAAGCCCTAATCCTCTAATTTCACATAAGATGAACAACGTGAAGTAATACAGTTGGATAATTTGCTTAACAATTTAAAGAGAGCTATTGTTTGAGCCAAGAAATAAGCTCTGACTATGGCTTTTGTAATATGACAATTTAACTGCCTCTTTCCATGGTTCCAAATAAAATAGTCAGGTTTATAAAAAAGAGTTTGTATTCAGCTTAGCAATTAATAAGGCATGTGTATGTTAGGAATACATTTTGTGTAATTAAGATCATTGGTCACAGATTCAGAAAAAAATTAACTTCTTTTCTTATTGTATAACTTTTAGCATTTGCTCATTAAAATAAGAGTTTTTGGGTGATAATAAGTCTTTTAGGTGATAATAAGTCTTTCACTTACATATTTTTCATAGATTCAAGTATATAACCTCCATAGTATTTTTTGAATGAGTAAAAATCAAATTGAGATACTTAAATTTTATTACAAGTAAGAAATATTTGGATAGCGGATGGAGATGTTGCCAAATCTTTACATGAAAGTATGAAAACTCCTCTTTTCAACCAGTAGAGAAAGGGAAATATTTTGGAATGCATTGTTGACTTCTGTTGAAGGCTTTGCCAAATTGAAATTAAAGGTATTTGTAAAAATAAGAGGAAATATTTATTTCTTTAACTTGATATAAGTGATCGATATTTGAGCTATGCCTGATGGAAGTAATCCATATTGTTGTTGAGTATCACAGAATTGGTCCTGATTCATAGCAACCCTATGTTCAACAGAATAAAACACTGCCCTTTTTCATTTTTGTTCCTGTGTTTGAACCTGTTACACACTTTGTCAATTCATCTTGTTGATGTCTTCTTCCTTTTTGCTCTCATCTACTAAGTATGATGTCCTACTCCAAAGAATGATCCCTCTTGAAAACATGTCTAAAACATATGAGACAAACTCTTGTCATCCTTACATATAAGGAATTTTCTGCCTGCACTTATTCAAAGATAGATTTGTCTATTCTTATTACAGTCCATGGTATATTTAGTCCCTAGTCATTAATGTAGTAAGGAGTTTTATTATATGGCTCCTGTAGGATACCACCACTAATCTTGGCAGTTTGTCATACCATGGTGGCTTGCATGCTGCTGTGATTCTGGAAGCTAGACCAACAATAATTTAAATACCAGCAGGGTCACCCATGGTGGACAGGTTTCAACTGAACTACAAGACTAAGACAGACTAGAAAAAAGGGGAGATGGACTACTGAATATTTATTCAATGAAAACCTTATGAATAGCAGAGGAATACTGTCAATACCAGAATACTGAATATTCAAACCTGAGTAAGTCCCAGAATATTGCCAGATACAGTGCTGGAAACAGCCCCTCAGGTTGGAAGGCATTCTAAATATGACTGGGGAAAGAGCTGCATCTTCGAAGAAGCATTGACCATGATGACGAGAATGGAGAAAAGATTTCAGGACCATCATTTGTTGATGGAGCACAACAAAACAGTTGCAAAAATTCATTAATAATTAGACCATGGATGTACAAAGTTAGAGTTCAGGATCAGTGGTTGGAAAATATGGTCTTAGTGAAAGAAACTATGCTGGAGATTGCACAATAGAATTTCACAAGACCAATGTGTTGTAATTTTACAAACCAGTCTGTGTTGGACGAAGTACAGCCAGAATGCTGCTTGAAAGCCAGGATGGCCAGACTTCATCTCTCATACTTCAGATATATTGTCAGGAGGGACCAGTACCTAGAGAAGGATATCATGTTTGGTAAAATGGCGGGTCAGAGGAAGAGAGGAAGACCCCCAATTAGATGGATTGGCACAATGGTGGCAAAGATGGACTGAAATGTAGCAACAATTTTGAAGTTGTCACAGTACCAAACAATATTTCATTCTATTGTGAATAGGGTCACTATGAATTTGTACTACTTGAGGACACTTAACAACAACAGCAACAATGGTTTCTTCATTCCAAATGCCTTTTTAAAACAACATGAAACATGGACCTCACCAGATGTAATGCACAGAAATCAAATTGACTACATCTATGGAAAGAGATGGTGTAAAAGCTCCATATCATCAGTCAAAAGAAGATGAGGGACAGACTGGTGGATCAGATCATCAACACAAAACTTGGACCTCACCAGGTGCACTACACAGAAGTCAAACCTGACTACATCTGTGAAAAGACACAATGGAAAAGCTTCATGTCATCAACCAAAAGAATACCATGGGCAGACTAGTGGATCAGACCATCAAATGCTCATATGCAAGTGAATGTTGAAGCTGAAGAAAATTAAAACAAATCCATGAGAGCCAAAATATGATCTTGAACATATCCCACCTGAATTTAAAGATAATTTCAAGAACATATTTGATACACATTGTATACTAATTACCATAGACCAGAAGACTTTTGGGAGGACATCAAGAACATCATACAGGAAAAAAACAAAAGGTCATTAAGAAGACAAGAAAGATAAAAAAGACTAAAATGGATGTCAGAAGAGACTCTGAAACTTACTCTTAACAATGGAGATTCTGTAATAAATGGATGAAATGAGGAGGTAAAAGTGCTAAACAGAAATTTCAAAGGGCAGCTCAAGAAGACAAAGTAAAATACTGTAATAAACTGTGCAAAGACCTTAAAGGAAAGAACCTTTAGAAAGCCCAAAAGGAAAGAACACATTCTGCATTTCTCAAGCTGAAAGAATTGAAGAAAAAAATTCAAGCCCCAACTTACAATACTAAAGGATTCTATAGACAAAATATTGAATGATGCAGAAAGCATCAAAGGAAGAAAGAAGGCATACAGAGTTACTGCATCCAAAAGAAATGGTTGATGTTGAAACATTTCAGGAGGTGGTGTATGATCAAGAGCCAATGATACTGAAGGAAGAAGTCCAAGGTACACTGAAAGCATTGGCAAAAGCAAGGCTCCAGGAATTGATGTAATACAAATTGAAATCTTTCAACAATCTGATGCAGGATTGGAGGCACTCAGTCAGTTATGCTAAAAAAACTTGGAAGACAGCTACTGGGCCAACTAATTGGAAAAAGAGTCATTTTTGTGCCCATTCCAAAAATAGGTGACTGAAAGGAACGCAGAAATCATTGGGCAATATTAATATAACATGCAAATGAAATTTTGCTAAATATAATTCAAAACCAGCTTCAGGAATATATTGACAGCGAGCTGTTAGTGGTGCAGGCTATATTCATATGGACTGAAAGCTATGCCACCAGTATTTTATATACCAGTAAAGTCACCCATGGAGTCCTAGTGTAATGCTGTAGGATAATGCACTGGACTGCAAGGTCAGAGGTTCAAACTCACCAGCTATTCCTCAGAAATCCTATACAGGTCTGCTGAGTCAGAACTGACTCTAGTATTTTCAATAACCTCATATGCATGAGAAAGTTAGATAGTGAATAAGGAAGATCATAGAAAAATTGATGCATTTGAATTATGGTGTTGGAGGGGAATATTGAAAGTGCCATGGGCTGCTAAAAGAACGAACAGATCTGTGATGGAAGAAGTACAGTCAGAATGCTCCTTGGAGGCCAGGATGGCCAGACTTTGTGTCTCATACTTTGAACATATTGTCAGGAGGGACCAGTCACTGGAGAGGGATATCATGTTTGGTAAGGTGGAGGGTCAGAGGAAAAGAGGAAGACCTCCAGTGAGATGGATTGGCAAAGTTGCAGTATCCATGGGCTTAAACGTAACAACAAATGTGATGTTGGCCCAGGACCGGGCAGTGTTTTGTTGTGCATAGGGTCATTATCAGTCAATATTGACTCAATGGCACCTAACAACAGCAACAATACAGGGGCAAAATGAGAGCATATGCTCTTTAAAACATGAGGCAGTTGCTTTATTACTAATAGCCCCAAACAGTAACAAATTGGATAGTCATTAACTGGAGAATGAATAAATAGTGGAATATTCATACTGTAGAATACCTTGTATTATAAAAGAGTAAACTATTCCTACAAACTACATAGAGATTATCACACCCAAAATTATGATTTTTTTTTTTTTTTAAAGAGCACATACTGTATGATTTCTGTTCTATGAAATTTTAGAAAAGGTAAATGAATCGATTGTGGCAGTAGTTCAGCTGTGGGAAAGGCATCAGAGAGCATTCTATTATGCTGGGAATTTCTGTGATTTAACTTGGGTGGTGATGGCAGGAGTGTGTACATTTACTTACTGAACTTTATATGTAAGATTCCCAATTTGAAAATTTATCCCAGTTGTAAAATTTAAGCAAGAGACAACTTCAATTCAACTTCATTTAAGTCACTTGCCAATTTGGTGTTACTGTCTTGTCACATGTTTTAGTTCTACATATATTGTCAATCACAAAAGCCATTATTATGTTCTTTTGTGCAGAAATATTCATTTATATTTACCCTTTCTGGTGCTCTTCATTAAGTTTTTAATTTTCATGTTTTCCTCTGGGTTTAACTTCCCTACTACCTGTAGAAATCCTATTAGTGTTTTTGTGTGCCGGTAATAAAAGGCTCTGTTTTATGTGTAAAGATGACTTAAAAGTACTATTTTTTTTCAAGTATTTTTAGTATTTTTTGAAGGATATTTTCTCTGGATATAAAATTATTTGTTATCTAATTTCTTTTAGCACTTTTACAATGTTTCCTTTATTTTCTTCTGGCTTCTGTAAATTTTCCTAAGAAGTTCCATAATTTCTCATTTAATTGTTGACCTGAAATTTTTAATACTATTCTTTCATATTGGAGTTTCAATAGCTTTGTGACAAATTACATAATTGTGGTTTTCTTTATAGGTATTCTATTTTAGATTGCAGGATTTCTTGAATTAGTGCATTGATGTTTTCCTTCAGTTCTGGAACATTTCCAACTATTATCACTTTAAATATTTCCACTACCCCATTGTTCTCTCTTCTCCTTTGAGACTCAAAACCACAGATGCCATACATTTTGATCACTTCCATATGTATCTTACGCTTTTTTTCTTTATTTCCTTTTTCTTTTCTCTCTCTGTGCTTTGCTTTGAATATTTTGTATATGCTTTTTTAATATTTCACTAATCTTGTCTTCTGTGATATCCAACTTTCTCTTTATAGCTATGATGTGATGCTGTAGGATAAGCCCTGGACTACTAACAACAAGGTCAGCATTTCAAAGCCACCAGCCACTCCTAAGGAAACTCTGTAACAGATCACTATGAATCAGAATTGACTCAAATGCATTTAACAATAATTGAGTTATTAATTTCAGATATTGCATAATTTTAGTTCTAAAATATTCATTTGGTTCCTTTTTTTTAGATGCATATTCTCCGGTAAAATTTTCTCTTTTCCTATATTTTCCCCATCATTAAAACGTTTAAGCAAATTAATCACAGTTTCTATTAAAACTAATTGTTGCTAATTCCAACATATGGATTACCTGTAGTGCTCCCTTCTGCCTTTTTCCCATCTGCCCCCTTGGTTATTTATTTTCTGGTCTTAACTCATGCCTGATGAATACTCTTTGCTTGAGTGCTGGATATTAAGCATAATGATACAGAGAGGATGCAGGTGATGCTTTATTACATTACAAAGAATCCTTTACTCTGCTAAAATGGTATTATAGGAACTGACAACCAGTTAGGTACTGAACTAATTTGATGGTGGCTTGCTGTTTTATAAGAGTAGACCACCTTCTGGTTTTCACCAGTGCGTGCAGTCTAGGGCGTTCATGTGGGGATCTGCTGGGGCTCTATACGCTGAGCACAAAGGAACTGAGGGATTTAACTCTGTTTCTCAGAGGTTTTCACCTGAGACACTTCATCTTTATAAACTGCAACACTTTACCACTTTTTTTCCAGTCTGTAACTGTTGTGTGGCTATAGGGTGCCTCCCATCTATGAGTCTATGTTTTCACAGCACTGGTAGCATAGTGGTTACGAATCAGGCTGCTAACCTCAAGGTCAGCAGTTCGAAACCACCAGCTGTTCTGAGGAAGAAAGATGAGACATTCTGCTCCTGTAAAGATTTACAGCCTTGGAAACCCTGTACAGGGTTACTATGAGTCAGAACAAACTCTAAGGCACATAACCACCACCACTAGATAGTGGGAATGCAGTGGCGCCATAGGATGAGCATTAGACTGCTCACGACACAAGGTCGTCTATTTGAACCCACCACCAGCTACTCTGCCACCACAAAAATTTACGACCTTAGAAACGAAACAGGGTCGCTAGGAGTGGTAACAGACTTGAAGGCACTTAGCAACAAGCAACAACTAGATGGTAGGTAATTTAGTTCTGCTTTTCAAGGGTTTTGACTTAGTCCTAGTAGTCTTCTGTATACTACTACAGTCTCAGAATTTGGAAAACAAGTGTTTTGAGAGAAATCTGCAACATATTTGAAACTATTAAATCTCGAATTCTGTCACTTTTCTATACATAACTGCCAAAAGCTCTGTCTTTTGGTGGTAGTCCTCTGCTTGGACCAAACTCAAATTTGCAGCTTGTAGTGTGGCGGCGCTGTGGATTAATGCGCTGGACTGCAAGGTTGGTTTGAACCGCAAAGTCTGAGGTTCAAGCTCATCAGCTGTTACTTGGAAACCCTATACAGGGTCGTTGTGAATCAGAATAGACTTGACAGTACTTTACAGCAAACAGCAACAGCCCTCACCTAAAATTGACAAATGCTTTCGTATAAAGTTTACCTCTTCTCTCCAGAACTTAAACGCTCTCATTTTTCTTGCTTCTGCAGCTCTAAGAATATACATTTGTATTTAATCTTGATTTTCTAGTTCTCAATGAGATCTTTGTTATAAATGATTCCATCTTACTGAGTTTTGAACAGATTTCCTGTGTGCTCAGGTTGCTGAGGAAAAGGACTTGTTTTTCCTCCCTCAGCAATTTAAAATTTTGTTGTAGTTACAGGACACATGCACCAAAATAGATCTAATAAAACAGAATATTGTAAGATAACTTCCTAATAAGTTGTATAGAGAGTACATTTAAAAAGTCAAGATAAACCTCACTCGCTTCTAAGATAGTCGGGAAAGGCAAACCTTTAAAGTTAGCTTTAAAGAAAGGACAGACAGGTAAGGAAAATAATTTTATTTGGGAATACTGTATAATAAAATGTAGATGAAACAAGTTTATAGAAGATTGGAAAAAACCTAAATGTCCACCATCTGAGGGAATTGATTAATGAATTGTTTTAATTTTATATAATTTTGTTGTTGTTGTTAAGTGATGTTGAGTTGATTCCGACCCATAGAGATCCTGTATAGGGTTTTCAAGGAGCAGCTGGCAAGTTTGAACCACCGACCTTGCAGTTCAAATGACTTTGAAGTCTCATGCATTAGCCCACAGTGCCACACCAGGACTCCAATTTTATATAATAGAACACCATTTAATAGTTTAAAACATTGTGCTATTGTTTTTCATGTGATATATGAAAATATACATATATATATATATTCTTTTATGTAATTTTAATGTATATACATACATATATATTTAAAATGTGGTTAAGCAAAAGAAACCAGGTACTAAGAAGTGTGATTCCATTTAAGAGTATTTTAGGAATTGTTGTTATTATTTTTGCTAAGTACTGTTGAATCGGTTGTGAACCTGCATAGGGTTTCCGAGGAGCATCTGGTGAGCTTGAAGTGCCTACCATGCAGTTCAAATGACTTTTCAGTCTGGCACATTAACCCAGAGCACCACACGAAGACTCCATTTTAGGAGTTGTTGTTGTTGTTGTTGTTAAGTGCCATCGAGTCGGGTCCGACCCATAGCGACCCTGTACAGGGTTTCCGAGGGTGTAAATCTTTACGGGAGTAGAAAGCCTCATCTTTCTCCCGCGGAGCGGCTGGTAGTTTCGAACCGCTGACCTTAAGGTTCGCAGCCCGATTCGTAACCACTACGCTACCAGAGCTCCTTCCATTTTAGGAGTAGGTAATACTAATATAGATTAACAAAAGTCAAAACAGTAGTAGCTCTTGAGAGGTGGTGATGGATTCAAAGGGTGTAAGAGAACACTTTCTTGGGTGAAAGGAATGTGAAATATCAGTCGGTGTTGTAGTTCATGAGTATATACATACATCAAAACTTGTCAAATGGTACAATAATATTAGTTTGTGTAATTTTTTTTCAATAAGACTAATAGATGAAGCAATCAAAATTATGAATATAGAGGAAAATGAACAGATAATTAATGCATCTGAGAGAAAACTGTCTAAAAAGAGATGGTAGAAAATATATTGGGATGTTTAAGTGCTAGGCAATAGAAAGACACTCAAAATTTTTGCAAAAATAGGAAATCAGAATTATGCATTAGGAGTTTTAATCTCTAGGGTCTAGAAAAACCACTCAAGTGAAACAAATATCTATAACTAATAAATGTTGGTAAATGCTACACTAGAACTCCAAAGCTATTAACTAATAGTTGTGATATCTTCTAATGCTGTGTTATATGAAATTGGCCATCATACTTTGGTAAGATTGTAGAAAGTATTATTTTTATTGGATAACTTAACATACCTACTTGACAGCACTTAACAAAAGCTCTTAAGAATAATCATATATAATTTTTACTGATAAGAGTGAATCTCACTATTTCTCTCAGGAATGAAAATCAGTGTACTTTTGAAGTAAAACTAAATAACAAGTATACCAAAGCTCTACATAAAATGAGTGACTTGATTTTTAGTCTTTCAGATTAAGGCTTAATTTCTGTGAATTTTGAAAAAATGCAGCAGAATTATAAATAATTATATGAGGCAAGAAAAAGAGAGAAAATGATGGGGTGAGCTCACTAGTCTTTGTCTTGGAATGCTCTATAGTTCAATCCTGATTGGTTTTTAAGCAGATCTTATTCACTTCTTCAAAAAATATTAGAAAAATGTAATAGCATAATCCAAGATGCTTTCAAAATGCATAAAGGCTATAAGGAAATGAGAAGAAAATGGTAATGAGCAACAACAGCTGTTTCTTTCTTGGAAGAGTAATTAGAGATAGAAATAGCATCTTGCAAAAGATTTTATCTTCAACTCTTCAGGAATTCAGCAAGATATTTCACAAATATACATAACTTTAAAAATATTTTTAAAAATGAGAAAGACATTCAGATATGAATGTTCCATGAAGTTAAGTATTGATCTGAATTCTATGCATTGAAAGAACAGGCAAAAATCACATAGACTCTCCCTAGAAACATGTTTCTTTATGTGAAATTACTTCCTAACAGATTCATTTCTTTGGTTTGAAGCACGAATATTTGTATTTCACTGTATAATTGTATGGTCCTCTGGGAATGCAACATATATCTTTTTTTCAACTAGCTATTCTAAACTGATGTCTTAGAAAGAAAATGCAAAAGAACAGTTGGTTGACAAGGAATAGCATGTGGTTTAGAATATTTTTGCAATGAAGAGGTACTATGAGGCTTTGCATCAATCAGGAAGACAGGCAAACATCCCTTTGCCTTCCAAGATATCCAGAATTGCGTTCCCTTTTCAAGTAACATTGAAGCTTTTTATTGAAGCTATACAACAGATACTAGAAGCTTCAAAAAGATGCTACAAGACAGGAGAAGGAGTCTAAGAAAGATAGAGAAAACCAGCTTCTCTCGCTGTTTACTTTGATTTGCCTAGCCTTGCCATATGGAAAAGCAATTATTGACGCTGAGACCTAATTATTGGCAAAGAAGTAAACAGCAATATATATTCTTTTACTGCCTCCTCCATATCATCTAATTGCTCTTATTATTATTGCTTTGGAATTTGTCCACCTGCCTAACTCTTTTGTCAGTGTTTCTGTTGCATGCTCTGTTCTCTCTGAGCTTCTCTGGCAAAATCCCTCTATGAGGGTACTCAAGGATGTCCAGTATTGTTATGAACTTCAGGATATTTTACAATGTCAAGCTTTCAATTTCAAGATTTAATATTATTGGTCAATCATATTAACTCAACTACTTGAATCCTATAACTGTGGTTCATGTCAATCAATTTCCATGTTATTTGGGGAAATTACATTAAAATCTGTAGTATTTCCATATTTTTATTCATCAAAGGCAATCTGGTTAATCTGGTGGTATTTGAATTCCCACCATTACAAGTGATGGTTTTAATGTTGGTTTTTGCATGCAAATATATACGTGTTTGCATTTGAATTACAAGACTATACCATTTCTTCTTGTAGTTTTACTAAAGAGTTTTCCTTATGATCTGGATTTGTAGATATTTATTTGCTAACAGTCTTGATAGAACACTTCTGCAATTTTTATCAGAACCGATATATTATTAGAAACAGCGACTCCTTTAATGCTTTTCTAATTTAATCTCATAGCCAAGATTAACTCATACCTTGCATTTATACTTTACATATTTTATCATTTTTATTTCTTAACTATAAGTCATCCTTTTGTCAGTGGGGAAATCAAGTAGAGAAATACTCACACATTTTTATGATGACCGAACTAAGAGAAGTATTGTTGCTGTTGTTGTTGTTAAGTGCCATCAAGTTGGTTTTGACTCATAGTTACTTACCCTTTATAGGGTTTCTGAGGAGCTGTTGGTGGGTCTGAACTGCCGACTTCGCAGTTAGCAGTCCCGTACTTTCCTATAGCGCCACATCAGAACTCCAGAGAAGAAAATAGTTGTGTTGTACTAGATTGTATATTGGCTTTATTAGCTTTTCTTTTTAGCCTTTCACCTCTGCAACACTGTGGACTTACAAAAGCATAGCTGTTAATGTGTACACTTCGTAGACAATATTTTATGTTTATTTTTTTTAAGCTCTATGACCACAACATATTTTTCAAAGTAGTTAAATTACTTAAATCTTTTGGCATTTTATAATGAAGCTTGCAAATATTTTAAAATCTGACTTATGCTAATACCTATTATAACCTATTTGTAATATAGAGTTCAAATTGTAATGGACGACCTACAGTTGTAATTCTATTCTATGCATCGAGAGTGTGAAATAACTGTCAAAAGTTCTACTCCCATTTCTAGATTGTCTTCTAGAAAATGAGAAAGCATTTGAACAGACCATTTCACAGTTGTACAACCCCACTGTTTAGCACAGGTGTTTCTCTAATTGTGATCCACTGAGAAGGTCTAGGGCTTAATGGCCCAGAAACTTACATTTTACCTCTTTGACCTTGTGCACTCATGTGAGTAGTTTAATAAAATTAGTAAAAGATAGGGTAACTCCTGGGATTATAGAGAAATATTTTATCAACTTATATGGCAGGCTATTGCTTTTTGTTCCTTCTTGATACTTAATACATGTATTTAGGGAAGTTATATGTCTGAAACAAGTATATAATGAAATACTGTTCTTAAAAATTCACAGTGGGATAACAGCTTTCAGTTGGGAAATTATTCATTCTCTTCCCTTCAAGAAAATATAATGAATAGAAAGCATTAATTAAGACATGGTTCTCATCTCTTATACTGATTCCTCACAATTCATTTTCTGTCTTAGAGGAATGGAAAACAAAGTATACCATAAAACAGTAATCTAAGAAAATTATAAGTTTACTATTTTTTAAGTATTTAGTGATGTAATAT
>NW_006408577.1:5978959-5986805 GCF_000296735.1 Chrysochloris asiatica
ATGTGTTACAACCATCAAGAACTATCATAGTAGCAAGGATTTACAGGTCCAAACCCTGGCACAAAAGGAAAACATGCTTAGAAAGATAATGATAGCACGTGGTGTTGCTTTCAAGCAAAATGTATACCTAGAGTTAGTGCGATATTTCATAATGAGAAAAAAACTCAATTCTATAAGCATATCTAACATTTCTATATTTCTATGCAATTACTAATATGACTTCAGAAGCTAAAATATCGAAGCTAAAACAAACAGAACTAAAAGGAGAAATGCACAAATATGCAAGTATCATAGGAGATTTTTGGTTCAATTTTCTTTGTAACTACTGTGTTGTTGTTATGTGCCGTGGAGTCAGTTCTGACTCATAGCGACCCTGCATAGGGTTTCTGAGGCTGTAAATCTTTACGGGAGCAGAAAGCCTCATCTTTCTCCCACAGAACATGGTAGATCTGACCAACAGTCACTCAACAGTGCCTCCCTAGGAAATCAACAACCTGCTGCCTCTTTCTTGTGAAACTGTTGCAACTGGATAGTGTTCAGTCTTCATATGCCTTACCGCCTTACATTCCTCACTTCTCTCTTATTTAAACATTTATCTTTGCTGCCTTGGGTTTGCACCAGACAGGACTAGTAAATATTGCTTCTCTTTCATAGGGGGCTTGGATTAAGAGAGTATGTTATCCTCTAACAACAATGTTTCTTTGAAAATTATAGCATTACTATCTTCTTACCAAGCAATGATTCTTAGATGTCAAAACTCTTTTTATAAGTGATATAGGAATTAGAATATTAACAACATCAATGATAATTCTAGGTCAACTAAGTCAAATGCATGATACTTTCCAGTAATGTGATAAAAATAACCTTACAAACAATGTTCCTAACATCATTGTTACACAGCAAGAGGTAAGAACAGTGTTCTGATCTCAAAGGACGAGTATGAAATAAAAACCATTTGAGACGAGTATTCTATGAAGTCAAGAATAATTGAGTAATAAGTAGCATTTAGGAAAAACTACTTTGGGAAAAAATTAGTAAATCTCCAAGGATATAAAATATCCATTAGTTTCAGGGTGTAAAGTGCCTTATAATGTGCTATCATTAAGGGAATTTCTGAAAATTTAAACCAGATGTTTGCTATAAATTGTAAAACATACTTTTCTCCCATAAACCAAATTCAATAAAGCATTTTAATGTAAATTAATTTGGGAAAGTAGTTTTATAGCAGACAAGTGCCTGAAGAGTTAGCATATGTTCCAAAATGTAGTTCTGGGAAAACACTAAATTCTAATCTGTCCTGTTCCTTAGTTGAATAAGTGTCTTATCTAAACAATTTGATCTCTTGGTTTCTGAATTTATGTATACTGTTATCTTTAATGAATATGTCATTTCTGAAGTGCTTTGAAAATATGAGTTTATAATAAGGTATATGGTACCTGTATTTTCAAATATTTATCTTTACCCAGCTTAATGTTTGTGTTGTTCCAGAGTAGTTTTTTCTAAACCATAAGACATATCTCTGGAAAGCCTTAAACACCGTATATTCCCAAATCAACAAATCATGTTTTACAGTCAATGAATCACTACTACTTATGACCCACCCCAAGCCCAAACCACACCCACTACTGTTGAAGTGAATGAGTGACTCTTGTTGTTGTTAAGTGCCATCAAGTCATTTCCAACTCATAGAGACCCTGTATAGGGATTCCTAGGAGCATCTGGTGGGCTTGAACAGCTGGCCTGTGGCTCACAGTCCAGTGCTGATCCACAGCGCCACACCAGAAATCCTTAGAGACCCTATAAAAGAGTAGAACTGTCCTATAGGGTTGCAAAAGCAGTAATTTTTAAGGGAGCAGACTGCTGCATTTTTCTCCAGACCACTCATGACATAATTTCTAAATTCTTTATTCTGGAAAAAGCAGTGTTATTTTTCTGTTTTTATCTCGAAGTAGTCCTCTGAATTCAGTTAAAATACAGCTGTGTTATTTAATATTTCCCAACGATGATCTGCCACTTTTTATGTTGTTCCCTGTGCTTGATGACTTTACTACCTGACAAATTCCTCAGCATATTTAAACTTTTTGCTTTGTCATTTCATTCTAATGTTTTTTTTTTTATTAAAAAATCAATTAAAATTCTCTTTCATGAAGGGATTGTTTTGCTATTATTGCTGAGCCAATTTTATATATTTACTTGATTAAAAGTTCTTTGCTATCATTAAAACTTTTTATCTTCATTCTTTTTATAGAACATATCATAAATTTTATTAATAAAATCTTGAAAATGAACAAGCCTGAGTTTCTCCAAAAACAAATCAGTAACATATTATACATTTTTTTATAACTACATATGATGGAATCTATTTTGAGAAATAACCATGCTTATTTCTATATCTACTTTAGTGAGGACAATTATTTTCAGGGAGTGGGAAAACAGTGGTTACATACATTACTGTAATAAAGTTCTATCCTAATGCCTTATTCTCTTCTTGAAATATTATAAATGTTCACAGGGGGAATGTGTATGTTTGTTTGATTGACAGCTGTTCACTAAAAAGGGACAATATCTCATGGTGGAGAAAGATGTTAATGGTGCTGAGAAATTAAAGAATAGAATAATTTTCATGTTTAAAAAATTGAGACTGAAAAATAATTGTTTTGAGGATTATAATTGACATTTTAGACAGAAAAACCTTAGAAGTTCATGCTGGCCTTATCACAGCCAACTTTCTTATTTTGCAGCATATCTCTGAGAACTTGACAACTATAATTGATTTGCTAATGAACTCATAATTTGCCTTGCTTCAAAAATTCTTTGATATGGAACCAACACATGCATCAGATAATCTCTGTGGTTGGGTAAAGTATGGGTAGAGGTCTCATGTAACTTTAAAGGTCATGTAACTTTAATTATTTTGCACTTTTACCACATTCTATCAGTCACTTTGTAGATGCAAATAAGATTGGCAACTGAGTAAATATTAATGGTAAATTTTACTTTTGTATCATTTATTTTGTATAATTTTCACAGCCTATTGTTATCTAGACCATTTTGCTATTGCGATATTAGAATGTAAGCAGAGTTAGGAGAAAATTGTATTCTGTGGAGATGGACATATCAGTAAAGTTTTCAGTCTGGGTCATTCGAACTGCTTTTAAGATGTTACTAAGAAATGTGTTATTCTATTATATCATACCTACAAACACTAACGCTTTTGAGTTTTTATTCTAGTTTGTGTTTATTGAGTCTAGATCTATATTACATTGAGTGGTATCTAAAGAATCATTTCTTTCTTTTAAAAAAGGATGATTTAAACTAGAAACCCATTATGATTACTGAGGAATATCAGAAAAGAAGCACTGTAATATTGAAACTGCTACTATCAAGTCTTTCTGGTTTTGAGAAACTGTGGTCGTATTGTTCATTCGAAATTCTCACCTCAAGTTTAAGCTAGTTGTCATTCTTTTGGAAGAAAAGAACTTTTTTATCTTGTTGGTTATGCTATTCACTGTTCAATATTAAGTGCTTAAGGGCAGTTTCTGAAGAAATAGATAACAAGTCACAGATAGAAATGTCTGAGAGGTAATCACTGCTTAATGTGTTGATGACTATACCACTATGCTGAAATGGACTGGTATTATCTCAGCTAGCAGATCCAATACTTCAAAAACATTTAAAAGACTTGAAGCCACTCTTTCGTCCTGACCATCAGAGTAGAAGCTGCTGTTTTCCCAATCATTACAGCATAAAGTGTTGTTATATTTGGCTGAAAACATCCATTCATCAATATCCACTTTGTCCTATGATGCGTCTTCCCAGGGAGATAATCACAAACCTAGTGATAATGCTGTCTTTTTGTATATCTTACATTGTTGGGAAGATATCCAGGAAATGAAATTTGTCAGAGCAACAGAAATTCTTCTCTCTAGTTAAAAGGAGAGACTGTGTGACAGAATTTACTAAAACAAAAATCTAGTTTTATATGCAATTCTCATAACTATAAACTATGTGCGACATCCAAATTTACTTCCAAACAGATAATTTTTAATTATTTGAATTATTCTGTACTTATGGATGTCTTCAAAGGAGAGACTTTTTACATTTAAAATTCAAATAAAGTTCTTACAAAACTTCAAACAAATACAAAAACGAATTATTTAATAGTGTTCAGAGGATGTTGGTTAAGATAAAAATTGGCTGAATTACCAGCTGTATGCCTGGAAATCCAAAAAGGTTTTTTCCATAGTATAAAAATGAGATTCTTGAAAACAGAATTTGAAGGATTCTACATTATCTTTCAAAGAGTATTTCCAAATCTTTAACATACTATCTTCTCTACCTTAACTATTCATTTTTGACTATTCCTAAATTAAAATTTAAAAAAAATTCTATGCTTACTTTTCCTAGAAAAGCGTTTTCCTTGAAATATATATTTTCTTTATGACACATTTTTTTCTTATTCATCTGCATTTCTTTTCTTTGCTTCAAAAGTTGACAAGAATTACAGATTCCTATTCAACATGCTCTGTCACAGCAGTTAAAAGGGAGACATCCACTTCACTGACTTTTTCATGTTTGTTGTTACAAATAGCTGCATAATTGTCATTGTTACTTGATTCAATAATAAAACTTTTTTTTAGTAATTCTATAAATGATCTGAGATTTTCTCTTTTATTAGTAGTATAAAGTTGCATTGTTGTCATTGTTGTTGTTAAGTGCCGTGGAGTCAGTTCTGACCCATAGCGACCTTGAGCAGGGTTTCCGAGGCTGCAAATCTTTACGGGAGCAGAAAGCCTCATCTTTCTCCCATGGAGCAGCTGGTAATTTTGAACTGCTGACCTTGCGGTTCACAGCCTGATTCGTAACCACTACACTACCATAAAAGCGGACTGTTTGGATGGTTTGTCACAATACCAGTCAAGATAAACATATGTCAAGATAAACATATCCAAATTGTTTCAGAGGTTCCCCAAACTACTTTTATATTAAAAGATTCTCTAGAAGGCTTACAGAACTTATCATACAGTTATACTCATGGCTAAGATTTATGACGGTAAAATAGTAATAAATGAGTAGAAAATGAAATCAGCTAAAAATAAATAAATAAAAAGACACAGGTAGAGTCTGCATGAACCTATTACACTCTTGCTGTAAACTCTCTCTGTCCCACATGGAGCCAGTCCTCTGTTTCACAGCTAAAAAAGAAGCTATCGTGGGTATTGTTTCTTACCAACAAAGCCCATTTAAGATGAGCTACCCCAAATTTTATTGGGGCTAGTCAATTTTTCTGAATCACATGTACTTTTTGATGCATTCTGCATACCAATCCACCATAGATAATGTTCTTTTACTGCTGACAAATATATCATGGGGTCCTGATGTGGCACTGTGGGTTAATGTGCTGGACTGCAAGGTTGGTTTGAACCGCAAGGTCGGCAGTTCAAGCTTACCATCCACTCTTCGGAAACCCTGTACATGGTTACCATGAGTCAGAACAGACTACACTGCACTTAACAACAACAAATGTACCATCCTAGTAGCGTAGTGGTTCTGAGTCAGGCTGTTAACCTCAAGGTCAACAGTTCGAAACTACCAGCTGTTCTGCAGGAGAAAGATGAGACTTTCTGTTCTCGTAAAGATTTACAACCTTGGAAATCCTATTCAGGGTTGCTATGAGTGGGAAGTAACTTCATCACATACCACTACCACCACCACCAGTGTTACACGATATCAGTATGTACAACAGAATGAAACGTGTTCTGTGCCATCGCCAACAGTTGTTTTTTAGTCCATTGCAACAGCTATTGTGTCAACCTATCTTGTTGGGAATCTTCGTCTTTATCATGGATCCTCTAACAAGCATGATGTCCTTTTCCAGGGCCTTATCCCTCTTGATAATCTGTACAATGTACATGGGATGAAGTCTTCTATTCCAAGGAGCATTTTGGCTGTATTTCTTCCAAGAAATACATTGTTCATTATTCTAGCATTCCATAGTACTTTCAATATTCCTTGCAAACCATAATTAAAATGTGTCAATTCTTCTGTGGTCTTCTTTATTCACTGTCCAGTTTTCACATGCATATGAAGAGATTGAAAATACCTTAGGAAAAGAAAGTTATAATATGTTCACTTTAAAAAATCCTGTAACTTGTAGGATTTATGCATGTGTTAGGTGAATTTTGTGAAAGTTCAAAAAAAGTTGAAAGTCTCTTTGTGGAGACAAGTTAGTAAATGAATATCTTAATATTTTTGTGATTGAATACCTGAAAATTGTTATCTAGGAGAATAAAGAAAAGAAGAACTACACTGGAGAAAAACCAGCAGCCATTCTTTAGTGAGGAGGAAGCATGTTTGGCATTTTCTGTGATTGTCTTTGTTTTTATCTTGTCTGGCATGGTTTTGGTTTTGTCTTGTTCATGGAAATCATGGAGAGTATTATCAAATACTGACATTTTGCAACATAGTTGATAAGTAAAAAACATTTAAAAAACTTATCATTGGGTGCCTGTAAAGTCTACCAGAGTCTTGTATACAGTTGTTATTGTGTGGCATTGAGTCAGTTTCAATTAATAGTGACCTTGTATAGGGATTCCTAAAGTGGATGGTGGGTTTGAACTGCCAACTTTGCAGTTAACTGTCTAGTGCTTATCCTACAGTGCCACATGAGGGTTTTTGTATACAACAGTATCTAAGAATATTTGATTCAACCTTGAGCTGGTTCCCATTGACACATAAAAGGGCAAACAGTCCATCAAATCCTTTGCTTAGTCATGTCTTTTTGATATATGTGCAGGGAATTCCTTACTTATTCATGTTATGATGAACCAAAATTATGACCACCTGTTTTTGTTTTTGTTTTTAATTGCTGTTGCTTTTTTTTTTTTTAAGCTTATCAATAGTAAAATGTTCTATATGCAATGCTTCATTGCATTAAAAGTATTATCCAGACAACACTAATTAATTTTCTGAATAGAAAAATCATCCACACTCCTAGGGATAAGTCAGATGATCTACAATCTTCCACAGTGGAGTTACTGACTCAACTGACAAAATACTAATGGCATCCATTTTCTTATGGATATATATTGTTGTTGTGAAGTGCCATCAAGTCGGTTGTGACCCATAGCAACCCTGTACAGGGTTTCCAAGGAGCAGCTGGTAAGCTTGAACCACCAACCTTGCAGTTCAAACCAATTTTGCAGTCTGGCGCATTAACCCACAGCACTATACCGGGACTCCTATTTATATATGTGTATGTATTAAAATAGATCTAAAGTTTTTATGCAATATTTCTAGTCCATAAAGACAAATAGAGATTTAGATTATGAAGACAGAGACATTAAAGCCAATAATATTAAAAACATTATAAAATAAGAGTTTTAGACTTACCTCAGAACCCATTTTACAAATAAAAATATAAATTATAAAGACAGAGAAATTAAAGGTAATAATATTAAAAACATAAAAAATATGAGTTTTAGACTTATCTCAGAATCCATTTACAGTGGACTAGTTGGAATGGAACCCTGTCATAACTCAGGGACTACCTGTATTGACTTTTTTCAGATCAAACATAAGGGTGACTAAAGTACAATCATATGTTTCCTCAGAATGATGGTTCTAAACAAATGTTAGTACTACAGGTATGTTCTACAGTTTGTCCCTGGCTTTGCATTTTGCTGATGATATTGAGCTTTTCTGTGGAACAGACCATCAATTGCTCATATGTAAGTTAAGGCTGAAGCTGAAGAAAATTAAAACAAGTTCATAAAAGTGAAAATATGATCTTGAACACATCCCACCTGAATTTCAAGATTATCTCAAGAACAGATTTGATGCATTA
>NW_006408577.1:5987155-5988204 GCF_000296735.1 Chrysochloris asiatica
AGGAGCAGTTGGTGAGCTTGAACCACCGACCTTGCAGTTCAAATGGCTTTGCTGTCTGGCACATTAACCCACAGCGTAACACCAGGATTCCTATAGGTAAAATCGTTTATCTTTTAGTAAAGGATTTGTTGTGTTGTTGTTAAGTGCCATCGAGTCGGTTCCGACCCATAGCGACCCTGTACAGGGTTTCCGAGGGTGTAAATCTTTAGTAAAGGATACTATAGGTAAAATGGCATACTGGCATGGTGCTGTGGGTTAACACGCCAGACTGCAAAGTTGTTTGAATTTCAAGGATAGCAGTTTAAGCTCACCAGCTGCTCTTTGGAAACCCTATGGGTTGGAACTGACTCAACAGCACTTAACAACAACAACAACATCGGTAAACTAAGGAAAGATTCTGAAAACTTCAAAAGAAGATGAAAGGAGGTACTGTTCCAAAAAAAAAGGTCAATGTTCAACCATTTCAAGAGGTAGCAAGAACCAATGGTATTGAAGGAAGAAATCATAGTTGCACTGAAAGCATTGGTAAAAAACAAGGCTCCAGGAATAGATGAAATACATATTGAAATCTTTCAACAAACTGATGAAACACTGGAGAAGCTCACTCATCTAATCCAAGAAATTTTGAAAACAACTATCTGGCCAACCGATTGGAAGAGATCCATGTATGTGGCCATTCTAAAGACAGATGACCCAATGGAATGCAGAAACAATCAATAATATCATAAATGTCACATGAGAGTAAAATTTTGCTGAAGATAATTCAAAAATAGTTCCAACAGTACATTGAGATGGAACTGCCAAAAATTCAAGCCTGATTCAAAAGAGGATGTGGAACTGGGGATATCATTACTAACATCAGATGGATCTTGAATGAAAGCAGAGAACAGCAGAAAGATGTCTACTTGTGTTTTATTGGTTGTGCAAAGGCTTTCGATTGTGTGGATTATGACAAACTTTAAGTAACATTGTGAAGAATAGGAATTCCAGAGCATTTAATTGTGCTCATGAGGAACCTGTACAAGGGGCAAAACAAATGGATATTGAAA
>NW_006408577.1:5990174-5991307 GCF_000296735.1 Chrysochloris asiatica
AGGTAGATGAATAAAATAGAGTTATAATCCGGTTTAAAGAGCTCTGGTAGCGTAGTGGTTATGAATAGGGCTGCTAACCTTAAGGTCAGCGGTTCGAAACTACCAGCCGCTCCATGGGAGAAAGATGAGGCTTTCTACTCCCGTAAAGATTTACAGCCTTGGAAACCCTGTACAGGGTCGGAACCGACTCGATGGCACTTAACAACAACACAACAACAATAATCTGGTTTAATATATATAGACAGCTATAATATAAATTGGAGTCCTGGTGTGGCACTGTGGGTTAATGCGCCAGACTGCAAAGCCATTTGAACTGCAAGGTTGGTGGTTCAAGCTCACCAGCTACTCCTTGATAACCCTATATAGGGTCTCTATGGGTTGGAATCGACTCAACAACAACTTAATATAAATTTAGTATCAAAAGAGGGGCATAGCAGGGGTGCCTGGTCCAGCCTAATAGGGAAAGGACAATAAAAGAACAAATAGCAGAGAAAAATGTATCTACATTGGGAACAGAGTTAGTAGTAGATGCAATGGTTAAAGTGAGAAAGCATGAAATATTCTTGTAGTACAGTATAATTCAGTCATATTGTTCAGGGAGTGAAGGCTGGAGCTTACAGGCAGAGTGGAAATAGACCCTAAATGTCTTGGATTCCACCTAAAGAAGCTTGATCTCTATGTTGAGCGCAAATATGGAGCCACCATAGTATGTAATGCAGGTAGCTGATACAATTCAACTTTCATTTTATAAAATTCACTCTTAATTGACCTTGGGAAAATGGATATGAGGAAAACAAGAATGGTGGAGATGGTGAAAATGGAGAAATCTGTAAATGGGAGATACAAAAGTGATATTTAGTTTTAGGGTCCTGGTTAGTACCGTAGGACATGCACTGGTCTGCTAACCACTATTATAGGGGAGAAATGAGATCCCATCTTCAAATATATAAATATTATTGCTGTTAGTAGGTGCCATATGCACAAAGAATAAAACATGGCTGGTCGTCTGTTATCTTCACAACTGTTAAGTCTGAGCCCATTGCTGCTGATACTGTGTCACTCCATCTTGTTGGGGATCTTCCTCTATTTTTCAGACCTTCCACTTTAACAAGTATGATGTTCTTCTAGAGGGA
>NW_006408577.1:5992592-5995495 GCF_000296735.1 Chrysochloris asiatica
TTGAACATCAGCCATTTTCATTGATACAGTGACACTTTTTATTCCGTTTTCTTTAGCTGCTTTTGGCATCATTCAGTATTTTGCCCATGTTGTTGTTGTTAAGTGCTATCGAGTAGATTCCAACTCATAGCGACCCTGTACAGGGTTTTCAAGGAGTGACTGGTGAGTTTGAACCACCTACCTTGCAGTTCAAACCGACTTTGCAATTCAGCGCATTAACCTGCAGTGCCATATCAAGACTCCTGGAAGAGCACATCTTTGGAGTGGGCCTGGGGCACTGCCAGGCACGGCTAGGTGCTGGGCGCCTAGAGAGCTCAAGAGGTCCTGTAGGCGGGCGGGGACCGGGTGGTGGTGAGGGGTGCTGAGGGGGTGGGTTTCTTAAGGAGCCACCACGGGAGGCTGGCGAGGGAACTGCCCTGGTTCAGCGACCTGGGGCCAGCAGCCACGGTGGATGCCTCCCCAGCTCACAAGGAAAGAGGGTCAATGGCATTGCCTCAGGGAACACTGGGATGGCAGAGAGACCAAGCCTGGCAGGCCAGACCGGATGCGCAAGCGCTCACAATCCTGTAACGCAAGTCGAGGGTTCAAATTTTGTTAGCCCTTTCAATATGAGAAATGCTAAACATGTTCTCCCCCTTTGGTTTTCTAACTCCAAGTCTAAGCACATTTCATTGTACTATTTTACTTTTTATTCTACGATGAGAACAAATTTTCAGTCTCTTCTGAAATCCATTTTGGTCTTTTCTTTCTTTCCTGTCTCTTTAATGACATTTTGCTTTCTTTCTGTATGATGTGCTTGATGCCATCTACAAGTTCTTCTGCTCTTCTGACCTTATTGTTTAATACCAAATCTCTTCTTGAGATGGTCTCTAAATTTAAGTGAGATATTTTCAAGCTCATGTTTTATTTCTCATGGACTCATTTTAATTTTCTTCACCTTGAGCCTACACTTACATATGTGCATTTATAGTCTGTTCCATAGTCAGCCTTTGGCCTTGTTTTAGTTGATGCTACTGAAGAAAAAGAGGAAGGCCCCCAGCGAGATGGATTGGCAAAGTG
Organism: Chrysochloris asiatica; assembly: GCF_000296735.1. Taxonomy (NCBI): domain Eukaryota; kingdom Metazoa; phylum Chordata; class Mammalia; order Afrosoricida; family Chrysochloridae; genus Chrysochloris; species Chrysochloris asiatica. The sequence continues at coordinate 5,993,652 of NW_006408577.1, forward strand.
GCTGCATCAATGGGCTCAAGAGTGGCAACAACTGTGAGGTTGACCCAGGATCGGGCAGTGTTTCGTTCTGTTGTACATAGGGTTGCTATGAGTCGGTACTGGCTCGATGGCACCTAACAACAATAACTGAACAATTGAACTTTCCACAGTCTCTTCCCACAGATATAGTCAAATTGATTCCTGTGTATTCCTTCTGAAGAGGTCCGTGTTTACAGTTGACTTTATTTTGTTTAAAAAAGGTATTTGCAATGAATAAGTAGTTGGTCTTCCAAAATTAGATCATGCGATCTCCAACATCATGTCTATCATCAAAACCATATTTTCAAACTACTGACCTTACCTCTTTGTTCTTATCATTGCCTTACAATCACCAGTAGTTATCAATACATTCTGATTACTTGTATGTATGATCAATTTCAGACTGAAGAATTTAGCATAATTCTTCAATTTCATCATCACTGGATTTAGTGATTGATGCATAAATTTAAATCATAGTGGTATTAACTAGTCTTCCTTCTAGGTATATGAATATTTTCCTATCATAGTATGCATTGTAATTCAAGATAGACCTTGAAATGTTGTTTTTGACAATGAATCTGGTATCATTCCTCCTCAACGTATTGTTTCCTGCATAGTAAGCGATGTAACTGGTCCTGATAACCATATGATTGATTCAAAAAAGCCAATACCAGTCTACTTCAGTTCACTAATGTATAGAATACTCATTTTTATTTATTCCATTTCATTTTTCACAACTTACAATTTTCTGAGTTCATACACTGGTCACATTCCATGTTTTGATTATTAATGGATATTATCAGCTATTTCTTATCATTTTGAGTTGTGCCCCATCAGCAAATGAAGATCCTGAATGCTTTACTCCATTCGCAGCATAAGTAGTCCACTCTACTTTGAGGAGGCAGCGCTTCTCTAATCATATTTTCAATGTCTTACAACCTGAATGGCTCAACTTCCGGCACTATATCTGACAATATTCTGATATTCTTCATAATGTTTTCATTTTCTGGCACTGTAGCTCAAAATTAATAACGTTTTCAGTGGCTTAACATTCAGAAGCGGTGTTCCTCTCCTTCTTCCTAATCTGGCTTAGTCTAGATGCTCTGCTGGAACCTGTCTACCATTCATAACTGCTGGTATTAAAAATACTGGTGACATAACTTTCAACATCACAGCAACATTCATGTAACCACAGTATGACAAATTGACAGATGAATGTTACTGTTGTTAGGTGCCTTTGAGTTCTACCTCAGAGTGACCCCATGCACAGTCCTTAGCCATCCTCATAACTGTTGATACACTTGAGCCCATTGCGGCTGTCATGTGTCAATCCATCGCCTTGTGTCCTTTCTCCTTTCACAACTGCACTTTAGCAAACATAATGTCTTTGTCCAGGGACTGGTCCCTCCTTCTAACATGTCTGAAGTATGGAAGGCTGTGGTCTTTGATCTTCATTATTGTTGTTAAGTACCTTTAAGTTGGTTCCAACCCATAGTGACCCTGTAAGAGTTTATATGGAGAACTGGTGAACTTAAACCGCTGACCTTGTGGTTCAAATCAACTTTGCAGTCCAGAGCATTAACCCACAGCACCACACCAGTGTTTTAAGTCCTCATCACTTTTAGTAAGAAAGGTTGTGACATCTGCGTATGCTGTTGTTAGATGCCATCGATGGGTTCCAAGCCATAAAGACCCTCTATAGGGTTTCTGAGAAGTGACTAGTGAGTTTGAACCACTGACTTTGTGGTTCAAACAGACATTGGTGTCTAGTGCTTATTCTACAATGCCACACCAGGACTTCCATTGTTGTTGTTGTTGTTAAGTGC
>NW_006408577.1:5997525-5998131 GCF_000296735.1 Chrysochloris asiatica
GAAGGAGGAAGTCCAAGGTGCATTGAAGGAATTGGCAAAGAACAAGGCACCAGGAATTGATGGAATAAAAATGGAAATCTTTCAAGAAAGTCAGATGGCACACTTCTGCCAAGAAATTTGGAAGACAACTATCTGGCCAACTGATTGGAAGAGATCCATATTTGTGCCCATTCCAAAGAGATGTGACCCAACAGAATGCGGAAATCATCAGACAATCTCTTTGATATCTCATGCGAGTAAAGTTTTACTAAAGGTAATACAGAAATGCCTGCAAGCATATATTGACAAAGAACTTCCAGAGGTTCAAGCCTCATTCAGAATAGGCTGTGGAATGAGGGATATCATTGCTGATGTCCGATGGATCTTAGCTGAAAGTAAAGAATATCAGAAAGATGTTTACCTGTGTTTTATTGACTATGCAAAGGCTTTTGATTGTGTGGATCATGACAAGCTATGGACAACATTGCTAAGTGTGAGTATTCTAGAACAATTAATTGTGCTCATGGGGAATCTGTACCTGGGTCATGGGACAACTGATTGGTTTAAAATTAAGAAAGGTGTGCAACAAGGTTATATTCTTTCACCATACTTATTCAACCTGTATGC
>NW_006408577.1:5999535-6014286 GCF_000296735.1 Chrysochloris asiatica
AGCCTTGATTTTTCTTTTTGTTTTTGAAGGATTATTTATTAATAAGATAGATAACATGCTTATTTAACATGGACTTTTAGGCCACTGTAGCTAAAGGAAGACCACCCGTAACAGGACTTGCTTCCGTGCAATTAAAAATACTGTAATTATAATTTCAAACTTCAGAATTTGAATAGATGACAGTGATCTGTTTCAAGATGGAAGCAGAAAAGAATCATTCAAAGCTTCGACAAAAAATTCCACCTCTCTGTTCCTTGGATCCCTCTATAGTCTTCATGGTTCAAACAATATGAGGGACATTTCAGTTCAACCTTTCAGAGAGGACATCCCAGCTCGCATGATCTCATCAACCAGAAGAATGTTGGTAACAATCACAGTGCAAGAGTGAAGAAGCTGTTTCTTTGCACAATAGTTATCCCATATGCTGGCTCCTGCTGAAACCATTGGTTCACCTGTGTTCAAGTTGACACCCACAAACTGACCAGATTCAGAATGTTCTGCTTGAGCTTTCATTAGTGTTTCCTGAAGGTCAAAACCTGAGTTCTGGGCAAGAACCTTGGGGATAATGAGCAACACGTCAGCAAATGCTTGGACTCCCAGTTGGGCCCTGCCCTTGACGCTGGATTTGTGTTTCCTCAGAGCCTCTGCCATTGCCACTTCCATGGCACCAGCCCCAGGAGCCATCATCGATAGTATTTTTGATGGCCCTCAAGCTATCTCATGTTACATCTTTGATTTGAGAGAGTGTGTGCTTATTTGGTCCTTTGGTCAAGAGTGTGACAAAGTGTGGGTTATTGCTCTTCTCAATAAAGGTGAACTTCTCCAGTCCTGCATGCACCAAACAGTCAAGATTTAGGTCATCTAAAGAATTTAGAGACACCCCGCTACAGGCAAGTGGCAGTCTCTCCATGTTTCTCTGTTTCACTCTGCACAGAGCCACTATGCCTTCTTTTGCAAGGGCGTCTCAGTAAAAAGGGTCAATTCCCTTTTGTTTAATAACAACAAATCCTTTATTGGAATCACTCCATATGTTCTTTTTTCAGTTCTATTATTTTTTAACTTGATCTTTGATGAATTTTTCTTTCTGCTTTTACAAGTTTCTCTTTATGTTAGGCACTCTTGTAAAAGAAGCCAGAGTTCACTTCTGTTTTTTACATATTCTAAAGACACTGTATATGTAAACATGTACAAACCTTCCACTGTTTTCTTCATATCAGGATGCCATGCTCCATGGCCCAGAATGAGTCCTTTGATTAGGCTTGTATCAGTTTCAGATTTATGTTTCATTTCCATGATTTCAACCATGAAAACATCAATGGGTTCATCTTGTTTTTTAATGGCCAAAATGGAGTCAACTTCAGCCCTGTTAAGACGTAAGCAAACTGAGTATGAACTGTAGTATGCAGAGATGTTCTGGCCACATCTATCAGGGTTTCTCTGTCCATCTCTTTGCTTACTTTGATTGATTCCAAAAACTGAATTGCCTTTTTCTTTGGAGCTTCAAATCCTTCAGTTATGATTCTGGGATCCAGACCTTCAGAAATGTAGAGGTCCACCTGTTTCAGCAGCTCGCTGATGATCAGGACCTTGGAAGTCATACCATCACAGTTATGGCATCCTGGGCTGTTGCTATTTTTGATGTTAAGGAGGCTGTTGGGTGTTGAATTTGCATTTCATGAAGCAGCACATTTCCATCTTTAGTAAGCTTGATTTCTCCAGCACCAGAAACAAGCATCTTCATGGTGCCATTGGGGCCCACATTGGTTCTCAGCATGTCCTGCAGCTCCCGGGCCATGCTAATGTTGACCGCCAGAGTCGCCTGGGCTTGGGCCACCTCAGCCTTGGGGTTCAGGGTCTTCATGGCCAACAGGTTGAGGAAGAGACTGAGAAACTGTAAAGAAACTACTAGGCCAGCTCAGCATGGACAGGAGGTGAGATCCAGACCTGGAGCCTTGATTTTGCCAGTATCTTCAGTGCACCTTGGAATTCTTCCTTCAGTATCATTGATTGTTGATCATATGTAACCTCTTGTAATGGTTGAACATTGATCATTTCTTTTTAGTGCAGTAATTCTCTGTATTCCTTTCTTCTTCGCTTGATGCTTTCTGTATCTTTTGTTATTTTGACCATAGAATCTTTCAATACTACAAGGTGAAAATTTGAAGTTTTCTCTTCATTCTTTCAGCTTGAAAAATGCTAAAGGTGTTCTTCCCTTTTGATTTTCTAACACCAAGTCTTCATGCATTTCATTAGACCACTTTACTTTTTCTAGCTGCTGTTAAACTTTTTCTGTTCATCTCTTTAACCTCATCATTTATTCCATTTTATTTAACAATTCGATTCTGGCAAACAAACTTCAGAGTCTCTTCTAACTCCCACTTTGATCTTTCCTTAAATTCCTGTCTTTTTAGTGACCTTTTGCTTTTTCCTCTTTGATTTTCTTGAGTGATCCCACAACTCATCTAGTCTTCAGCCATTAGTGTCTGATGCATCAAATTTGTTTTTGTGATGGTCTCTAAATTCAGGAGGGATATGCTCAAGGTCATAGATTTGCTCTCAAGTACTTGTTTTAATTTTTTCCTGCTTTAACCTAAGCTGGCATATGAGCAATCGGTGGTCTATTCCATAGTTGGCACCTGACATTGTTTTGGTTGATGATACTGAGCTTTTCCATTGTCTCTTCCCATAGATGTAGTCAATTTGATTCCTGTGTATTCCATCTGGTAAGGTCCATGTCTATGGTTACCTTTCATGTTATTTAAAAGGGATATGTACAATGAATATATCATTGGTCTTGAAAAATTATATAGTTTCTGATGATGAAGGTCATGGTTTCCAACTACTGAGTTTTTTCTCTTTGTTTCCAACCTTTGTATTCCAATCACCAGTAGTTATCAATACATCTATATTGCATGTTTGATCAAGATGTATTGATAACTACTGGTGATTTCAGACTGAAGAAGATAGAATTCTTCATCTTCATCATCACTGGCTTTAGTGGTTGGTTTGTAAATTTGAATAATAATTATATTAACTGGTCTCCCTTGTAGGTATATGGATATTATCCTATCACAGACAACATTTGCTTCAAGGCAGATCTTGAACTCTTCTTTTTAATGATGAATGCGATGTCATTCCTTCTCAATTTATCATTCCCAGCATAGTAAACCATATAATTTTCATATTCAAATGGCTAATACCAGTCTACTTCAGCTTGCTAATGCCTAGGAGATTGATCCTTATGCATTCCATGTCATTTTTGACAACTTTGCAATTTTTCTAGATTCATTCTTTGTACATCCCATGTTCTAGTTATGAATTGTTTGCAGTGCGTCTCATCAATTTGAGTTGTGTCCCATCAGCAAATGAAGATCCATTACTCCATGGAGTTGATACCGATTCAACTCTATTTTGAGGCAGTAGCTCTTCCCCAGAAGTGTTTTGAGTACCTTCAAATCTAATGGGCTTATCTTTTGGTACTATATCTGACAATATTCTGGTGCTACTTATAATGTTTTCACCTTCTGGCACTATATTTTACATTGTTCTGCTGCCATTCATAATGTTTTCAGTTCTAATCATTCAGAAGTAGTCTGCCTTTTCTTTTTCCCATTCAGTCTTTGTCTGAAAGCTTGGTTGAAAACTGCCCATGATGGGTGGCCCTGCTGGTATTTAACATATTGGTGGCATAGCTTCCACCATCGCAGCAATATGCAAGACACCAAAGTATGACAAAGTGACAGATAAGTGGTAGTACGGATGGTATAGAAACTCTTTTAAATTGTAAACAGTTGGAAACACAAAACAAAGATAAACATTGATCAGCTGGGTGAGGGAAATCATAGACATCATGATGAGATTCCAAAGCACCACATCTCTTTGGTGAGCTTTTATGGGGCACAGCATACAAAGGAATCTCTGACCACAACCACAATGGATGACACCAATGTCTCACATACCCATGCTGGCCCTACTGAAAGTAGGTGGACAAACATTAGTGGACATGCCCAGGAAAGTTACTGAGAGGGCCAGTTGAAGAAGTGACCTAAAACCCACTCTGCTCCTAACTCTGGCAGTTCAGCTGTCAGAAGTGTATGAGGTACACAAGAACAATTGGTATATGTTAACTTAAACCTAGACACAAGATGGAATTAAGCTCTGCCTGGCTGGAGTCATTCACAGTCACAAAGACTTCAGATTTAATGCTGTATAACACCCCATGGTTGGAAGTTCAAACCCTCCAGTCATTCCTTGGGAACTCTATACAAGATTGCCGTGAATGAAAACCAACTTGATGGAGCTCATCAACAAAAACTTGTCTTAATATCTAAAGAACTTAAGCTATATACTACCAAGAGGAAAGATTTAAGTACATATTTCAGCTCAAAACCCAGGACTTTTACATTCATTAAAGAGCAGAACAAAGGGAAATTAAAAATACTCTTAATTAGACAACATTTAATTAATGTAAACACGTTCACATTTTTTATCTGATAGATGTACTTATAATGGCATTTCAAATTAAGTCAATGTCTCTATTGTTCTTTCCCCTGTTCAGATCGATTCCTTTCTTTTTCAAGGGCAGATACAAGCATGATTTTGGTATATCTCCTTTCTGTCTGAATATTCGAAATTTTACTATATATTAATTAATTCATGAAAATATACTGTGTTGCTGTGCGTGTCTTAAAAACATTTTATAAAAGAAATCCTGGTATGGTACTGTAGGCTCAGCATTGGACTGTGAATCACAAGGTTGGCAGTTCAAAACCACCAGCTGCTACTTGGAAAACCTATACAGGATTACTATGAGTCGGAACTGACATGAAAGCATTTACCAACTACAATAATTATACTTTTATATATGAGAATAAATCTTGAATATTTTTCTCAATATTTGTCTTTTCAGATTTATCAAGGTTGATAAATGGTTACGAATCGGGCTGCTAACCTAAAGGTCGGCAGTTCGAAACTACCAGCTGTTGCTCGGGAGAAATTTGACAGTTCAAGTCCAGCAAGTTGTTTTATAGGAGAAAGATGAGGCTTTCTACTCCCGTAAAGACTTGCAGCCTCGGAAATCCTGTGCAGGGTCACTGTGAGTCGGAACCGACTCCACGGTACTTAACAACAGCATTTATTTTTACTTCTGTGCCATACTGTTGTTGTTGTTAAGTGCTATCAAGTCAGTTCCGACCCATAGCAACCCTGTATAGAGTTTCCAAGGAGTGTCTGGTGAGCTTGAACCACTGACCTTGTGGTTCAAATGACTTTGCAGTTCAGCACATTAGCCTACACCAGGACTCCTCTGTGCCATCTTAGAGATAGGTTAATTTCTGGATGTATAATGTGAATGTCTATGAGCTCCTCTCTCTAAGGCACTCTTCTTTGTACTAAAATCTAAGCTGCCTTCCTCAGTGGCTGAACCAGTTCAGTCTCCTGTAAAGTTCATCTAAGGATTCCCAATAATGCTTCCATCAACTATCACAAGAACTCCTGGACCTCTGTAATTCTGTACAGAGATGTTTGTTGATGTTCTCTAAGAAAAGAAAAAGTGATGCTTGAATGAACCAAATTAGCCCCAATTTTCTTTTTTTGAATCTTGTTAGACAGACTTTCACGAACTGTTCCCATTTTTTCCCCCTGAGTTCAGCTGGAAGAAGTCTGTCACAGAATTAAAAATAACCCTGTCCCCAGAATTCTATCATGGTTAAGGAAGTTCAGAAGAATTAAAATGTCTAAAGATGAGATTGCTGCTACTGTATTATTTAAAGATAATATTGGTCTTAGATATATGCAAACTACTTTATAGATGAGTGAGTTCTACTGTGGCTTGCTTTCCTTTGTATAGATTAACCAATAAAACAAGAATTTTGAGATTAACAATGAAGGTATAAAATGTTTCACTGAAATCTTAGGTCTAAAGTGTATTTTGAAATCTGAAGCTGCTAGACGACACACTTTATTTCCCACTTTGTGATAATTTAGATAACCATATTTTAAGGTATACCTTTTACCATCATCCAGATGAGGTGAATGATATGTTTTATTTTCTTTGTCCTTTTTTCCGTCTATTCTTTCAGGTACTGTGGCATATTTTGTTGGTAAAGGATTCCATAACTTTTTCTTTTTCTCTCTAAACGAAGTATCTTCACTTGCTATAATAGTGCTGAAGAAACTTTTATTTTTTTAATGAATCTGGTCCATGGACAGGTGGTGTGCTGAGCTTTAAACAGCTTGATGAATGATTTGGCTCTGTGTAGCAGTGTCAAATAATGTATCTCAGTTGGCAGTCTCAATGAAACAGAATAAGGCAGTCGATTTTCCGTTATATATTAGAGTCCTTGTGCCTACTCGACTTCCAGCTGTGCGTGCTAGGCATAAATCCTGCCCTTCTTCTTTCTGTGCCAGAATTCACCCACAGCTACCCATTCAAGTCTGTTTACCTAAGGATTGCACTCCCCATCAGGAGCTTCTCCTGTCTCTGGGACAGACCCATGTTTTTTATTTGCTGATGTACTAAGTTGCATGATTCTAATTGACTAGTTTTCTGGGAATAATAAAGAATGCAGAGGGTGTTATTGCTTAAATCCTTTCACACAAGGGATACTGATAGTTTAATTTTAAGGAGTTGGTGAATTTACATTTATATTAAAGTTTTTGTTAATGCAGATATTAGCTTCTCCATCATATTTTCTCTCATAGAATTATGTTTTAGTTATTATTCTAGATGAAGTTATCTATTGTTCCTTCCTTTTTTAAAAGACAAACCCAAGCCAACCCACCACCATGGAGTCAATTCCAACTCATAGTGACCCTACAGGTCACTATGTAAAACTACTCCAAAGGGTCTCCAAGGCTGTACTCTGTACAGACACAGAATGCCTTTAATTTTTTTTCCCTCCAGTTGAGTGGCTAGTGGGTTTGAACCACTAAGCTTTTTGGTTAGTCACCTAATGTTAAGTTGACTACACCACCAGCACGGTTTTCTTTAAAAACACATAGATTAAAATCCACTTATTTCAAAGAACAATTATATCACTTACAGGTGATATAACATTTGGTGCAACATTTAAGAACGTGGGTTTTGACTTGAAATTTGACATTTCAAGTCCAGCAAGTTGTTTTATAGGAGAAAGACCAGGGGATCAGTTCGCTTAAAGATTGTTGTTACGTGCCATCAAGTTGGTTCCAACTCATAGTGACCCTGTATAGGATTTCCAAGGAGTGACTGGTGAGTTTGAATTGCAAACCTTGAAGTTTAATCTGATCTTGTGGTCCAGTGCAGCCCAGAGCGCCGTGCCAGGACCTAAAGAGCAGTTCTTCTGTATCAACTGATCTCACTATATGTCAAAACCAGTTTGATGGCACCTGGCAACCATAAAAATGTCACTTACGAAATTATTTGTTGTTGTTGTTATTAAGTGCCGTCAAGTCGGTTCCGACCCATAGCGACCCTGTACAGGGTTTCCGAGGGTGTAAATCTTTACGGGAGTAGAAAGCCTCATCTTTCTCCCGCGGAGCGGCTGGTAGTTTCGAACCGCTGACCTTAAGGTTCGCAGCCCGATTCGTAACCACTACGCTACCAGAGCTCCTTTTTTTAGAAGGCAATATTTGTCTTTTCATGTGACTCTTTAAATACAGGGATATGATTAAAGAGAAGAATTTATTTTTTATTATTATTAGTTTTTTTATTTAATAACACATAACTAACAATAACTCTAATAAGACACAAAAATGAAGGGGGCAAATGATGAACCAAATTTGGAAAACTTGATTTGGAGGTAAATAGAGATCAAGGGAGCAGTTGGAAACATGAGCTTTGAATTCAAGAAATAGATTAGGACTAGATCTCTAGATTGGTGAGTTATGGTAGTTAGGTTATGTACAGCAGACGTGATCATGGAGAGAAAGCAGATAGATTCTAAAAAAATTAAATCTTGAGTTTACAACTGTGCTGTACAAAATATGATAGCCCTCTGTGGTTAGTCTGAATTAAGAAGAGCCCTAGCTATGGGTATGGAGTCCTGGTGTGTCGCTATGGGTTAATGTGCTGAACTGCAAAGTTGTTTGAACTACAAGGTCGACTACAGGGTCATTATGGATCAGAATGGACTTGACTGCATTTAACAACAACAACAACATAGCTATAAAGTAATGGTTAAGAGTCAGGCTGCTAACATCAATGTCAGCAGTTCAAAAGTACCATCAAAAGTACCATCTTCGGGAGAAAGATGAGACTTTCTGCTGCCTTAAAGACTTACAGCTTCAGAAACCCTATGAAGTCAGAACTGATTCCATGGCACACCACCACCACGACCATCACCGTTAAGTATAAAGGAGCTTTGGTAGTGTAGTGGCTACGAGTCGGGCTGCTAACCTCAAGTACAGCAGTGTGAAACAATCAGCAGTTTTGTGGGAGAAAGAACAGACTTTTCTGCTCCTGTAAAGATTTGCTGTTGTGCCATCGAAATCCTATACTGGGTTACTATGAGTCGGAACCGACTCCACAGCATATACCAAACCAACCATAAGTGTACTGATGAAGGCAGTACACAGAAAAAGAGCAAAATGTATCATTTATAATCTTTATACTGATAACATATTTAACTGGTCATTTGTATGTTTTATTGTTGTTGTTAACTGCCGTCATGTCAATTACGATTCATAGCGATTCTGAGGCTGTAAGTCTTTACGGCAACAGAAAGCCTCATCTTTTGCCCATGGAACAGCTGGTAGTTTTGAACTGCTGACCTTGAGGTTAGCAGGCCTACTCATAACCACTATGCTAACAGAGCACCTTGTACATATTAGGCTAAAAATTAAAATTAATTTTACTGTTTATTTTAACTAGACTACTAGACTAGTTCCAACTAGAAAAATAACAGTTAATTACACATTAGACTTGTATTTTATTTCTATTGGACAGTGCTGGTCTACTGAATAAAATCCTAACTCTAGCATTATGACCTGTCCCAGTTTGGTCTGTTACCTTTAATTGTCTGTTTTCCCCCTCCATGTCTCTGTCCAGTCATGGCTAGCTGTGTGCTGGTCCCCTTGAATATCACATTCTTTTAGATCTGTTGCCTTTTGTGGATGTTGTAGGATAAGCACTAGACTGCTAACTGCAAGGTCAATGGTTCAAGTTCACCAGCCACTCTTCAGAAACCTTTTACAGGAATGGTGAATCCGAACTAACTGGACAGCGCTTAACATTAACAGCAAAATCTCTCCCTTGAAAATTACCTTTTAGTTGGTTTGTCAAAAAAAAAGATGATTAGATTTGATGAGCAATATATATTAGCAAACATTCCTGAACTTAAAGAAGTAACGGGGAGAGAATCTTAAAATGAGTTCCCTCTTTTATCTATTCCCACACTTCATCAATTATCAACTCATGTCCAATCTGTCTGTTCTATATCTCTATTTACAACATCCTGCTCAAATCATTTTGAAGAAAATACTAGAAATCATTTAAGTTCATCCATTAGTGATTCAATGTAAGTTTTTACGTGCATGACTCTTTTTCAATATAACTATAAAATCATAATTCTTTTAAATTATCAAATATAAATGATAATATTATCAGATATATATGTGTTTTTTTTCAGATTGAGTTTTCAAATCAGAATCCAAATAAGGGTACATATTACAATTGGTTGATATGGCTCTTTGTCTGATATAAGGTTTGCTTTCCATCACTTTTATCACTTCAGTGTACTTTATTTGTTGAAGGAATTGGGTCCTTTGATCTATGGAGTTCTGACTGTTGTTCTTAGTGCTCATGGTCTCTATGTTATTGTGCTTATTTCCATGGTGTTCAATATATTTCTCTGTTTCCACTATTTATTATTGTGACTCTGTAGGATTAGCACAGGACTGTGGACCAGAACATCAGCAATTCAAACCCGCCAGCTACTCTTCAGAAACACTGAACAGGGTTGCTATGAGTTAGGTTTAGAGGCATGAGGAGGTTCAGCTTCTATTTTGGGAAGCAGATGATACTTCATTAGTGATATCGCATCATTCTATCAGGAGATACATAATAGCTGATAGTATTTCTTTTGCTTTTTTAACTGATGTTAGCAGCCACTGATAATTTTCACCCAGATCCATTGATACTTTTGTTGTTGTTAAGTGCCATCGAGTTGGTTCTGACTCATAGCGACCCTGTATAGGGTTTCTTAGGAGCAGCTGGTGAGTTTGAATCGCTGGCCTTGTGGTTCAAAATTGACTTTGCAGTCCATTGCACATTAATTCTACATGGTGATTCTATCATTTGTCATTTTTAAGTAAGAAATATACAGTGAAATTTCTCTTCATCAGCCATTTGGTAAGCTTTAGGTTCAGTTTGTATAGGACATGTATGATAAATATGTGACTCTTTTATCTTCCATTTTTCAAATTGCTAGTATTTTCAGTAGTGGCTAAAAGTATTTTTATTATTGCTGGAGTCCTGGTGTGGTACTTTAGGATAAGAACTGGACTGCAAGGTTGATTTGAACTGCAAGGTTGGCTAGTCAAACTTATCAGACACTCCACGGAAACCCTATACAAGGTCCTTAAGAGTTGGAACCAACTTGACAACTTAACAAATAATGAACTAATAGGTATCAAGTTGCTATATTGTTATCATGAGCTTGTGGATATTATGTTGATTCTTGGCTCGAGGGAGACTCTTCCAGTTAGTTGAATAATTTATCACACTCAACATAGTGTCCCCATGTTTCAGACTTAGAATCACTCATTTTATTTCCCATAGGCTCATGCCTCTTTTGTGAAAATATTATTTAGAAATTGAAATATGACCACTAGAATGCATATTATTCCTGGAATGATGATTGTTTAGGCCTTTTCAGCCTATATAATTATTGACTTTCGATTGTGTGGATCATGACAAGGTATGGACAACATTGAGAAGTATGAGTTTTCCAGAACACTTAATTGTACTGCTGAGGAATCTGTACTTGGACCAAGAAGCAGTTGTTATAACAGAGCATGGGAACACTGAATGTTTTAAAATTGGTAAAGGTGTGTGACAAGGTTGTGTTCTTTCACCATACTTATTCAACCTGTATGCTGAGCAAATAATACGACAAGCTGGGTTCTATGAAGAAAAACGTGACATCAGGATTGGAGGAAGACTCATTAACAACCTGCAATATGCTGATGATACAACCTTGCTTGCTGAAAGTGAAGAGGACTTGAAACATTTACTGATGAAGATCAAAGAGCACAGCCTTCGGTATGGGTTGCATCTCAATGTCAGGAAAACAAAAATCCTCACCACTGGACCAATAAACAGCATTCTTATCAATTTAGAAAAGATTGAAGTTATCAAGGACTTCATTCTTCTTGGATCAACTATCAACACTCGTGGAAGTGGTAGTCAAGAGATCAGACGACGTATTGCACTGGGCAAATCTGCTGCACAGGAACTTTTAAAGTATTGAAGAGCAGAGATGTCAACTTGAGGACTAAGGTGCGCCTGACCCAAGCCATGGTATTTTCAATAACCTCATATGGATGCGAAAGCTCAACAGTGAATAAGGAAGATCATAGAAGAATTGATGACTTTGAGTTGTGGTGTTGGTGGAGAATACTGAAAGTGCCATGGACTGCCAAAAGAACCAATAGATCTGTTTTGGAAGAAGTGCAGCCAGAGTGCTCCTTGGAGGCCAGGATGGCTAAGCTTTGTCTCTCATACTTTGGACATACTGTCCAGAGGGAATAGTCGTTGGAGAAGGATGTCATGCTTGGTAAGATGGAGGGTCAGAGAAAAAGAGGAAGACCCCCAATGAGATGAATCAGCCAGGTGGCATCATTGATGGCATTAAGTGTGGCAGCAGTAGTGAGGTTGGCCCAGGGTCAGACATTGTTTTGTTCTGCTGTTCATGGGGTCGCTATGAGTCGGTTCTGACTTGATGGCACCTGACAACAACAATAGCAGCAACATATCAATTTTATTTTTAAGGAGTCTTTTTTATATAAAAGGTAATTAATTATAACTACATTTTTAAAAATTATAAGTACATACTTTTGATTCAAATGCAGGATTACATGTGCTACTTAAACTCATTAATTTTACCATCTCTATCTCTTTTCTTCCATGCTAAAAATACCAGTTCTTAATATCAAAGTAGTTTTTCCTTTGCTTTTTTTTCTGTAACAAATTGGCAACAATTTCAGAATGACAATACTAAATAATGTTATGATTTCTTAGAAAGCATATATTTTGTATTTCCTTTTGTCTTGATGTAATGTGTCATTAGAAATGATTCATCAAATTACTGTGTTTTAGTGTAATTTAATATTCTATGTATGTATTTGTATCACAAAACTAGTCATGGTTGGAAGCATTGAACACCAATGAATGAAGACCAGAAAATTGTGGGGTAATGTCAAGAACATCATACATAAGAAAGTAAAAGGAAATACTAGGAGTTTTAAAATCCAGAAAAGTGTGTGTCAGGATTGTATCCCTCTCTCATACTTTTTCAGCCTTTATAAACCAAGCAAATAGTCTAAAAAGCTGAACTATATGAAGAAGAATGTGACATTTGGATTGGAGGAAGATTCATTAACAGCCTGCAGTATGCAGATGACACTACTTTGCTGACTTAAAGTGAAGAGGACTTGAAATACTTACTGATGAAGATCAAAGACAACAGCCTTCAGACTGGATTCTACTTTAACATGAGAAACAAAAATCCTCACAAATGGATCAGTGAGCAACATCATGATAAATAGAAAGTATTGAAGTTGTTAAGGATTTCATTTTCTTTGAATCCACAATCACCCAAGCACCTTAAGAATTCCAGTTCTTATTGTCACTTGAGAAATTGGCATCTTGATTTAAATGGTTTTGTCCAAGGCTTTGATTATGAGTTTACTCATAAAAGGTAAAAACACTTAACAACAACACCAACTCTCATATAGTAAACGAATTTAAGAGCCAACAATGGAGTATGCTGCCCCAGCATTGTCTACGGGTGAAGAATTTTGGGTGACAAACATAGTGGTGTATACATGAATTTATAGTGTTTACATTTTAATGAGATTTCTTTATATCCTTATTTATGGTGGTTTTGAAAATTCACACAGAAATAAAAATTTAAAATATAATAAAAAATAAACTCAAAGAAACTACTATATAAAAATTCCTGAAACATTCATCAGAATAAGAGGAGGTATTGAACCAAAGAGTTATATAACAAAACCAAACTAGTAACAATGGGACTTAAATAGAAGAGATAAATCAGTTTGGTTCTAAGTGTTCAAATGTATGTTTTAAAGAGATTTCACTCATAAAAATGTGGACGAACGGTTGAAGCCTGGTATAACAGGAGGTCATTAAGACGTCTTAATAATTGTTCAGGTAAGAGATCCTATGAGACTGGATGCTTGTATGGATATGAGAATGAAAATACAAATCATATTGGAAGTATTTAATAAAGTGATTTCACAACAAAAATGTGTTGAGAAACAGAGGTCAACTGACATGTCAGATTGTTTAATTGAAATTATTTATTTTACCTCATAATCTAGAATATCACATTCTCTCCTCCCAGATTCTAGTCCAAGCAACAGTAGTCTCTCAAAATGATCCCTAAAAATGGAATTCTCTATAGAAAATAAATTAGGAAAAATTTGCATAGCTTAACCTTTTTTGGAGATTATAGTAGTCCTGTTGGTTCATTGGCCTCCCACTTTTATTTCCTTTATATCAATTAAATGGGGATCTATAGGGAATTTTTTTTCTTCTTCTTTAAGAGAAAGTACATAGAAATACATGCATAGAAATATGCATGCATTGTATATTAGAGATTAGCTACTTGAGTCACTTAAGGGATTTACATTTGCCTTAACTTTTCAAAAAAGATAATAGTTGTCAAAGTGGCTTTTGAAGAATGAAATTTAAGATTTCTCAAAACCTTCATTTAAGGAAAAAGATTTTGTTGGGTACTGAAATGTATTGGCATGAGCTTATTTCCTGGCCATATGTATTGTAAAATAAAGTGAGGTGTTGAAAATTAAAGGAGATAATTTATGCAAAATCCCTAGTTTAATGGGCACATAGTAGGCATTCCATAAATAGTAACTGTTGGATTTAGATTTAGGAATCATTAATTTACAGACTGTTGTTAAAACATGAATATGGATGAATTTGTCCAAGAAGAGTATGTGAGAAGAAAAAGAAGGATGTAAATCTGGGAAAATCTGGCATGTTAATGAAGTAAGGATCTGGTGAAAGAGATTTGAAGTCAATGACCAGAGAGTTAGAAGGAGAATAAGAATAGGGCTACCTCATAGAAACCAATGTTTTAAGAAGGAAGAAAGGGGTCGTTACGATAGAAAGTGCCAGTCAAAAAGTATAAGGTCTGATGAGTCTTTGAGCTTGTCAGTTGGTCATTGGTGAGCTTAGCAAACCTGTATTCATCTTTCAGTGGTGGACTGTCATTGTTATGTAACATCACGTCTTTTCTGACCCATAGCAAGCCTGCATAGAGTTTTTGAGAAGCAGTTAATGAATTTGAACCACCCACCTTGCAGTTCAAACCACCCTTGAGGCCAAGTGCTTATCCTACAGCACCACACCAGAACTTCAATGGTAGACTGTTGTTGTTATGTGCAGTGGAGTCAGTTCTGACTAATAGCGACCCTGTACAGGGTTTCTGAGGCTGTAAATCTTTATGGGAGCAGAAAGTCTCATCTTTCTCCCACAGAACAGCTGGTAGTTTTGAACTGCTGACC
>NW_006408577.1:6015213-6018631 GCF_000296735.1 Chrysochloris asiatica
TTTTATCCATCTTAATTGGGTAATGGTGCAAAGGATTAACCACTTGGCTGCTAACAAAAAGGTTGAACACTACCCAGAGGCTACTCAAAATAAAAGGCTGGAGATTTATATCTGAAAAAATAAGCCACTGAAAGCGCAGATCTATTCTGATGCATCATGGGTTACCATGCATCAGAATTAACCACTAGTTTTGGTGGCATAGTGATTTATCATTGTTGTTTTAATTTGCATTTATTTTACTAATGTTTAATGATATTGTGCCTCTTTTCATATGCTTATATGCCATCTGTGTCTCTCCTTTAGCAAAGTGTCTGTTCAAATATTTTTTCCAATTTTAAAAATTAGGTTATTACTATGTTATGAGAGTATCTTCTATATTTTTTATATGTTTTTCATCAGATTCAAAATTTGAAAATATTTTCAACCAGACTGTGACTTCTCTTTATATTCTTTTAAGTCTCTTTCCAAAAGCAATATGTAATTTTGATGCTTACTAATTTTTTTGTTTCTTGAATGACCCTTTTTTGTCACATTTAAGTTAAATGTATGGACACACCTACCATTTGTTCTAGCTATTCCACTCCTAAGAATTAATCCAAAAGAAATGAAAGCATGTGCTCATTTAAAGACTCGTATGTGAATAGCAATAGCAACTTTATTTGTAATAACTTCAGTTGCAAATAATTCATATTTCCATCAACCAGTGATGGATAAGCAAAATGCTTTACATTCATACAATGGAATACTGCTAAACAACAAAAAAGAAATAACTATTAACATACACTAATATAGAGACATAATATGGAGTCTTTGTGGTGCTGTAGCATGACAGTTGTACTGCTAACTGCAAGGTTGGCAGTTCAAACTCACCAAGCACTCTTTAGAAACCCTATACAGAGCTGCTATTAATTGTAATAGACTCAATGGCACTTAACAGTAACACCATACACACTAGTGTTGAGACAAAATATGAATTATCAATAGCTTTTCTAATTTTTACTTTACTGACTTTATATATGTTAGAACATTACTATTAACTAGACCTAACTGAAAAGTGTGTAAGTTTTCAAAGTAATATTGTATAAAGACTTACTTACTTAATATTGTATAAAGCCTCTGAAACCATATATGTTGTTGTTGTTAAGTGCCATCGAGTCAGTTCCACATATAGGGTTTCTACAAATCAGAACTGACTTTGCAGCACTTAACAACAATATTGTATTTGATGGTAAATAACAATAAATTTCTGAGCTAGCAATTAAATTGTAACCTGCTACAATCTGATGCACTTTACTGCTACTCATGGATGTTGTTGTTGTTGTTAGGTGCCATCGAGTTAGTACCGATTCATAGCGACCTTATGCACAGCAGAACAAAATACTGCCCGATCCTGGGCCAACCTCACTACTGTTGCCATGCTTGAGTCCATTGATGCTGCCACTTGGCCAATCCATCTTGTTAGGAGTCTTCCTCTTTTTCTCTGACCCCCCACCTCACCAAACATGATATCCTTCTCCAGCAACTGGTCCCTCCTGACAACATGTCTGAAGTATAAGAGACAAAGTTTGGCCATCCTGGTATGTAGTAGCTCAAAAAAGGGAACAAACCTTATAATGAGGATCATTCCCACCCCGTCAGTACACAGGGTTGACAGGGATGGGCAACTTAGACATTGGCTACACAAAATGGAGGGGCTACATAGACAAGACATGATTGGCTTACAAGCTTTCAAGAGGGAGCCTAGTTGCAATTGGGGCAGGGGAAGGTAGAATCTCCACTGAATGATGTCCAATCTTTTCGAATGGGGCTAATGAAAGAAGATGGGGATAAGACACTTGTGGCATAATGGTGAATAATTGTTATCAGGACTGACTGTGAGGGTCAGAAATGTAAAGGTAGACGTTTTGTAACAAAAGGAGGTGAGTGATTGATTTTGCAGTCCAGGAGAGGAGGCCCCTGAGACCATCAAGTGAGAAGAGCGGAGTGTGGGACCCTACCCAGAGAAGCAGTGATGCCAGAAATTGAGGCAGAGATGAAGACGTAGACAGATGGAGTGGCTGGGGACGCTGGACTCAGGGAAGGAGAGGGGCTGTGTGCTGACAGCCAGGGGTGGGGGGGGGGGCGCGGGCCTGTGGGGGGTATCCTTTGGTTATTTGATGCATGCATGGTGGGATTGTAATCATTGCAATGAAACGAAATACAATGGGATGAATGTAAAACTGATGTTCTCCCATGTAAACCCACATAATTCACAATAAAAACGTAAAAAACCCCAAAAACTTATCAAATAACATACTTCAAATCTGTGTCATTTATTAGCTGTCAATTATAGCTAAATAGCATAACTGTAAATAAAATAATTTGTGTTCCACCCCTTCCATAGAGTTTTTATCTTTATTGTGTTATCCCTTAGAGTCACCTAGGAAAATGCAGTGCTTTTATATTCATCAAAGTGGATTTAATTTATTATTACAATAAAGGGAAAAAGAATCACCCATAATAGGAAATAATTGTCTTACTTCCTGTAGCAGAGAGAGAGAGCAGTTCAAAAGAGTGAAGAAAGATGAACTGTAACTACTTCAAAGAAAAAGGTAAAAGTGCTGACATGGTTAATCAAAAATAAGTTGATAGATTAGAATGCTTTATACCTGCTCTATTATTAAAGGAAAATTAGAACCAGAGTGTTAATGACTAAGAAAATGTTGGATAAAATGAAAATATTTATGATATGAAATTAAGTTCCTAAAATATTCTCTTAATAGTAACTTAGAAAAGAAAGACACAGAGGTAGAAGAGTTGAGGGAGGAATGGATTGTTGATTATAATGAATTATATGCAAAGGAGGGAGATAGATTTATGATGGCAATGACAATATCACTGAAGATAAATGCAAAAACAATTTCAGTTTTTATGCATTTATTTAACCTTTTCCCTAATTGCTATATTCTAGGATAAATTGATAGGGTTTTTTTTTTCTTATTGGATTTTCTGGCGTATGTTAGGAACATCACAGCCTGATGATTATAATTATCAAAAATATTATTAAAACTTACAAAGAATATAGATTGAGAAGCCACTATAAATGCATTAAAATTTTGTTATGTATTTAAACTTATTTTTGGAAAAATTTCAGATTTATTATTTATCTTACTTCTGATTAATAAAATTTACTCATGAAAAGATTCACTTTCCAGTTATTGATTTAGCCATTGCAATACTAGAGCTATATTAAGAATTATCAATAAATATTCTAAACTCTACTGTACTGATTTTACATAAATTTGGGGTTAAGTGCCATTGAAGAATGAATCTGGGAAAATTGGAAGTTGTCAAAAATGAAATGGAACACATAAACATCGATATCTTAGGTATTAGTGAGCTGAAATGGACTGGTATTGGCCATTTTGAATCTGATAAC
>NW_006408577.1:6019585-6021240 GCF_000296735.1 Chrysochloris asiatica
ATGGCACCTGACAACAACAAGTGCCATTGAATCAGTGCCAACCTATAGCGACCCTGTGTAGGATGCAAACTACTGCACTCTAATGCTTATCCTATAGTGCTATTCTTTATAACATTATTATTAACTAGATACAATCGGAAAGTGTACAAATTAGCAAATGAAATATTTGAAATGAAATAGGAAATAGGTTCTTAAACTACCACTTTTTTTAATCTTACAAAAATAATATATAGTCAGTTTGGAAAATGTGAAAAATGCAAACCATGCAAATAAAAACACAACAACCTATAATCCTATCATTCAATTGTTGAGACTTTTATGTATTTCCTTCTAGTCATTTTTTCTGACATATATATATATGTGTGTGTATGTGAAATTTTTTGAAAACATGGCTTTTATGGTTGCATTATATTTCATATATATGTATATGTATATATATATATATATATGGAAATACTACTGTATAAACTGAATAAGCATGTGCTTATATCTATTTTATTCCATGCATAGAGTTTTATACAGGATCCTCCTCACTTTATAGTGTATCATTAATTAACAACGAACTTCTGTTAGGATTATAAATGAACACACTTTTCTTGAAAGTATATTTTGGATATATGTGAAAAGCCACCACATATTTATATATGTTTACTCATTAATTTATTCCTCTAAAATAATTTGTGTATGAAGACCTTATCACAGTATTGCATGAAAACAGATGAATGAAAAATCTAAAATGACACTAATGCCTAAAGGACATTATTTAGCAGTTGTTTATTCATCCCAGAGAAGTTGTTATAAATTGTGTTTTCTATCAATATTTAATACTAGTGGTGACTGTAGTGTGCCAACTCATAGAGACTGTAAG
The DNA here is from genome assembly GCF_000296735.1 of Chrysochloris asiatica. NCBI lineage: Eukaryota > Metazoa > Chordata > Mammalia > Afrosoricida > Chrysochloridae > Chrysochloris > Chrysochloris asiatica. The sequence goes on from NW_006408577.1 coordinate 6,020,454, forward strand.
TCTCTATGGGAGTAGAAGCCTACATCAACAGCCTTGTTTATAATTCACTATACTACCAGTGCTTTGTGTTGGAAGAAGTGCAGAGTGCTTCTTGGAGGCCATGGTGGCCAAACTTCATGTCTCATACTTCAGATTTACTGTCAAGAGGGACCAGTCACTGGAGAAAGATATCATGTTTGGTAAGGTGGAGTGTCAGAAAAAAGAGGAAGACCACCAACAAGATGGATTGGCCAAGTGGCAGCATGGATGGCAACAGTAGTGAGGTCGGCCTAGGATTGGTCAGTGTTTCGTTCTGCTTTGCATAAGGTAGCTATGAGTCGGTACCAACTCGATGGCACCTAACAACAACAACAACAACTACAACCAGGGCTCCTTATATTTAATACTAGGAAGAAATACTAAATAATAGAAGATAAACTAAATATATCCATAGTTTAATCCAAAGACACATGTCTGTATGCAGACTTGTGTATGTGTACATGTATGAGTGTATGTTTGTATCTATGCATAATATTGGTCTGGCCTTGAGAATGGAAGTTGCCCACAATGGAGCAACATTGAGAATATAGTTTCCTAAAAGATTGTGACTACCATACAAACTTTGTTCTATTTTCAGAAATGTTGCATAAGAAAGACAAAGTTCTGGCTGGCTGTCTCTATTATGCTACTTTCTAAGTGGTGGAATTGCATTTGATTTTAATTATCTTCTATATTCTTTTTTGAATCCTTCAAATTCTTAATGTTGTTGTTGTTGTTGTCAGGTACCATCGAGTTGGAACCGACTCAT
>NW_006408577.1:6021799-6027291 GCF_000296735.1 Chrysochloris asiatica
TTTTTCTATAATTATTATTTAAATGTTTTATTTTGTTCGACATAATATAGTGCTATGAACCCCTTTATTGTGGGTAAAAACTCATTGACTATGTCTTATTTCTTTCTTTCTTCTGAAAATTTTTTTGAAGGAATTTTGAATTTTAACTCTTAGCTATTAAATACTTTTTGTTAGAGTGCAGTTTTAATGAAGAAAAAAGTCATAAAAACATTTAGCTGTATTCAGGCCCTTGACCATAATTCAAACCAGTTATACAAAACTGTGCATTATTGGTCATTTAGAGCAGAGGGAGTTGAAGAAAGTGCAAATGTGTATGGTCCACTGGTGGATCATCAGTCTTGTCATAGCTGTAATGATCCCATTCTCATTGGCTTAGAGACTCTAGTTAACCTTTTTTTGGGAAATATTTTAGTACTGTCTCTGTGCTTTGGGAAAGCCAGTAGTTTAACAGAATGGCTAGCAGATTTACATTTAGAGAGGACACATAGCTGAACAAAGTTGAAAGTTATTTCAAATAGTTTTTTCTTTTTGTAATAGATTTATAGAACTCAGTGCTATTTTATTGTAGTACTTTAAAATGTTTCCTGATATACTATGATGTTATGTTAGTAGGAGCTGCAGTTGTTAAATAAAATATGACATTGTCCTTAAGAAAGTAACCTTAATATTTCTTAGGCTATTTTAATGTTTATTTTATAATTCCTTAAAGGTTTTTTTATTCTAATGATGGTATTTGGGATATAAGGTAAGAAAATTTAAATTGACAAGTTTCAAATGATGCTGGAGATCAAATGATAAAATTCTGCAGATCAATGCCTTATTCATTACAAATACCTTTTGTAAACAACATAAACACATATACCTCACCAGATGGAATACACAAGAATCAAATTGACTAAAAATGTGGGAAGAAATGTTCAAAAAGCTCCATATCATCAGCCAAAACAAGGACTGTGGAATAGGCCAATATTTTTTTCCTTTGTATGTTACTACTTTCTTAATTGTAGCAACACATATTTAAAAACATGATTGATGCTTAACTCCTAATTCCTTGGAATCAATGATAAGTAAATTATGGCAGAGATATTTATCATTCTCTACTTTCTTACATGGAATCCTGGCGTGGCTCTGTAGAGTAAGCACTGGACTGCTAAACACAAAGTTGGCGTCTCAAACCCACCTAGAGCTACCCAGAAACTCTTTACAAGGTCCCTGTGAGTTGGAACTGATTTAGCAACATTTGACAACAACTGCTTTGAAACTTAAAACTCAGTTTTAGCTCATCACTGTGTGACTCATTTACAAGACAGTATTTACCATTCTTCCTTGCATGGCCAGTTGTCTTTTAAAAAGCACCAATTCCTTTTGTATCAGTTCTGGTTCATAGAGGGCTCAGAGTTGGTAAATGACAAGCAAAAGTGTGCTGGCATGCATTATGTGTTTGTGTGTTCTTGCAAGTTCAATTAAAAGGAAAGGGAATACCTTTCCTTTATTTTTCCTCTATCTATCAGGTAGAGAAAATATGTGATGGCTACAACTGTAGCAATCTTGCTTTTGAATTTGAGAATGAAATCAATATACCATTCAGAAACAAACTAAAAGCCTGGATCTATGCTGCAGTGTTACCACCTATGTTATTACTGAGTACAGAAATAAAAATTCTTTTGCTTTTAAACTATTATTTTTCCAGGACTCACCAGATTTATTCAACATGAATGCTGAGAAAATAATCCAAGAAGCTGGGTTATATGAAGAAATATGTGGCATCAGGATTGGAGGAAGACTCATTAACAACCTGTGATAAGCAAATGATATAACCTTGCTTGCTGAAAGTGAAGAGGACTTAAAAGACTTACTGATGAAGATCCAAGAGCACAGCCTTCAGTATGGATTGCATCTCAATGTAAAGAAAACAAATATTCTCACCACTGGACCAATAAACAACATTCGTATCAACATAGAAAAGATTGAAGTTGTCAAGGACTTCATTCTTCTTGGATCAACCATCAACACTCATGGGAGCAGCAGTCAAGAAATCAAATGACGTATTACATTAGGCAAATCTGTTGCACAAGACCTTTCTAAAGTGTTGAAGAGCAAAGATGTCAGCTTGAGCACTAAGGTGTGCCGGACCCAAGCCATAATATTTTCAATAACCTCATATGCATGTGAAAGCTGGACAGTAAATAAGGAAGACTATAGACGAATTGATGCATTTGAGTTATGGTGTTGGAGGAGAATATTGAAAGTACCATGGGCTGTGAAAAGAACCAACAGATCTGTGTTGGAAGAAGTGCAGCCTGAGTGCTCAGTGGAGGCCAAGATGGCTAAACTTCATCTCTCTTACTTTGGACATTATTGTTAGGAGGGACCAGTCACTGAAGAAGGATATCATACTTGGTAAGGTGGAGGGTCAAAGAAAAAGAGGAAGACTCCCAGCGAGATGGATTGGCAAAGTGGCAGCATCAATTGGCTCAAGTATGTCAATAATTGTGAGGTTGGCCCAGGACCAGGAAGTGTTTCATTCTGTTGTGCATAGGGTTGCTATAAATTGGTACCAACTTGATGGCACCTCACAATAAACAGCAACCATAATTTACTAGAATTATAATAAATTCTTATGATGCATAGATTTAATATAATTCATCCTTATTATGGATAAGTTACTAGATAGAGCTCTGGTAGCGTAGTGGTTACGAATCGGGCTGTGAACCATAAGGTCAGCGGTTCGAAACTACCAGCCGCTCCACGGGAGAAAGATAAGGCTTTCTACTCCCGTAAAGATTTACACCCTCGGAAACCCTGTTACAGGGTCGCTATGGGTCGGAACCGACTCGATGGAACTTAACAACAACAACAACATACATGGGAAAAATATATTTAAATTCCTATAAAATGTTATATTGATTTCTACTATATTTTAACTTTAGGTAGAAAAGTAAAGATTTTAAGATCTAATCTAAGTCATAGAGTCAAAGACTAAATATTGCTTTGTGTCTGATTATATATTTTTATATTATAATCACAGGGACCACCACTCAGTTGCCAGTTTGCCATATTTGTGTGTTGCTCTGATGCTGGAAGTTATGACACCAGTATTTTAAATATCAGCAGGGTCATCCATGGTGGACAGGTTTCAGTGGAACTTCCAGACTAAGACAGACTAGGAAGCATGAGAGACAGACAATTTCTGAATGGTTAGTCCCTGAAAACTGTATGAATAGCAGTGGAACATGTATGAGATAGTGCTAGCAGATGAATCCCCCAGAATAAAAGGTACTTAAAATCCTACTGGGCAAGAGCAGCCTCCTCAAAATAGAGTTAGCCTTAATGACAAAGATGAAGGAAAGTTTTCAGGACCTATATTTATTGATGGGGCACAACTCAAAATGAAAAAAACACCAAAACACCAAAAACAAACACCTGCTAACAAACATTAATAATCAGAATGTAGAAGGTACCTAGTGTGAGTCTAGGAAAATTGGAAATTGTTAAAAAAAAAAAAGTAATGCAGAAAGATCTAGTAGGTAGATGGTAGGGTTAGTCAGTTGAAATGAACTGTTATTGGACAATTTGAATAAGAATCTAATATGATTTACTATACTGGAAATGGCAGATTGAAAAGGAATGACGTTGCATTTCTCATCAAAAGGAACATTTCAAGGTCTATCTTGCAGTACAATGCTGTTATAGTAGGATATGCTTACATATGCCTACAAGGAAAATCAGAGTTAAAAACCACTCATTCAAATTTATGCACCAAGTATTAATGTCAAAGATGATGAAATTGGAGAATTCTATCAACTTATTCATTCTGAAATTATTCAAACATTTAATCAAGTTGCATTGATAATTATTGGTGATGGAAATGTGAAAGTTGGAACAAACAGGAAGATCAGTACTTGGAAAACATGGTCTGAGTGATAGAAATGATGCTGGTGATAGCATGATAGAAGTTTTGAATGACCAATGACTTAATCAATGTATATATATATATTTTCAACAACATAAAAGGCAACCATACACTGGGGCCACATAAGATGGAATACACAGGAACCAAATTAACTATATCTATGGGGACAAATGATGGAGAAGCTCAATAGCATCAGCTAAAACAAGGCCAGGGTCAGACTGGAACAGACTACCAATTACTCATAAGCAAGTTCAGGCTGCATCTGAAAAAATTAAATATATTCTTTAATTTCCTTGACTAGATCCCATTTGAATTTAGGAACCATCTCAAGAGCTGATTTGATCCACTAGATACCAGTGATCCAAGACCAGAAGAATTGTGGAATGACATCAAGAGCATCATCCTTGAAAAAAGCAGAAGACTATTAAAAAGATAGGAAAGAAAGAAAATACCAAAATGGATGTCATAAGAAACTCTGAAATGTATTCTTGAACATAGAAAATCTAAAACAACTGGAAGACATGATGAAGTAAAAAAGCTAAATAGAAATTTAGGAAGGGCAGCTTGTAGACAAAGTAAAGATCATAATGAAATGTGTAAAGACCTAGAGTTAGAAAACAAAAGGGAAGAATGTGCTCAGCATTTCTCAAGTTGAAAGAGCTGAAAAAAGATTCTAGCCTTGGATTGCATTATTTTATTTAATAGGCAAAGTCACCTTAATGATAGAAATGAAGCTGGAGATTGAATGATAGAATTTTGCAAGACCAATGACCTGACCTATTCATTGAAAATACCATTTTTAAACAGCAAAAAAGGTGACTATACACAAAGACCTCACCAAATGCAATACATAGAAATCAAATTGACCACATCTGTGGAAAGAGGTAGTAGAGAAGCTCATTATCATCAGGCAAAACAAGGCCAGGGGCAGATTTTAGAACAGACCATCAACTTTTCAAATGCAAGTTAAGGTAAAAGATGAAGTAAATGAAAACAAGTCCACGATAGCCAATAGATGATACATCTGAATTTAGGAAACATTTCACAAACACATTTGATGCATTAGATACTAATAATTGAAGACCAGAAGAGTTGTGAGAAGACATCAAGAACAGCATACAGGAAGAAAGCAAAAGGTCATTTAAAATATAGGAAAGAGATAAAAGATCAAAATAGATGTCAGAAAAACCTGAAATTTGCTCTCCAGTGTGGAAATGCTAAAGTAAATGGATGGAAGAAATGAGGAAATAAAAGATTTGGACAGAAACTTTCAAACAGTACCCTGAGAAGTATTATAAAGAAATGAGCAAAGAACTGGAGTTAGACAACCAAAAAGGAAGGACACGCTCAGTATTCCTGTGTCTGAAAACCTGAAAAAATTGTCTCAATTTGAAATATTGATTGTTGTTGTGTTGTTGTTAAGTGCCGTCGAGTCGGTTTCGACCCATAGCGACCCTGTACAGGGTTTCCGAGGGTGTAAATCTTTACGGGAGTAGAAAGCCTGATCTTTCTCCCGCGGAGCAGCTGGTAGTTTCGAACCGCTGACCTTAAGGTTCACAGCCCGATTCGTAACCACTAC
>NW_006408577.1:6027415-6028349 GCF_000296735.1 Chrysochloris asiatica
AAACGGAATCACTGTATTAAAAAGGAATGGTTGATGTTCAACCATTTCAAGAGGTAGCATATGGTCAAGATCCTATGATACTGAAGGAAGAAGTCCAAGATGCACCAAAGGTATTGGTGAAAAACAAGGCTGAAGGAATTGGTGGTATACAAATTGAAATATTTCTACAAACTAATGCAGCACTGTAGGCACTCACTCATCAATGTCAGAAAATTGGAAGCCAACAACCTGACCAACTGACTGAAAGAGATCCATATTTGTGCCCATTGCAGAGAAGTTACCCAACTGAATGTGGAAATCATGGAACAATATCACTAATATCACATGCAAGTAAAATTTGCTGAAGATAATTCAAAAATGACTACATCAGTATGTCAAAAGAGAACAGCTAGAAATTCAAGCTGGATTTGGAAGAGGACGTGGAACTAGGGATCTCATTACTGACATCAGATGGAATTGGCTGAAAGCAGAGGATACCATATATTGCATTAGGCAATCCTGCTTCAAAAGACCTCTTTAACAAGCAAGGGTATCAGTTTGGGGACTAAGGTGTGCCTGGCACAAGCCATAGCATTACAATCACCTTAGATGCTTGCAAAAGCTGGACAATAAATAAAGAAGACTAGAAGAATCGATGCATTTGAATTATATTGGCAAAGAATATTGAAAGTACCACGGACCGCCAAAATACCAAACAGATACGTCTTGGTGAAGTACAACAAGAATGCTCATAGGAAGTAGAATGCGGAGACTTTTTCTCACATAATTTAGACATGTGATCCAAAGGGATGAGTCACTGGAAAAGGACTTCATGCTTGGCAAAGTAGGGGATCAATGAAAAAGAGGAAGATCTCCACCAAGAGGAAGTGAAATAGTAACTGCAACAATAGGCTCAAACATGACAACAATTGTCAGGATGGCACAGGACAGGGTC
>NW_006408577.1:6029174-6030417 GCF_000296735.1 Chrysochloris asiatica
TTGTTTCGTTCTGCTGTGCATGGGGTCGCTATGAGTCAGTTCCGACTCGATGGCACCTGACAACACAACAACAACAACACAAATTGACAGGGGAAAGCAATGAGTACATATCCTTATTGTTATGGAAGTGAAAAACCAATTATCAAACACAGCCCTATGGTGAATATATTTGATCTTTTCTAATATCCCTTACAGTGTTTATGGGCGGTGGAAAGTAACTCCTGGACTATGACATAAAGGCAGGTCACAACTATAGTATTTTGTTTAACATTGCAGTAAATTTTATGTAGCTTTTCTGATCTATTCATTAGGGTAACAGAGACAAACATGACTTAAAAATCATAATTTTATTTTTTAGACTATTATCAAAATGTATATTAAGCAGAATGCCTCCATTATTCTGAGGTTTACTCATTCCAAAATGGATCCTACATCAAAACTATTGTTTTTGTTACGTGCCATCAATAAGTCTTGAGACAATAGATTTCTTGGACATTATGAAGATAATTATCTTAAAATAGTATGATTCCAAAATTCAGTCCTTTGAATTCTCCTACATTGTGGTAGCACAGCACATCCCTTTTTACACAGTGTCTTAGTTATCTAGTGCTGCTTTAACAGACATACCACAACTGAGTAGCTTTACTACACAGAAACTTATTTTCTCGCAGTTTTGTTCTTGTTGTTAAGTGCCATTGAGTCGATTCTGACCCATAGCAACCCTGTATAGGGTTTCCAAGGAGCCAGCTGGTGAGCTTGAACCACCAACCTTGCAGTTCAAATGACTTTGCAGTCTGATGCATTAGCCCACAGAGCCACACTAGGACTCCTTCTCACAGTTTAAGAGGCTGGAAATCTGAATTCAGAGCATCAATTTAGGAGAAAAGTCCTTGTCTCCTTTCAGCATCTGTAGACACAGCATTCCTTGGAAATCTCCATGAGCCTTTGTATCAGTCTGTAGCTTCTATGGAGTAATATGTTTCCTTGGACTTAGGTTGGTTGGACTTGAATTTTTCTTATCAGCAACAGACAGGACACAGATTATTATGTTTCTTCCTTACGTTAGAGAAATTGTTAGTGAAATGAAGGAAGAGATGCACTTTATCAGGCTAATAGGCCTCTTGGATAATTTGTAGGTAAATCTTCTAAGATTCCTGCCTGTCTCCATGTCTCTTGAGACCAACGCAGCCTTGAAATTAGTTTGTTTTCATTGCTAAGTGCTGCCTGATTGATTCCAACAAAC
>NW_006408577.1:6031834-6046500 GCF_000296735.1 Chrysochloris asiatica
GGAAAAAAAGAGTAATCTGATACAATTTGATGAACTTGACCTATACCTATGGATGCAGTAGCTCAAAAGAGGGAACAAATCTTTATAATGATGATCATTCCCACCCCGTCAATACACAGGGTAGACAGGGATGGGCAACTTGGACATTAGCTACCCAAAATGTGGGGGCTACAAAAGCAAGAAGTGATTGGCTTACAAGCTTTCAAGAGGGAGCCTAGATCCAGAGGGTACAGAGCAAGGTAGAATCTCCACTGAGTATTATCCAATCTGTCTGGGCAGGATTTATGAAAGGAGATGTGGATAGCACTCATGTGGTACAATAGTGAATAATTGTTATCAGGACTGACTGTGAGGGTTGGAAATGTAAAGATAGACATTTTGTAGCAAAAGGAGGGGAATGGTTGACTTTGCAGTCCAGGAGCAGAGGGCCCTGGGACCATCAAGGGAGAAGAGCGGAGTGTGGGACCCAATCCAAAGAAACAGTGATGCCAGAGATGGAGGCAGATACGATAATGTGGAGAGATGGAGCGGTTGGGGACTTTAGACCCAGAGAGGGAGAAGGGTTGTGTGCTGACGACCAGGTGATAGGCTTGCAGGGTACCATTCGGTTGGTTTGTGATGCATGGAGGGCGTTGTAACCATGGCAATGTAATGATATAGGATAGGATGCATGTAAAGCTAACGTTGTTCTCCCATGTAAAATATCACATTATTCATGATAAAACATTAAAAAAAAAAAAAAAAGCACTTAAGCAGTCTTCTAAGGTTACTTAACTATTGGTCTCTCCATTGCAGAATAAAGAAGAGTGATGAAAATTAAAAATGCTTGGAATTAATTAGTCCAATGCACTAATGAAACATGTGAGCCACTCTTTCCACAACTCTGAGACCAGAAGAACTATATAGTGTCCCCTACCACTACCCAGTGCTCTGAACGGGATCACATTTTTTGGTTCTGGATAAAGTGGAAGACAATGTGAAACAAAATCAACATTACGAAAAAAGACTGAGCTTACTGGTCAGAAAGAGACTGGAGGAGCTCCAGATTATTGCAAGAGGCCACCCTTTAGGTCTAGAAAGGAACTCACTCTCAGGACCCAACTTTCAACCAAGGTAGATAGGTACATCGGGAGAACAACAACTAGTAAGCTGTGCTCACCATGGAATGATGAACAGCTCAAGATCAAAGGGCAGCATTTACCTAAGGACAAAGTTCATAAGGGTTAGGAAGGAGTGTAGAATGGAAATAGGAACAGTGGTGAGGAAGTGCAATGACTGTTGTTACGGTCAAACCTTGTAATCAGTGAGGTGAAACAAAATGTAAAAATGATGATCTGCTCTATAAACCTTCACTCAATTCACAATAAAAAGTAAAAAATAAATAAAATAAATAAATAAAAGGAGTCCTGGTGTGGCGCTGTGTGTTAATGTACCAGTGCACCAGACTGCAAAGTCGTTTGAACACCAAGGTCAGGGTTTCAAGCTCACCAGCTGCTCCTCGGAAACTCTGACAGGGTTGCTATGAGTTGAAACTGACTCGACGACACTTACCAACAACAGCATGCCATGATAGGAGTTCTTGTGTGGTGCTGTGGGTTAATGCACTGGACTGCAAGGTCTGTTTGAATTGCAAGGTCAGCTGTTCAAGTTCACCAGCCACTTTTCAGAACCCCATACAGGCTTGCTGAGTCTGAAATGACTCAATAGCACTTAACAATAACAACACTCCATGAAGGAGCTCAGGTAGCATAGTGGTTAAGATTCGGGCTGCCAATCTCATGGTCAGCAGTTTGAAACTACCAGCAGTTCCAAAAGAGAAAGATGAAGTTTCTGCTCCTGTAAAGATTTACAGCCTTGGAATCCCGATACAGGATCACTCTGAGTCAGCCAATTGGAAGGCACTTAACAACGGCAGCATGATGTGGCATTGTGGTTTCATGCTCTAGACTGCAAAATTGGTGTAAATCAGGATCTCAGTGTTTCAAACACACCAGCTGCTCCTCACAAACCCTATACAGGGCCACTATGGGTCGGAATTGACTCCATGGCACTTAACAACAACAATCATGAATATTAGTTATTTTCATTAAATTGAAATCCTTTTACTCCTTTTTCTAGTAAAATGCCCCATTTCTTCCTTCTCCACTAGTTCAGATGGGGAGGTTAATTTAGTATTTTATTTCCTTAAACAGGGATAGGAATATGCTGTAAATTTCACCCATCACAGTATCTCATTGCCCTTGACACAGCCTTTGGCTCAGGCTGTGCATATTTAGTTTTAGCTGGATTAATCCCACACATTCCTTGCTTTTTTTTTTTTCTGTAAAAAAATAAAAACAAGCAAGCAAACAAACAAACCAAAAATTCACTGCCATCCAAGGGATTTCAACTTATAGTGACCCTATAGGATTCCCAACACTATACATCTTTATGGGGCAGATAGTTTATCTCTCTCCTAAGGAGAAGCTGGTGATTTTGAACTGCTAATGTTGTTCTGGTAGCGTAGTGGTTACGAATCGGGCTGTGAATCTCAAGGTCAACAGTTCCAAACTACCAGCTGTTCCGCGGGAGAAAGATGAGGCTTTCTGCTCCCGTAAAGATTTACATCCTCGGAAACCCTGTACAGGGTCGCTATGAGTCGGAACCGACTCCATGGCACACAGCCACCACCAATGTTGTTATTAACAGCCCAACACTTAACCCATTGCACCACCAGGGCCATAGATGTAAAAGATACTCTTTACTTAGAAGTTGCTCAATGAAATTGGTATGATTTGGAAGTTACTTGCAGCTATACTTGTACATCGCACATTTCTTGCTATCTCTGTAAACTTACTACCCCCAAATGAAGAAAGACTGTCTGCAAGAAAATGATTCCAACATGCATAAAATGAGAGAGTTGAGAAATGGGCAAAAAAAAAGGCTTACTGCAATAGCTGGATCAACAGGGTAAGCATACATGTGGGCTTCATAATTATGCAAACTAATCCTTATACCTTTTTTCTTGGTTTGCTTAAGGTTTCTATTCTCTCTAATAAAATATATTTGTGACTTCAGTACTTGGAAAATTAATCACTGGGCCAGAACAAACATAACAAGATCCTCATAGGAGTGAGTGTAAGTGTGTGAACACATATTTTTGCATGTGAGTGTTTAATAAAAGTTTGATATCTCTGGCAAATACAATTCTAGACAGAAAAAGTGAAGCTAATATTTCTAAACTCTGTTCTAAACTAAATTATGGAAGCTCTTTCACCTTGTCTTAATTGCTTAAAAATATTACAGCCTCTGGAAGTAGTTACTGACTTAAACCCCAAGGGTAAAAAGTTTGAAAATGCTATAGACTTCTTGACATGATAATATGAGCTAAACAAGCCAGAACATTTGCAAAGTGCTATGAATTTGCTAATGTTTCTTTTGCTGGTTAATTTTAAGGTCAAAGGCTTTGGTTATATTTTAATGAATAGTTGAAATGATGTTGGAATAGTAATGAGACTGGTACGTGAGGGAAATAAAATGCTAATAATGCTGATGCCATTTTTAAGATAGGCTTATAATAAAATTTGCATGTTTAAAAAAAATCTGCATGCAATGAAAAAAAATCAAGTGATGAACTAAATCATAGAGCAGAGGGACTAATGAAACCATCATAAGGTGCTGTTTATCTTTATAGGAACTCCTGGGCATCATGTGATTTTCTCATGCGTTTGAAATGCTTAGTTCTCAATTCATGAGTTAGAAGAGGAAAGAGGTCAGGTCCTTATCTGCCCTCTTTTTTAGGGTTGAAGAAAGTTCTGTTTTTCATTGGTTGGTCTTCAATCTGACTTCAATATGCTAAAATTTGTCTTTGCCCTTCTTTTTGTGTCTCATTCCTCTGCCAGGAAAAATGGATTTCATCGAAAGTGATCTTAGAGATTTTAGCTATAGACACTGTGTCCGTTATTAATGTGTTGTCTCTCAGATGAAACTCAAACACCTTCGCTCTACTGAGCGACACTGAAGTTGGACTCTCAACCTTTATTTATTCTTGTTCAGCTATCTTGAATTAAACTCTAATAGGGGTCACAGAGAGGAGAATGAAAGGCTGAAGAAGAATAAAAAGACTTTTTCCCCCTACTTATTGATTTTTCTCTGTGATGGCAATCTATTGACACACATGAGTCCTGGAAGTGGAGGTGACTTGTATGATTCAGTGTTGGTGAGTTGCCACCAGCAAGTTTCTCATGTTCAAAGCAATGGGTGATATATTTCTTCAGCATCTCATCTCCACTGAAGTCTGAATCTCAACTGAAGTCTGAATCTCAACCTTAATGAAGACTATTGTACATTTCCAAGTTTCTTTTTGTTTACTTTTCGTTTAGCTCTAGGTGTATTACTTTTCTATTGCTATGTAACACATTTTCACAAATCTAGTGACTTAAAACAACATACAGTAATTATTTCAAAGTTTTCATGTATCTGGGCACAGCTTAACTAGGTCTTTTGATCTGAATATTACCAGGACATAAAGTATTCGCCAAACTTAATTTTCATCTGAATGTTCAATTTGAGATGACTCCAATAATTCAGATTGTTGACAGAATATCTTTCCTGTGGTTGGATAACACAGGGCCTCTGAGTCTTACTGGTTGTCAGCCCGAAGCCACACTCAGCTACTAGAGGCCACTAGCAGTTATCTACTATGTGGCCCTTTCTTTAGACTTTTCACATATCTTTTAGCTTCTTTAAAGCAAATAGGAATTTTTTTTATTCCAATCTGCTTAGATGACATACCTAATCAAGAAAGTGACTTCATTACCTTTTTTATACAAACAAGTCATAATTGTACCCAAGAAAATGGATGTACTTCACTAGAGGTCACCTTAGAGTGTCTCTGCCACAGGATTCATTGGGCTACTTATATGACTTGCATATTTCTATCACTGAAGTCCCAAGACCCTGAAATTCCCCACAAGGGAAAATTTGAATATTTTAATGATACATACAGTTAAAATGCAGAAAAAGCTGGGATAAAAAAACATACCCCATGCTTGGCATTTAATTGGTGTCATATAAAACTGAGTTTATTTCTGATAATTGGGCTACTGTTCTGCAGACCTCTATTTTCTTCTTTTGCCTGGAGGGTAAGTAGGACCAAGTTAGCTGGTGGTTCTGGAGAGTATATGCCCTTTCAGTGTGATAAACTAGTCAGCTATTAAACTAAATGTTTCTTGACTTTCAAAATGAGAACATTAGGCGGGTCCTTTAACATATTTATTTGCCTTGCTGGAAGGTAGTCAAGGTCTGCTGGATTTGTGATGTGCTAAATGAATGTTTAGCTGAGGTGCTCAGGTGGTTTTATTGGTAAGGTTAGCTACAAAAAGGAAGGTGTGAGGTTACTGGAGGACAACATGACATCTATTAAATTAAATAGCTATTAAATTTTCTGACTGGTGGAAAAAGATTTCTTAAAAGCCAAGAGAGAATGAAGCCTTCTAAAAAGTGAAGCAATCTGACACTTGGTTTAAGCAAGTTTTCTTCCTATTGAAAAGATTTCTTTTGACGCTATTTCTGGAAGTTTTTGCAGCAATTGCAAACAGCTTATAGAAGCTGATGAAAATAAAGCAAAGATGAGGGAAAAGGAAATAACTAGGCTATTTCAGATACTAGGAGCTGATATCATCATTTCTTTTCTTACTTTTTCTACTTCGTTAGGTTTTACCAAAGTAGAAAACATCAATCCTGCTTTGCATTTCCCCTTTATGCCTACTATCCAGACTTTCAAAAGCAAAGGCTTATGAGGTTAATTAAAGAATAAATCAGTCAAAATGCATCAAAAGAGGCTTTAAAATAGTACTTAGATCTACTTTGCTTTTGAAGAAAATATGTTTTGAAGATAATAAAATGATTATAAAACATATTGAATAACAGAGTCGTATTAACTCTTTAGAGTACACCATCAAATTCTAATCATCTTGGACTATGGGAAGAGTAATGAAGTGGGTTGTATAAGTGTGTACCTTGTGGTGATATATGAATTTTAAGTGTTTGAAAAACAAATAACTCAATTTAGCATTGGAAAATTAGAGTTTCTTTTGTTTAAAAGCATTCCAAACTTCTAGTGATTGAGTGGGACTCTGCAATAAGGTACTTGTGGCCCAGCAAGGGTCTGTTAATAATATAAATAAGGTATATGAAACCCTAACTCAGGGACCAGTCAGTTTTGCTATCCTGCTAGAAATGAAATGAGAGACTCAACCCCAGAGCACCGAGAAAGCCTCACTACCACCCAAAAGAAGAGATGTGAGCAGAGTAAAATTCTTTGGATCTGGGTTCAAGACAGCACATTTGGCTTTCCCACTCACAGAGAAATGTCGCTACAGTGGATGTGCAACCCATGGACCAAGTGAGCTTTGGATAGAAGGCATCCTCTGGAGTGGGTAATTGAAAGTGCTAGGTTAACTCTTCACAGAGCTTTATAACAAGTGAACAGCACGGAGGCTTGGTGAAGGGGCTGAGAGCTGAGTGAGAGGCCTGCCTGTTGTCTGAAACCTATCCTGACCAAAGAACTGTATCTGAGTCATCACTGATCCTGAATTGTAACATGTTACTTTTCTAATAAACTCTATAATCATGATTATTATCTGTGACTGCTGTGGATTATTGTAACAAATTACTGAATCCAGCAGAAAAGTAGAGTGCTGTGGGAGGAACAACTGATGTCAGAATTGGTAAAACTGTGAAGAAAGGAGGTATTTCTAACCTCTGTTTCACTGGAATTAGCCTTGGGCTGACATTCAAGATCTTGATTGTCTCCTCCTCCCCATTGTGAAGTCACACTAAGAGGTCAGACAACTTTTTTCCCCAACTCATAGAGACCCTGTATGAGTCACAGCAACCCTGTGTAGGGTTTTCAAGGAGCAGCTGGTGGGTTTGAACTGTGACCTTGCAGTTCAATTCGACCTCGTGGTCCAGTGCTTTATCTTACAGGGCCACACCAGGACTCAGTTATATGATTATATAATTATAATTATATGATTCAGGGTTATATGATGCAGGTGTGAGTTGCTGTTAACAGGGTTAATTGTGAAAATCTGGAACTCTAATGTGGGTATAGGAGTCCTGATGTGTCACTGGGGTTAATGGGCCAGACTGCAAAGCCATTTGGAAACCCTATACAAGGTCTCTATGGGTCAGAACCAACTCGATGGCACTTAACAACAACAACAATGTGGGTATAAAATGAGCCATCTCAGAAACAGGAGAGGGGATCTCAGTGCCAACAAGAAAGAAGAGTGGAGTGACGTGGCATGAGTCCTTTGGACCCTGAGATTCCTGAACATTGAACCACCTCAACCCAGGACAGAAAGAAGGCTGTGACACTGAAGACTATCAGAGAAGTGACGGAGGAACAGCAGCAGAAGAGCCAAAGCACCTGACAGAACAGCGGGCTGACTTTTCAGCCCACTGAGCAAGTGCCTTTGGGCAGGAGATCACTTGTGGAGAGAGGTGCCTCCAGCACTTAATTGGGAAATAGATTTGTTGACCCATGCACCAATACATCATTTGATTTCTTAACTGCTACTGTTGGTTGTGGATCCAAGCAAAATGCAGTCTTTGACAACTGGAATCTTTTCTCCACTTATTACACTGTTATTTATGGTCCCGTTGTGAAGTTTGTAGTTTTCTTTACATATCAAAGTCTGTAGTCTTTGATCTTTATTGGTATTTTATGTCCTCTTCACTAACAGCAAGGTTGTGTTGTCTGCATATCACAGGTTGTTGATGCATTTTCCTTCCATGTTGATGGCACGATTGTCATATAATCCATTTTCTCTGATTATTTGTTCAGCATACACATTGAATAAATATGGTGAAAGGATACAAGCCTGACTCTCATCTTTCCTGTTTTTAAACTATTCAATATCTCCTTTTTCTGTTCAACTAAATACCTCTTGGTCTAAGTATTCATGAGCATACTTATGTGTTTTGGGATATTCATACCTAACAATGTTATCCATAGTTTGTCATTATCCACACAGTCTAAAGACTTTGCAGAGTCAATAAAGCACAAGTAAATATCTATCTGATATTCTCTGCTTTCAGACAATGTCTATCTGACATCAGCAATGCTCTCCCTTGTTCCATGGCTTGAATTTCTAGTACCTCCCTGTCAATGTACTGCTAAAACTGTCTTTTAATTATCTTCAGCAAAATTGTACTTTCATGTGATATTAATGATATTGTTCATTAATTTTCATATTCTGTTGGTTCCCTTTTCTTTGTAATGGGCACAATATATGGATCTCTTCCAATTGATTAACCAGGTAGTTACCTTGCATTTTTTCTTTCTTTCTTTTTTTTTTTATACATAGATGAGTGAGCACTTATAGTGCTGCATCAATTTGTTGAAATATTTCAATTTGTATTTCACCAATTCCTGTAGCTTTGTTTTCCATCAATGACTTCAGTGCAGCTTGGACTTTTTCCTTTAGTAGCTTCAGGTTTTGTTCATATGCTTTTACTTGAAATCCGTAAGCATCAGCCAATGCTTTTTTTTTAAATTTTTATTGTGAATTATGTGATAGTTACATGGGAGAACATTAGTTTTACATTCATTCTATCATATAATCATCTCATTGCCACAGTTACAATTCCCTCTATGCAATCCTTCCCCTGTACCCCCCAGGTCTCCGGCACACAGTCGCTCTCCCTCTCTGGATCTAAAGCCTCCAGGTGCTCCAACGTTCCACGTCATCATCTCGGCCTCCATTTCAGGCATCTCTGCTTCTCTGGGTAGGGTCCTGCTCTCTGCTCTTCTCCCTTGATGGTCCTAGGGACCTCCACTCCTAGACTGAAAAGTTAATCACTCCCCTCCTTTCTATAAAACATTTACCTTTACATTTCCGACCCTCACAATCAGTCCTGATAACAATTATTCACTATTGTATCACAAGAGACCAATCTGCATTTTATTGCATCAGCCCCACCTAGTCAGATTGAATACTACTCACTGGAGATTCTACCTTCCTCCAGGCACTTCAACCAATGTTTTTTGAAATGTACTCTGTGTATTCCTTCTATCTTCTTTTGAGGCTTCCTGCATCATTCAGTATTTTGCCTATTGTTGCTGTTAAGTGCCATTGAGTCAGTTCTGACTCATAGCCATTCTGAATAGGGTTTCTGAGGAACAACTGGTGAATTTGATCTGCCAACCTTACGGTTCAAACCAACCTTGCAATTCAATGCATTAACCCACAGTGCTACACCAGGACTCCTATTATTCAAATCTCAACCTGAGAATTGAATCTGTTCTTCAGTTCTATATTGTACTTCAATATAGATACTGAAATACTGTTTTACTATAAATGTAACACCATTATTCTTTCGGCTTGAGAAATTTGGTTTTCTGACTCCAGGTCTTTTCACATTTCATTATAATATTTCACTTTGTCTTCTCAAATTAACCTTCGAAATATTCAACTCAACTCTTCTAGTTCCTCATTTCTTCAAGTTGCTTTAACTTCTCTCTGCTCAATAGCCAGTTTCAGAGTTTCTTGTGATGCCTATTTTGGTCTTTTCTATCTTTCCTGTCAGTTTAATTACCTTTGGCTTTCTTTATTGATACTATTCTTGATGTATGTCATTCCTCAACTCTTCTGGTCTCTGGTAATGCACGTCTAATGAATGAAATCTGTTACTGATATGGTATCAAATTTCAGGTGGGACATATTCAAGGTTATATTTTGTCTCTTATAGACTTGTTTTAATTTTTGCAGCTTTGGCCTAAATTAGCATATGAGCAGTTGGCCGTGTTCAGTTTGGTGAACTATACTTATCACATTTTTTAAATGGTCATATGAAGTTCACATATGGTATCCATACCAAAATTAGCTTTTTATCTTTGTTTATTTTTACTATATACACTACACATTTAAATGATGGTAATTTGACCTCTACATTGCAGGGATCATCATGAATGCTGGAGAAATAAAATAGTTCTTTAAGGTAGAGTTGTGAGAAAAGGTCTTATTTTAAACAAATGTATTATTTGTGAAAATAATTGAAACTTTAGCTTTGTCTAAATGATATTTTGGAAATTAGAAATTATGGGCTTTGAATTATTTCCCTGACATTATAAAAATACGTTACAATTTTATTTAATAGGAAGTCTTGTAATATCCAGAACACTGGGCTTAACAATACCTTTGTAAGCAAAGATAAGGAAGGAAGATTGGAGGATATTTACAGTTCAGTTACCAAAGAAGATGCTATATTCAAGAGCTAGTGTTGCAAAGATCTTTTAAAATTAGACCAGGCATATTATAATGTTTAATTTAGATTGAGTGGGTTTCATTAATTTACTTTTTTATATAAGGAAATTGTTTGCTCTCTTTATTCTTCAGTTTCCTTAACTGTAAAATACTTGATAATCATATGAAGTCCTTAGAATGCTGCTTGGCTTTGCTGTATTTTTGTTGTTGTTATCAGGTGCCATCGAGTTGGAACCGACTCATAGTGACCCCATGCACAGCAGAACGAAACAATGTCCGATCCTGGGCCAACCTCACAACCGCTGCCACACTTGAGTTCATCAATGATGCCACCTGGCCAATCCATCTCGTTAGAGGTCTTCCTCTTTTTCTCTGACCCTCCACCTTACCCAGCATGACATCCTTCTCCAACGATTGTTTCCTCCGGACAATATGTCCAAAGTATGAGAGACGAAGCTTAGCCATCCTGGCCTCCAAGGAGTACTCTGGCTGCACTTCTTCCAAAACAGATCTATTGGTTCTTTTGGCAGTCCATGGCACTTTCAGTATTCTCCTCCAACACCACAACTCAAAGGCATCAATTCTTCTACGATCTTCCTTATTCACTGTCCAGCTTTTGCATCCATATGAGGCTATTGAAAACACAATGGCCTGGGTCAGGCGCACCTTAGTTCTCAAGCTGACAACTCTGCTCTTCAAAACTTTAAAAAGTTCCTGTGCAGCAGGTTTGCCCAGTGCAATATGTCGTCTGATCTCTTGACTGCTTCTTCCACGAGTGTTGATAGTTGATCCAAGAAGAATGAAGTCCTTGACAACTTCAATCTTTTCTCCATTGATAAGAATGTCACATAATATATGTTGTTGTTGTTAAGTCCTATTGAGTTGATTCTGACTATAGTGACCCTGTATAGGGTTTCTAAGAAGCAGCTGGTGAGTTTGAACTGCTGATCTTGTGGTTCAAAAGGATCTTGTTGTCGTGCTTTACACCACAGTGCCACACAAGGAGACTCCATAATATGTATTAGCTTCTATTTTTTTTATTTACAAGATCCTCTCCATTGTTCAATGATAGTTAAGCCAAAGAAGCAAGACTTCGCTTGAAAATATAGTAGTGTAGAAGCTAAACGTGCTGTTGTTATAGTCAAGTCTATTTCTCCCAGAAGAAATTGTGCAGGATAGAACTACTCCATAGGGTATTCAAGGCTGTGACCTTTTAGAAGTAGATCATCAGGCCTGTCTTCTGAGGTGACCCTAGGTAGATTAGAATCACCAACCTTTGGGTAGTATTTTGTCACTATACTTTTGGTCACTCAAGGACTCAGTGCTACCCTTTAAACCATGTTTATTATAAGAAATGGTTATGAACTATCTTATCAAATTGAGTTTGCTTACTTATACTGTAAAACGAGCACATGGTTCTTGTGTTGACTTAAAACATAACCATTTACAATAACTATGATAAACAGTACATTGACAGATCTCTGTATCTAATGGCCTTCCAACGGTATCTATCCATGCCATGCAGGCATTTTAAATTTAATGGGTCTGTAAGTGAACATAGAAGGAGCCCTGGTATCATAAAGATTTAAGTATTCGGCAACTAACCAAAAGGTTAGCTGTTCAAACCCATCAGGCAGTCTTCAGGAGAAAGATGAGACTGTCTGATTCCTTAACGATTTACAGCCTCCCAAACCAGCAGTTTACCACGTCACATAGGGTACTGTGGAAATACTGTAAGTTGGGATCAACTTGATGGTATGTGTTTGGTTCTGTTTTTGATTTATAAGTGAGTAAATATCATTATCCTAAACATTTTCATCAGTTTTTATCCAAACCTTAACAAATCCTTCACTTCTGTTGTTATTTAAACCAGAAACCAGGTCTTCATCCTATATAATTTTTTTTATCACCAGCTAGTTGCCAGTTTCATAGCTTTAAATGTCTTTTTACCCTTTCTGAAAACAATTGTTCCATCTGAAGGCTTGGAAGTGCAAGTATGAATCCCTCTAGGAAGGTTTGAAAAATCTGTAATATGATATTAAATTCCCTTTCCCTTTGCATATATTTGAAACATTTTATCATAGAATTTATGGCGAAGATTGAAATAACCATTTTGAGGTCAGAAATCATGGTTTTTATGATCTTGAATTTGAGCATACTGTTTAAAACACGGTAGTTGTTCAGTGCTGTTGAGTCAGTTCCTACTCAAAGCAATCCTGTATAGGGTTTCTGAGGCTTTAAATCCTCAACAGATGGGAAAGCCTCCTGTTTCTCCTGGATAACATGCTCAAACCACACACATTCTGGTTTGCAGTCCAGTGCTTATTGCATGAAGCCACCACACTGCCCTAGCACATGATTGTTATTGTCGCTACTAAGTGTCGTGGAGTTGGTTCCAAGTCTTAGTGACCTTGTATAGCAGCTGGTGGATATTCACTAAAACAAAACAAAACAAAACAACAACAACAAAAATTATGCTAATATGAAGACACAGGCATTCACTGTTGGATAAGCATTGGACTACTAACCACAAGATCAGCAGTTCAAACTCATCAGACGCTCCTTGGAAACCCTATATGGGGTCGCTGTGAGTTGGAAGTGACTCAGTGGCGCTTAACAACAGTAATAGTATGTAGAAAAAATCAGAACAACTGCAGCCTTGCCTTTTTTTTTTTTATTTCATTTGGAATGGATAGAAAATCAATATCCTGAATCTCACTTCCAGCTTCCCTTCTTACAAGACTATCTATAATCTATTGAAGACAAAATGAAAAACAGGGATTTGGGATTCAATTTGACCTTGAAACTTGGCTACGAATTTGAATAGACACTTAGGAAATTTAAAGAAACACTGTCTTTCAAAGTAGTTTTTCTGGGTATATGGCTCTTTTATATATGAAAAGTGATTTATGCCTCTTTGTTTATGAATTATGTTGTTGTTGTTAAGTGCCATCAAGTTGGTTCCAACACATAACAACCCTGTATAGGGTTTCCGAGGAGTGGCTGGTGAGCTTGAGCCACCGACTTTGCAGTTCAAACGGCTTTGCAGTCTGGTGCATTAATCCACAGTGCCACACCAGATACCATATATTGTGATTGATTGCTCTGTAAAAGTTGTTGCCATGTGCTGACCACTGGGTTCCATCTCATAGTGACCCCGTGTACAACAGAATGAAACACTGTCCAGTCCTGCGCCATCCTCGTAATTATGGTCATGTTTGAGTCCACTATTGCAGCCACTATGTCAATTCATTTCCATGAAAACCTTCCTCTTTTTCCTGTAGCTCACTGCTTTGCCAGGCATGATGTTCTTTCATAGGGACTGGTCCCATTCGATGCCATGTTCAAAGTATGTGAGACAAGCTATTGCCATTCTTGCTTCAAAGGGACATTGTGTCTGTACTACATTAAAAACAGATTTTATTATTTTTTGGGGTCAGTTCATGATATTTTCAATAGTCTCCACCAATATACAATCCAAATGCATTTATTCTTCTACAGTCTTCCTTATTCATTGTTCAGCTCTCGCATGTATATGAGGCAATTGGAAATACATGGCTTGGGTCAGGTGCACCATACTTCTCAAACTAATATTGTTACACTTTAAAACTTTAAAGTGAATATTACAGAAGATTTGCCTAACGTGATAATCATTTGGCTTCTTGTCTGCTGCTTTGATGAGTATTAAGTTATTGTTGTTATAAGGTGCCTTCAAGTCAGTTCTGACTCATAGTGACCCTGTGAAAAACAGAATGAAATGAAACACTTCCAGGTCATGCACCATCATCACAGTTGTTGCTACCCTTGGGACCATCGCTACTGTCAGGATGTCAATCCATCTCATTGGTGGTCTTCCTTTTTTGTTGTTGTTGTTGCAACTTCACTTCATAGAGTATAATGTCCTCCAGAGACTGGTTCCTCCTGATAATATGTCCCAAGAATGAGACACAGAGTTTTACCATACTTACTTCAAAGGAGCATGCTGACTGTACTTCTAACACAGATTTGTTTTTTCTTCTGGCAATTCATGGTACTTTCAATATTCTTCTCCAGCACCCTAACTGAAATGCATAAATTATTCTGTCTTTCTTATTCACTGTTCAACTTTCACATTCATATGAGGCTACTGTTGGTGAATCCAAGTAAAATGAAGTCTTTGACAACTTCAATCTTTTCTTCATTTATCATGCTGTTATTTGTTGGTCCAGTGATGAGGATTTTTGTTTTCTTGACATTGAGGTGCAATCCAAACTGAAAGTTCCTCGTCTTTGATCTTTATCAGTAAGATTTTAAGTCCTTTTTGCTTTCTTTCAGCAAGAAAGGTTGTGCCATCTTCATGTCACAAGT
This sequence comes from Chrysochloris asiatica, assembly GCF_000296735.1. NCBI lineage: Eukaryota > Metazoa > Chordata > Mammalia > Afrosoricida > Chrysochloridae > Chrysochloris > Chrysochloris asiatica. The sequence continues at coordinate 6,046,435 of NW_006408577.1, forward strand.
TGTTAATGAATATTCCTCAAATCCTGATGCCACACTTTTCTTCATATAATCCAATTTCTCAGATAA
>NW_006408577.1:6048170-6049505 GCF_000296735.1 Chrysochloris asiatica
ACAGATGCCTAAGATATCAATCATAATGTGTTCCATTTCATATTTGAAAAACTCCAATTCTCCTAGATTCATACTTCGCATATTCCATGCTCTGATTATTAATAGATGTTTTAAGCTGTTTCTCCTCATTTTGAGTTTTGCCCCATCAGCAGATGAAGATCTTGAAAGCTTATTTCATTCATGTCATCACAGTCAACTCTAATTTATGGAGACAATTCCTTCGCAGTTGCATTTTAAGTGTCTTACAACCTGAGTACTCATCTTCCAGCACTATACCTGACAATATTCTGGAGCACTTCTTTATTTATTTATTTTAATTCTTTTTTCTTTTTTATTTTTTATAGTGAGTTGAGTGAAAAGTTACAGGGCAGATCATCAATTTTACATTCAACAAGTCATATAATTTGTTTCATTACAATGATTATAATGCCCCCCATGTACCATCAGTTAACAGTATTTCTCTCTACTCATTTTAGTTCTTTTTTTTTTTTTTTTTAATACTCAGGCATATATAGTAATTTAAACCACCAAAGGGCACATTCTGAAAGTCTGCCTCCTGGCTGCAAGCTCTCAGCCCCTCTCTTTCCATGAATCTAGAGTTCTCAGCTCCTCCCTCTCTCTGTGTCCCCATCTCTGCCTCCATCTCTGGTGTCACTGCTTCTCTGGATAAGGTTCTACATTCCGCTTGTGCTCTTCTCCCTTGATGGTATTAGGGTCGTCGGTTTCTGGATTGTAAGATTAACTACTCCCCTGATTTTGTTACAAAACTTCTACCTTTACAGTTGTGACAGTTGTAATTAGTCATGATAGCAATTACTCTCTATTGAATCATAAGACTCTATGTTATCCCCATCTCTTTTTACCAGACCCATCTAGACAAAATGAAAACTGTTCAATGGGGACTCTCTCTCTCCCCACCCCTCACACACTTTTAAACTTAACTCCCTCTTGAAATCTTGAAAGCCAGTCACTTAGTGCCTTTATTGCTCCCTCATTTTAGGTAGCCAATGTCTAAGTTGCCCGTCCCTATTTACCCTGTGTACAGAGGGGATAGCATTGATATTTCATATTAAGACTCCTCTCTCTGTTGGTATTTAGAGCTACTACCTCCATGAGTATAGGTCAAGTGCATCAAATTTTAGAAATTTACACTTGTTCCTTTATCAAAAATTAAAAAAAAAAAAAAAGTTTTATCTTTCCCTAGTCAAGTTCTGATTATCAAGCCATTGAGGCTACTGGGTACTCTCTGCAAGTTTGGGTGTTCTTGTACATCTCCCCTCACTTCATATCAGCTGGATGCTTCACTCTGAGCTCTAGCCCTCTGTGGCTATGTCT
>NW_006408577.1:6050766-6052437 GCF_000296735.1 Chrysochloris asiatica
TACCAAAGTTTGTTTATCCATTCTTCCATCAATGGACACTTAGGTTGTCTCCATATTTTTGCTATTGTGAATAGTGCTGCTATGAACATTGGTGTGCAGATATCTACTCATGTTATGGCTTGTATTTCTTGTGGATATACACCAAGTAGAGGAATTGCTGGATCATGTGGTATTTCTATTTCCAACTTTCTGAGTAAGTACCATACTGTTTTCCAGAGTGGTTGGAGCATTTTGCATTCCTACCAGCAATGTAGGAGGATCCCAGTCTCTCCACATCCTCACCAGCATTTATTGTCCTCTGTATTTTTGAATCTTCTGTTAATGCTGATGTGAGATGATATCTCGTTGCTTTGATTTGCATCTCTCTAAAGGCTAATGATCGTGAACATTTCTTCATATGTTAGTTGGTTGCCCAACACTCTTCCTTGATGAAGTGCCTGTTCATTTCCTGTGCCTATTTTTTAATTGGGTTACTTGTCTTTTTCTTTTAGAGGTATTGTAGTTTCCTATAAATTTTAGAAATGAGTCCCTTGTCTGATATGTCATAGCAAAATAATTTTTCCCATTCTGTGGGCTCTCTTTTTACTCTTTTGGTGCAATCCTTTGATGCACATAAGCTTCTAATTTTTAGAATGACCCAATCATCTGTGTGGGCTTCTTTTGTTTGTGTAGATTTCACAATGTTTGATAGTCTGTGTGTGCCCTAGATTAGAGCCCTTAAATTTGTCCATATTTTTTCATTGATGACCTTTATAATTCTGGGATTCACATTTAGGTCCTTAATCCATGCTGAGTTGTTTTTTGTATATGGCACGAGGTAAAGGTCTTGTTTCAGACTTTTGCATATCGAATTCCAGTTCTGCCTACACCATCTGTTGATGAGACTCTCTTCCCCACTCAATGTATTTTGGCCCTTTTTCAAAGATCAGTTAGCTGTATGTGGATGGGTTAATTTCTTGATTCCCAATTCTGTTCCATTTGACTACTGTAGCCATGTAGTAAATTTTGAAATCAGGGAGTGAGAGGCTTTCAACTTTGTTCTTCTTCTTAAGAAGTACTTTGCTTATCCCTGGTGTCTTTCCTTTCTGGAGCACTTCTTAATATCATCTTCTGACACTGTGTTGTTGTTATGTGCCATTAAGTCAGTTCTGAGTCACAAGGACTCTGTATATGGTTTCGGAGTAGCGACTCATAGGTTTGAACTACTAACCTTGTGGTTCAAACTGACCTTGCAAACCAGTGTTTTTACTATCTGACAATAATCTGCTGCTATTCATAAGGTTTTCAGTGGCTAAACATTCAGAAATAGTGTGCTTTCTTTCTTCCTTGTCTGTCTTAGTCTGGAAGCTTGCTCAACTGCAACCTGTCCACCACGGTTGACACTTCTGGTATTTAAAATAAATTAAAAGTGGCATAACTTCCAGAATCACAACAACACACAAGCCACTGTTGTTGTTGTTAGGTGACATGCAGTCGATACTGACTCAAAGCTACCTTATGTACAGCAGAACAAAACACTGCCTGATCCTGGGCCAACCTCACTAACTCTTGCCATGCTTGAGTCCATTGATGCTGCCACTTGGCCAATCCATCTCGTTGGGGGTCTTCCTCTTTTTTCCAACCCTCCACCTTACCAAACATGATATCCTTCTCCAGCGACTGGTCCCTCCT
>NW_006408577.1:6053977-6055328 GCF_000296735.1 Chrysochloris asiatica
ATTTTGTTATAATATTTGGCTTTATCTTCTCGAGCCACTAGAGTCCGACAAACTGACAGATGAGTAGTGATGAGTATTGCTTGTTGATTCAATTAAAATTAAATCTTTGACAGCTTGAATCTATATTCAGTTTATCAAGATGATATTTATTGGTCCAATTGTGAGGATTTTCATTTTCTTTATTTTGAGGTACGATCCAAACTGAAGACTGCATTGTTTGCTCTTCATCAGTATGTAGTTAAAATCCCCTTTGTTTCCAGCAATCCAAGTTGTGTCATCTGCAAATTGTAATTGTTGATGAGTCTTCCTTCAGTCCTGATACTACATATTTCTTCATATAATTCAGGTTCTACAATTATTTGTTCAGCATATAGTTTTAATAAGCATAATGAAAGAATAACACCCTGGTATACAATTTTTCTGATTTTAAACCATTCAGTAACCTCTTGTTTTGTTCAAACACCTGCATCTTGTTTTATGTACAGGCGCCTCATGAGCAAAATTAAGTGTTTTGGAATTTTCATTCCTCTCAATGTTATTCATAATTTGTTATGATCCACACAGTTCAATGTCTTTTATTTTAAATAAAGAACAAGTAAATATCTTTCTGATATTCTCTGCTTTTAGCCATCTGATGTCAGCAGAGGTATCTGTCTTCCCATGCCTTCTTCTGAATCTGCCTTGAATTTCTGGCAGTTTTCTGTAGATATACTGGTGCAACAATTTTTGAATTATCTTAAGCAAAATTTCACTTTCAAGTGACATTAGTGATATTACTTGATTATTTCCACATTCCTTTGGGACACCTCACTTTGGAATTGGCACAAATATGCATCTTTTCTAATCACTTGGCCAGGTAGCTGCCTTTCAAATTTCTTGGCACAGATGAGTGAGTGCCTCTAGTGTTGCATCAGTTTGTTGAAACTGACAGTTTTGTTATAATATAGAAATACAGTTCAGAATTACCTAATTAGGGACTCATTTTTCCACTTGGAAAATAAGAAATATCAGCAAAATCTTCCTAACCCAAATATTTATTTGGTGGTCTTTTAACCAAATGATATAGTCTTTGCATATAATTTCTTTAATGGGTGTCTAGAGGAATACTTTCTTCCATAGAAAGAAAAAACATTATGATGAGGTATAAAGGGGAGTGATTGACTTTGCCGTCCAGGAATGAGGTCCCTGGAACCATTAAATGGAGAAAAATTGAGTGTGAGACCCTACCCAGAGAAGCAGTGATGCCAGAGGTAGGGGCAGAGAAGACGACGTGATGAGATGGAGCAGCTAGGAAAGCTAGACCCAGAGAGGGAGAGGGGCTGTGTGCTGACTACTGGAGTTCAGGCTTGCA
>NW_006408577.1:6057318-6063751 GCF_000296735.1 Chrysochloris asiatica
TCCCTACCCCTACATCCTAACAACCCCCAAGAGTCCACTTTAGTGGATTAGTATGGGTTCTTTTTTCTAGTCTTTTACATTAGTGGTCCTATGCAGTATTTTTCCTTTTGTGACTGACTAATTTCACTCAACATAATGTCCTTAAGGTTCATCCATGTTATGAAGTGGCATGTAGCTTCTTTGTTATTTTTCCAGGTAGCATAGTACTCCATTGTGTGTATGTACCACAGCTTGTTTATCCGTTCTCCAGCTGATAGGCACTTTGGCTGACTCCATCTTTTTGCTATTGTAAATAGTGCAGCTATGAACATTGGTGTGCATATATCTTCTGAAGGGAATTTTTGCTACTCACTTTATCATGCCACTAAATTTAATATCTGCCCTGGGTTTAGATCAAAACTAAGTGTCCCTTTGGGCATGAAGAGCAAAAGATATTGATAAATTCAGCTTTCTATTATTCTGCAAAAGCATAGAAACATTCACATACTTTTCTGAGTTTCCTATAAACTTGGCTCTTATTTGTTAGATGCAGGACATTTTTTATAATCTTTATTACAGTGTTATTGGAAGATGCTTTTTATCACTTCAGTACCTAGTCTATGTCTAACAAGAAAACTGCTTTTAGGATTTAAAAGGGGCTTTTTCTAAGGAAAGAGTAAGAGTGTATGGAGTTATTTGGCAGGAAAATCAAAAGAAGACTAAAGAAAAGCTTTTTTTTTTTTTTTTTTTTTAAGTTGGAGCTTCAAAATCTATAGATAAAATTCTGAAGGAAAAGAGAATATGAAAACACAAAGTCAAATATCTGCATTTATTTTTAGAAGTAGCTTTAAAGGGCAAAACTCAGTGACATCAATGAATTTGAGCTCTTATTTTACAAAGGACAGCCACACAACTTCATTACCAGTGTAACTATTTCTTTCAAATATCTTATAGAGATTATCTGTTATTGAGCGTTTGAATGCTAATCATAAGGTCGGCAGTTCAAAGTCACCCATCATTGCTCTTGGAAATCCCTAGACGGGTTCCTGAGTCAGAACCGACTCAACAGCACACAACAACAATCAGTTACTGATATAGAACACTTTGATTTTTCTTTAAAAAAATTTTTTTTCCCTTCTGAACAAGTACTTATGTTACAATGAATTTATTTTCACTTTTTAATAAATTTTGGTTTGGTAAATTTTATTTAATACTGATTCACTCTATAATTTAGCAACCTGAAAGTTATTTTTCTTTAATATAATCAATCAGATATTTACTCTGTATCTGTTCTTTCCTACTTTCAGTTTTGTATTTAGTAGAGTCCTCACGTGGTGCTGTAGGATAAGCACTAGAGTCATAACGACAAGGTCGGTAGTTCAAACCCTCCAGCTGCTCCTCAGAAACCATATACAGGGTCACTATAAGTCATAACCAACTCTATGGCTTTTAATGCAACTTCTTGTATCTTTATTAAGGTATCATTTGCACTCTTTCCAGCGATTTAATGTTTTGGAGCTATATAGAAGCCAGTATGAAGATATGGGGTTATAGATGTGAGTTAATTATCTTTGTGCACCTGAATTTTATTAGATTTCTGATTTGTTAGTTGAATAACTGTAAATTAGTTAATTGCCAACTCTCTAATGGGTTCAAGAACATTGTCCATTTTAAGATTGTCTAGCAGTCTTTTTGTATTTGTTTTAATTGTTATTATTGTAAGGGTAGACATGCTATTTCCAGCTTTCAAGTTTTATCTTTGATTTTTAGTGTGAAATTTTGGAATATATCATCAAAGGAGATTGTCTATTCATTAACTCTTCTATCAATCCATTCATTCCCATATTTGCATATTTTCTCTGTTGTATGTATACCTGTGAAGGACACAAAGAAGTTCAGTTACAAATAGACTGTTTCTTAAGTATTTTGAAACCACCTCCTCATTTTATAGTGAGATTAGGTTAGTTTTGACTAGTAAGAACAATGATCATGCTGAAAAATATTTCTCAAATTTGAGTATTTCTCAATCCCTTTTGAAGTACAATGATTTTAATGTACTCTCAAGTATAGTTGTTTGAGAAATACTTTAAAAATTCCTCTATAAAATGCTTTTTAGCTGCAAATATTAAATCTAGATGTAAAAGGAAAGTTTAGTCTTTATATCTAAAAATTAATTTTAAAGACTATAACTAGATTGAAAACACAAGGGAGTCTTCATAGACATCACTGATCCTTAAGGATATACCTGTGCCATCAGCTTGAGGAATAGTTGTTGTTGTTGTTGTTGTTGTTGTTGTTGTTGTTGTTGTTAAGTGCTGTCAAGTTGGTTCTGACTCATAACAAACATGTATAGGGTTTCTAAAGAGTGGTTGGGTTTGAACTGCCAACATTGCAGTTAACAGTCCAATGTTTATCCTACAGTAGTTAATTCCCAGATTGTGATTCTAGGTTTGGAGTTCTCTGTCTGTATCCTTGAAGTTTGAGAAGATTGGGGCTGTGTATTGGATTAGCATGATGTTATAGAAGACCAAATTTATTTTTATAATAATAAAGAACTGCTGTTTTCTTATAGTCACAGCGTGGTACATTTTAGACTAGATGAATAATGTTAGACTGAACATTCATTAAGACTTTGTAGGACATATCAAATATTGAAAATAGTTCTACAACAAGGTCTGGAAAGTAAGCATATAATAGCAATGTCAAGTAGTCATTAACTCTGCTAGCAAAATAACTGTCATCAAGGTTGCTGTGAGAGCTGGGTTCAAGTGAAAGGTATCAAAATAACCTTATAAAAAGCATAACTATATGGTAATGGTATCAGGAGTATTGTAAAAGCATACTTGAATGACAGGATTATTGAGAATGTTGCTAATCATACTGTTGAATGACAATAGTTTCTGTGGTATTATAAATGGTAGATTTGAATGACAGGGTCATTAGAGAAACTCTTAACAGAACTGAATGAGCATGAAATAGTTTTGAATTCAGGTTCAATTTGGATGATCATTCAAAAGTTTGTTTACACAAACTCCTGTGCAGAAATTTTCAGAGAATTGATTCAAGCCTTTTTAAATCCACCTGAAAAACATAATGGACATTTTAACTTCTGTTAAAGAGCACATCGCTGATAACCACTTATCCTTGTCACATAAGTTTCTTAGGCACTTATCATGGTGTAAAAGCATTTTATAAAATCTATATCTGTTCCAACCGGGCAGGCAAGATTATTCTCCTACCAGCATGGTTCATATTTTATTGTAAGACTAGGTAGAAAAACTGAATATCCTTACAGCATATTATTAAGCAACAAAATCTATTAAAATTTTAATTCAATAAAAAAAGAAATACTCTTTTAACAAGGAAATTATCTTTATTGATCTCTGAGAAGGATCCATTGCTAAGAAATTCAAGTTTCAGTCATATAAAACTTTCAAGCAATCAAGAGGAACAGGGGAGGTATAGAACAGGACTAAAAGACCCTTCAGAGGTCTGGCATTGCAATGGGTTAAGCATTGGGCTGCTAACTCCAAGATCAGTGGTTCAAATCCATGAGCCACCCCATGGGAGAAAGATGAGATTTCGACTAAATCCAATAAAAATTTAATCTCAGAAAACCTGTGGAGTAATTCTACTCTGCCTGTATGGTCACTATGTGTTGGAATCGCCTCAATAGCAGTGAGTTCGTTTTTTGATTGATTTTAAAGAACATCTCAGAGAAGAAGCATTTCTTTAAACACAAAGTGTGAGGGTAGGGAGTGGAGCTGAGGATGTCTAAAAATATAGGGACCATACTAACAGTAGTGGGTGGAGTACTAGTCAGCAGTGCAAGAACATTCACTATGGTGGATTAATATATAAAATATATATATATATATATATATATACACACACACACATACATATGTACAAGTGTGTATATATATAGATATACATATACATATAAATATATACTTGTGTGATGTGATTAAAAGTTTTGCTGATTCAGAGAAGGCTATTCAATGATGCAGATAATAAGTACTAGCAAACTTACATAATAAGAACGAGATTATTTCATTGTGCAAATGTAATGCAATTTAAAATCATTTATAGGATTTGTTTATCCAACTCCTTGATTACAGTATTTGGAATGAAGGAAAGGAAGGAGATGGTGTTGATTTGCTTGTTACAGTAACTGGAGAAAGGGAATGCTAATGGCATTTAGTTCTTTGTGGATTAAGGATGCTAAATGTCTTGCCACGTATAAGGCAGTGCACAAAACAAATTATCGTCATGTTTCAGATGAGAAACAATGGAACCAGAATAACAGGTACACCAATTAGTAATCTTGAAATAGTTACTTAAAATCATGATAAATACTAATATAAATAAGCACATATTTTTCCTTTGTTCTTCTAGTTCTTCAGATACATGGTTATCTACTGATAATAGGCTGCCAATCTTTTTGCACTTTCACAATATTGGAGGGGAAACCGGCTTTTCTATTTATAGGAGTAGTGAATTTGCATCTACCTTGCAACCTTTCCCTTTTACATTATCCCATAATATAAGCATAACTTTGATTTCTTCTTGTAAATAGCATGAGTATTCATCAATTTTAATTATAAAGAATCAAACGTGGTTAACATTAATTGCTCAAAGGAGCTTAGTCCCAATATATGTGTTGACTGAACTCATTTAAAGTCATCCTGTGGCACTGTGGGTTAATGTGCTAGACTGCAAGGTCAATTTGAACCACAAGTTCAGTGGTTCAAGCTCACCAGCCGCTCCTCAGAAACTCTATACAGGGTCGCTATGTGTTGGAAGTGACTCAATGGCACTTAACCACAACAGCAATATTGTTACAGAGGGTTTTGCATTCTCTTTTGATTTTTAAGAAGGTTTCATTTTAATTATTTGTTTATTTGATTTGGATAAAAGTTTATAGAGCACACTAGTTTTCTGTTAAACCATTCATACACATTTTGCTTTGTGGCATCAATTGTAGTGTCCACAATGAACCAGCACTCTTCCCATTTTCTCCTGTGGTCTCCATATCTATTCTCCACTTTTCCTGTCTTCTAAGCTTTTTTAAACGAATGCTGCCCTTTGGTCTCATGTAGTTGATTGTACAGGGAATTATATTCCTCCCTGGTGTTATTAACTTTATAGACTTACCTATTGTTTGGCTGAAAATTGATCCTTGGATGTGTGTTCGAATCCAGGTTTGAAAGGTATCTAAGCGTTGCAGTCTCAGGAGATGCCATTGGTCACTAACAGACAATTAAGTGTGATCATTTCCATGATTTTAAATTTTGTTCTACATTTCTTCTCCCACACACTCTGTCCATGATGTTCTATTAGGATCCTGTTCAGAGAAGTCAGAAGTGGTAGCCAGGTACCATCTAGTTCTTCTGCAGTAGAGGCTATGGTTTGTGCAGCCCATGAATACTTTGGACCAATTGATTCCTTGAGTCTTTGATTTTCTTCACCCCTCTTTACTGCAGAAAGGGACCGATAGTTGCATCTTATATGGTTGCATGAAAGCTTTTAAGACTAGTTGTTATTCACCAACATAGGATGTAGAGCATTGTTTTTGTAGGTTATGTTATGCCAATTGACCTACCTAGACATCCTCTGAGACTGTGTTCCATAACGTTTTTAATGACTGAATTTGGGGAAGTAGATAGCCAAGAGTTTCTTCTGAAGTAGAAGTAAATTATTTACCATTTGGTTAGCAGGTGAGCCCTTAACCATTTGTACCACACAGGAATACTCACAAGAGACATGAAGAGTTTGTAATAAAGACTTTGTAAATAATAATTTAGCACAAGGGAAATTAGGCTGCATTTCTCAGAGCCATGCTTTTACGACATCTGAGAGTAGAGACCAAAATGGATAGTATGTAGAAGATAGAAGAAATAAGAACCCACAGTGGATAGAATTATCACTTCCTCTTATAAATTCAGAAAGACATTTTTAGATATAGCACATTGTTGTTATGTGCTACTGATTTCAAATAGCCAACTTTTCATTAGCAGTCAAGCACTTAACCAGTGCACCACCAGTACTCCTTTCAAATAGAGCAGCCAAAACACCAAATTCACTGACATCGTGTGTATGAAACGACCAGTTGCTCCATGGAAGAAAAGATAAGACCTTCTGCTTCCATAAAGATTTACAGCCTTGGAAACCCTTTGGAGCAGTTCTACACGGTTCTATAGAGTCCCTATGAGTTGGAATGGACTCAATAGTCATGGGTTTATTAAGCATGAAACAATAACTATTGACTTCAAACACAGAAGCAAAGTCATTATCAGTGATATAGAAAAACTTGATCTTATTCAATTTTGGGAACTGGATAAAATACTCCATGTGGGGCTATTACATCTTTGTCTGGTGCTCTACTTGAAGTCAGAGTCTTAATGTGGTGCCAAAGATAAGGCCTTTTATTCAAGACCCGTTTGAACTGCAA
>NW_006408577.1:6064321-6067522 GCF_000296735.1 Chrysochloris asiatica
GTTTTAATTAGCCTTAATCAGCATAAACCAGAATAGCCATTTTAGAACAGTGGCTAGAGTTAAAATTTGACTCCCTCCCTATCAAAGTTCCATAATCACTCCTTTCCAATCTCCAATGTAGAACTTGTGGTCCAAATGAGGTGGACAACGCTCCTCCTGGGCACAAAAGCAAAATCAGCAAACAGGAATGGTTGAAGCAATCACTATATTTGGGACAAGACCACCCTAACTAACTATTGATGCAATCATTCTATCTACTGGAATAGACAAACAATACAAGAATGTCTAATCATTAAGTTCTGTGCTCTTGATTTCCTCCCCCTTAAAGGAGCTCTTTTAACGTAGTGGTTACGAGTTGGGTGCCAACGTCAAGGTCAGCAGTTCAAAACCACCAGTGACTCCAGGGGAGAAAGATGAGGCGTTCTGCTCCCGTAACGATTTACAGCTTCGGAAACCCTGTACAGGGTCACTTATGAGTCAGAACCAACTCCACGGTACTTAACAACAACAAAAGCTGTAAGCTGCCTTCCAGTTGGAGAGGGAGATCTTGGAGATTCCCACTGCCATGTCTTCCTGTGTATCAATACACAATAAACACTTTATTCTTTGCTTTGAGCCCTTTCTCTGAGAAGTGGCTGATTTAGCACAAACCCCCTTTGTGGTTACATCATTAGAATAGTGAACTGCTGGCCTTGTTGTTGCCCATTCCAAAAAGGTTAGTCAGCATGCAATTACTACTGTGGGAACTTCTGCCCTGAACTTCCAAGTCAACACATAGTTGCTGGTTCTCTTGTGCCTTCCATATCTCATGCAATTTCCCTGTGTCTGGTCCTAACATTAAAGTCATTATCAGTGATATAGAAAAACTTGATCTTATTCAATTTTGGGAACTGGATAAATACTCCATGTGGGGCTATTACATCTTTGTCTGGTGCTCTACTTGAAGTCAGAGTCTTAATGTGGTGCCAAGGATAAGGCCTTGTATTCAAGACCTGTTTGAACTGCAAGCTCGGTGGTTCAAACTCACCTGTTGCTCCTCAGAAACTCAGGGACAGGGAATCTGTGAAGAAAAATCCAGTTTACCTATATTGACACAGTATAAATATTTTGTCCTAATGCTGCTTATATTCTAACAAGAAAATGGTATTGACATTTGTTAAAAGATGCTTACATTTAACTAATTAATTTTTCTCTGTTGTTAAGTGTCATCCTGATGGTTCTGATTCATAGAAAATCTGTATAGGGTTTCTAAGGAGGGACTGGTAGGTTTTAACTGTCAACCTTGTGGTTAGCAGTTCAGTGCTTATCCAACAGCCTGACACTAGGAATCCAAATTTTCTCTACTATTTGCCAAATATAGTTAATGTGTCTTAATCTACTAGAGAAACAAGTAACTATAATAATTCTTGAAAACAGAGGAGTAGGAAATGAAAATTAATACACTATTCAAAATATAATTGATTTATTTATAAAAAATAAGCAGAATTATCAAATACATTGACAGATTTTAAAGGACTGGAAATTCTACCCAAAACATTTTGTAACTCAAAATAGGAGTGTCCATAATTGTAATGAGTTCTGCATGAATGGATAAAATGATAATAGATATCATTAGAGAGGTTGAGCTAGAGCAGTTGTTTTTGTTCTACTGTGTGGTTGCAGTCTTCAAATACAAGCAGAAAGTTTGTAGGAGTTAAAGTGCTCTAATATTGTAGAAAAAACATTTTGAAACAACTAAATGAATCTAATTTCCAGTGAAAAGAATCTAATGCTTTAAACAGACACATGATTTTATGGCATAGATCAGAGAGTTTAAGAGTAAGTGTACAGATATGAAATGCCAAATATTCATATGGCAAATGAAAAAGTCAGCTAGAAGCATACTTAGTATGCTTTGCATATCTAGTGTGGTAGTTAAGACTTTGTGTCAATTTAACAGGGTCAATACTCTTAATTGGTTTGGCAATGGTTGTTGTTAGGTGCCTTCAAGTCAGTACCAACTCATAGTGACCTCAGAAACAACTGGAAACACTGCCTGTTTCTGCTCCAACCTCACAACCATTGCTACGCTTGAGCCCATTGCTGCTGCCACTGTGCCAATTCATCTAGTTGAGAGTCTTCCTCTTTTTTGCTGACTCTCCACTTTGCCAAATATGATGTCCTTCTCCAGGGACTGGTCCTGATAACATGTCCGAAGTATGAGAGATGAAGTCTGGCCATCCTGGCTTCTAAAGAGCTTTCTAGCTGTACTTCTTCTAACACAGATTTGTTTATTCTTTCAGGAGTCCCTGTTATTTTAATATTCTCCTCCAACACCATAACTCAAATGTGTCAATTCTTCTACGGTATTCTTTATTCATTGTCCTACTTTCACATGCATATGAGGTTGTTGAAAATAGGATGGCTTGTATCAGGTGCAATTTAATCCTTAAACTTACATCTTTGCTCTTGAACACTTCAAAGAAATCTTGTGCAGAATATCTGCCTAATGCAATATGTCATTTGAGTTCTTGACTATCGCTATGGTGAGTATTGATAGTTGATCCAAGGAAAATGAAATCTTTGACAACTTCAATCTTTTCTCCATTTATTTTGATGTTAATTTTTGTTCCAATGGTGCTGATTTTGGTTTTATTTATATTGAGGTGCAACCCATACTAAAAACTGTGGTCTTGGATCTTCACCAGTAAGTATTTTAAGTGCTCTTCACTTTCAGCAAGCAAGATTGTGTCATCTGTATTTCACAGATGAGTGTTCTTGTATTATTTTTCTTCATATAATCCAGCTTTTTTGATTATTTGTTCAGCATACAGATTGAATAAGGATGGTGAAAAATACAACCCTGGCACACACCTTTCTTAATTTGAATCCATTCAATGTTCCCTTGTTCTGTTCAAACAACTGCCTCTTGGTATATGTACAGATTCCTGATAAGCACAATTAAGTGTCTGGAATAGTCATTCTCCAAAATGTTGTCCATGACTTTTCATAATCCACTGTTGATATTCTTTGCATAGTCAATAAAGCACATGTAAACAGTTTTTTGGTATTCTCTGCTTTCAGCCAAGACCAATCTGATGTTAGCAATAATAGCTTTCATTCCATGTCTTCATCTGAATCTGGCTCGACCCTCTGGCACTTCCCTGTCAATGTACTGCTACAGTCCTTTTTGAAGTATTTTTAGCAAAATTTTACTTGCAT
>NW_006408577.1:6081922-6086566 GCF_000296735.1 Chrysochloris asiatica
ACAAACTACAGCCTTCAGTATGGACTACACTTATAAGAAAATGAAAATACAACTGGACCAATAAAAAATATCATGATTGAAGGATAAATGATTGAAGTCAAGGATTTTAATTTGCTTGGATCCACAATCATCATTCATGGAAGTGGCAGTCAAGTAATCAAATGACATATTGTTTTAGGGAAATCTGCTACAAAAGACCTCTTTAAAGCATTCTAGAGCAAAGATGTCAGTTTAAGAACTAAGGTGTGCTTGTAGCAAGCCATGGTATTTTTTCAAGTGCCTCATTTGAATGTGAAAACTGAACAGTGAATAAGGAAGATCCTAGAAGAATTGATGCAGTTGAATTACAGTGTTGATGAAGTTCATGTACTGCCAGAGGAACTACCAAATCTTTCTTGGAAGATGTACAGTCAGAATTCTCCTTAGAAGCCAGGATGGCAAGACGTCATCTCTTGTACTTTGAACATATTATCAGGAGAGACTAATCCCTGGTGAAGGACATCATGTTTGTAAAAATGGAGGGTCAGTGAAAAAAAGGGGCAGATTCTAAATGATTGAAGTCAAGGATTTTAATTTGCTTGGATCCACAATCATCATGGATTTTAATTTGCTTGGATCCACAATGAGATGGACTGACAAAGTAGCAGTAAGAATAGGCTCAAAAATAACAATTGTGATAATGGTGCAGGAATAGAGAGTGCATAGGGTCATAATGAGTCAGCACCTAAAAACACCACCACCAAGGAGTGTTAGGTCATCAAACATGTTTTAATAGAGATGTTTTTATTGATTATTTTAAAAATTATAAAAAATGTCATATTGTTGATGTAACTTTAGGTAATGCAACAATAAGAAAAAATACAATTTCAACTGGATTCATCATTGTTGTGTGCCACCGAGTCAGTTCTGAATAATAGTGACCCTATATAGGGTTTTTAAGGATTGGCTGATTGGTTTAAACACCTGAATTTAGGGTTAACAGTCCAGTGCTAATCTCATAGTGCCACACCAAGACTCCTGTGTTAATTATTTAGGGCAAAAAAATTACCTCAATTATTAGCAGATTAAAAACCACACCTCTATTAAGTTGGAATTCTTTGTACTTCAGAATTTAGGTACTGCTTAGCTGGTCCTCTGTTTCACACTCTCTCACAAGTCTGCAATGAAGGGGTTGGGCCAAAGACTTGTGAACTAATCTGAGAACACAAATGGGGAAGCATCTCACTCTGTGGTTTCCATACTCGCTCCACCGCTGTTACAACATTAAATATTTCACAAGCTAGTGACAATGTTGGCATATACTTATAATACAAATATGTTCAATAAAATTAATAAGAATGTAAATTGGTACAATCTTTTAACTAATTCCTAATAAAAATTTAAAAAATTAACTCTTTAACTCAGTCATTTCATTCTAGTAATTAATCTAAGGAAAATAATGCCTCAGTTAATAATCCCTCACTTCATTGCTTTACAATCTCTTTCACATAGTAGCATACTTTACCAAAATGTGCAAGCTAAAAAAAAAAACAATATTGAGACTCTGCTAGTAAAATAGAAGTCACGTCTGTTATAACCTGATCACAGAAGAGACACCCCTCATTGTTGCTGTGTTTTATCCTCTAAAGCAACTTTCTCACAGGAAGGGGAGAAGCATTAGGGGCTTTTTAGAAGCTACCTACCAGTCAATTCTGTCTCAGTTGGAGCTTAGCTGAATTGGGAAATATAATTCAACCTAGAGAAGCTGCTAGATTACAAAGCCATAACAGAGGCCTATTATTGTTACCAAGCCCTCCTAATCTCACTGTTTTAAAACAATAAAGGTTTGCTTCATGAAGTGTTCCCCAAACAATGTAGCCATTAGATCAAGAAGCTCCACTCACAGTCTCCTTTCATCCATTGTTACTGCCAATGTGTCTTCAGTGCATGACTGGAGAAAGAATGTGGATAACATATTAACTGCTTTGACCTAGAGTTGACACACATTGGTTCTACTCACATTCCATTGAGAATAACTATTAATATTACTCCACCATTGCTCAAGGAGGCTGTGAAATGCAGCTAATGATATGCCTATGACAAAGACCCCATTTTTCACAATAAGTACTAGCCACTCTCTACAGATACCCAGAGATAAGTTTAACATTCTGCAAGAGATCCTTACAACTCTTTATTAGTTTTCTAGGGTTACCATAAAAAAGTATCACCAACTGAGTGGCTTAAAACAATAGAAACATATTCTCTCGTAGTACTAGAGATTAGAAGTCCCAATTCAGGGTGTCAGCAGAGAAATGATTTCTCTGAAGTATCCACTTCCTCAGCCACTACAGCTTATGGTATCACACATATTCTTTTTGGCAGCATAACTCAAATGTTTTCCTCCATCCTCAGATGTTTGTTTTCCCTCTACATTTCTGTTTCTAGGTCTCTTTCTCTTATATAACACCAGTTGTGTTGAATTAGAGACTCTACCAGAATGACCCATGTGAATAATTATACCTACAAACACACTATTTCCAAATATGTTCACATTCACTGGTAATGAGAAATAGGACTTGAGCATATCTATTTAGGGGCACAAATCAACCCATAACAAGCTGTATTATCTTTCTTCTTTCTTTCTCTCTCTGTTTCTATCTCTCTCTCCACACACATACACACACAGGTATGATTACATACAGTGGTGGTTGTTAGTCAGTTCTGACACATTGTGATCCTATGGATGACAGAACGAAACATTGCCTGATGCTGTACCATCCTCAAAATTGTTAGGCTTGAGTTAATTGATGCTGCCACTGTGCCACTTCATCTCCTTGGGAGTCTTCCTCTTTTTTATCTGACCCTCTACTAGAAGGATATCATGTTTGGTAAGGTGGGAGGATCAGAGTAAAATAGAAAGACCCCCAACAAGATGGAGTGGCCAAGCGCAGCATCGATGGATCCAAGCATGACAACAATAATGAGGTTGGCCTAGGATCAGACAGTGTTTCATTCTGCTGTGCATAAGGTCACTATGAATCGGTACCCACTCAATGGCACCTAACAACAACAACAACTTTACCAAGCATGATGTCCCTCTCCAAGGATTGGTCCCTCCTGATAACATGCCTGAAGTATGAAAGACAAAGTCTTGCCATCCTGGCTTCTAAGCATTCTGGATCTACTTCTTCCAACACAGATTTGTTCTTCTGGCAGTCCATGATACTTTTAATATTCTTCTTCAACATCATGACTCAAATGCATCAATTCTTCTACTATCTTCTTATTCATTGTCCAACTTTCACATGCATATGAGGCTATTGAAAACACATGGCTAGGGTCAGATGCACCTAGTCCTCAAACTGGAATCTTAGTCTTGAACACTTTAAAGAGGTCTTTTGCAGAAGATTTGTATAATGTTGTTTTTGTTAAGTGCCATCAAATCTGTTCCAACCCATACCTAACCTGCATAGGTTTTCCAAGGAGAAGCTGGTGAGTTTGCACTACAGAACTTGTGGTTTGTAGTCCAGTGCTTACCCATTATCACCACACCAGGAGTCCAAATTGTGTAATAGTAATCCAGACTCTTTAAAACCTTTTAAAAATAAGCATCGACAAGTTTGTATGGCATGATATATACTTTTATAGCACAATTTAAAATGTTTGATGAAATGAAAAAAAACACGAACTACTGGTTGAGTGCAAAACTTATTTTCTACAACGCAAACTATTACTTAATTTATAATAAAAGTTAAAAAAAAATCTACAGTCTATACTCAAAGATTAAAAACTCCAAATAACAGAACAGATTTAATTACTAGTATAAGAAAAAGGTCAGTGGAGATGAAAGAAGCATTAATATAATTCAACTGTGGTTATTAGTTATTTATCTAAGAGATTGGTTTCACTTTATTTAAATATGAAATTATTTTATTTTAATTATTAAATTTTGAATTTTTTAGAATGTTACTGCAATTTCACATGATAAAAATTGTACTCAGTGTATTACATGATAATGCATCCATTCATTTTTCAAGTTAGTATTATATACTTTTCTTATGGAGACTTGTATTCTCATGAAATATTTTCCATATAGGGTACAGAAGCTCTGATAATAACACACATGTGGTTGTTGTATCCGATAATATCTACCAAAACTGAATGAGAAATTTATTTTCTATATTCTGTAATTTGTTTTCACACATTAAAAACATGTATTAAAAGTTGAAATTGTTTAAGATACATATTTAAAAAAATGTTTGCATGTTTAATTCTATGGGACTCAATAGTTTCTTAACTTCCTGCTTTATACTTATCACCCGTACCCCAAAACTTCTTGGCAACCACTGCTAGATTTTTCATCTTTATAATTTTGTCTTTTCCAGAATATTATATAAATGGAATCGTATATAAAGATCTTTTGGTTTTCCTTGTTTAACTTAGCAAAATTATTATAATTTCATTCATTTTGGTGCATATGGTTTAGTTTTATTGCTATATAGTATTCTATCATGACCACACATTTGTCATTGTAATAATGTGTTGACTTGCAGGTTGTTGTAATGCTTGAAACTATACCACTAGTATTTCCAATATCAGAAGGGTCATCCCTAATGGACTGATTTCAGGGAAGCCTCTAGATTAAAACAAACTATGGAAAAAAAA
>NW_006408577.1:6087316-6088055 GCF_000296735.1 Chrysochloris asiatica
CACACAAGGAGTCAACCCTTGGTTTGGGTCATATACATCCCACCTGAATCTAGAGTCAATTTCAAGACAGATTTTCTGCATTGCATGCCAATAACTGAACAGTAGATGAGCTGTGGGAAAACAACAAGGAAATCATTTGTGAAGAAAGTAAAAAGGTCATTTAAAAAATAGGAAAGAAAGAATAGACGAAAATGAATGTAAGAAGAGACTCTGAAACGATCTAGAACTCAGAAAATTTCAAGTAAATGAAAGAAAGAATAGAGTAAAAATGGGAGCTGAGTATTTTAAAGAGCCTACTAAGAAGACAAAGATCATACAGTGGAATGTGCAAATACCTGGAGTTGGAAAATCAAGCTGAAAGAATTAAAGAAAAAAAAAATTAAGTCTTGAATTGCAATATTGAAATGTTCTGTGGGCAAAATACCATACCACATTTTAAAGATGATGAAAGAAACTGTACAAAAATGAATTGGTGGACATTCATCCATTTCAAAACAACAACAAGTGAAAGGGCAGCTACATGAAATGTTAGCAGCCCACCTAACAGCTCTGCTGGAGATATATACCTGGCAGTTTGCTTCTGTAAATATCCATTCAGTTTTCACTCAAAGCCATCAAGTTGATTCCAATTCACAGTGACCCTGTATAGGGTTTCCGGAGCTGTAAATCTTTATGGGAGCAGAAAGTCTCAACTTTATCCCACAGGTTCACTGGTGGGTTTGAATTGTTGACATTATGG
>NW_006408577.1:6089875-6091018 GCF_000296735.1 Chrysochloris asiatica
ATTTTTATTCCATCAATTCCTGGTGCCTTGTTCTTTGCCAATTCCTTCAGTGCACTTTGGACTTCCTCCCTGAGTATCATTGGCTCTTGATCATATGCTGCCTCTTGAAATGGTTGATCATTAACCATTTCCTTTTGATACAATGACTCTGTGTATTCCTTCTATTTTCTCTTGATGCATTCTGCATCATTCAATAATTTTCCCAGAGAATCTTTCAATAACAAAAGTCGAGGCTTGAATATTTTCTTCAGTTCCCCCAGCTTGAGAAATGCTGACTGTGTTCTTCCTTTTTGGTTTTCTGATTCCAAATCTTTACATATTTATTATAATATTTGGCTTTATCTTCTCGAGCTGATCTTTGAAATTACTTGATAGTAATTCCTTGTTTTTCCAACTTTCACCAGTTTTCCAGTTTTGACATGGTGTAATCTTATCACTTTGTATTAGTGGAAAACATTTTAATTTTCCTTCTCTGACAGATTTCCACCTTATACAGATCCTGTTTTTCTAAGGTTGTTGTTGTTATGTGCTGTGGAGTTGGTTCTGACTCATAGAGACCCTGTACTTGGTTTCTGAGGCTGTAAATCTTTATGGGAGCAGAAAGCCTCATCTTTTTCCCACGGGACAGCTGGTACTTTTGAACTGCTTAACCTGAGGTTAGCAGCCCAATTTGTAACCACTATGCTACCAGAGTTCCTTTTCTAAGATTATACTGTGTCAACTCTCCTAGACTTGTTTTCATTTTCTTCAATTTCAGTCTGCATATGAGCAATTGATGGTCTGTTCCACAATCTGCCCCTGGCTGATGATTTGGTTGATGGTATGGAGCTTTTCCACCTTCTCTTTCCACAGATGTAGTCAATTTGATTTCTGTGTATTCCACCTGGAATTTCTGTGTATTCCAAATGTATAGTCATCTCTTATGATCTTTAAAAAAGGTATTTGAAATGGACAAATCATTGGATTTACAGAATTTTATCATGGGATCTTCAGTATCATTTCTATCACCAAGGCCATATTTTCTAACCACTGATCCTTCCTCTCAGTTTCCAACTTTTGCATTCCAATCGCAAATGATTATCAATATATCTTGATTGTATGTTTGATCAATTTCAGATTGAAGATGTTGGTAGAATTCTTCTA